>NC_056509.1:34292557-34379838 GCF_014905685.2 Nematolebias whitei
TATATATATATATATATATATATATATATATATATATATATATATATTTATTTATTTATTTATTTATTTATTTATTTATATATGAAGAAACCATCCATAGAACCTGACCTAACTTTGTTGGGCACCACTGTAATCCTCGGGAATTGACACGAGCACTGTACGACTGTTACTGACTCATTTGGAGAGCTTGAATCCTCGTTTACTGCACATTTCAACTCTTTTACCGTTTGCACTGCATCTTTCTCTGAGGCAAGAGATTTTAAATCTGTCACCCACATAAAAACGATTGACCGTATCAGTCACTCCAGGTGGAAATTGTTGTGCGTCGTCATCTGCCATTCTCCTCAAAGCATATTTTGCACAGCTTGGTGATGAAATAGCTCCACTTTCATTCTGTATTTCCATGACATGCTTTTCTGTAAGATCAGGCCCCTGAAGAAGCTGACCATCCAGTGATGTTACTTTATATGTTGCTCCACAGTCAAACACAAAGTTTAACTTGCTTTTCTGGGATGATAAACTTCATGATGTGTAATGCACCACACCTTTCCATCACTTTGTCTTAAATCCTTTGCAGGCACAATTTCAGCATATCCTTGGTCTATCGTGTTGTTTAGAAAAGTGTATTCATAGTGACAGTCTTTTGCAAACCTTTGTTTGAGGCTCTGGAACACAGTGGTCATTTGGCACAATGGGTTTGTCCTTTTTAAAAAGGTAAATCAACATAACAATAATTTCCCATCAGTTTTGTTGCACTATAGACAATGACGTGAAGATCCTCGGGACATGTCAACCTGCACCTCTGCTGCTCTTTCATTCAAGTCATGGTTATACGGATTAACCAGCATGTGCTTAAGATGTTAAACCGAGATCATATTGGCTCTTACAACAGCACAGATGTTGCTGTTGTTGCATCCAGTACGCAGTGGTCCATTGATGAAACAGATTATTTTAGTCCTGACAGCGTATGGTCCATCATTCACAGTGTTTATCAGCTCCCATAGCTCCATACATTCATAGCATCAGTTCCACATCTGCATTAATGTCACGAAGCTTAACATCTTTCAGATGATGCCACTGATCAGCGTCCTCCTGGCAAGGAACCTTCTCAGTTTTCAAAGGCATGGTCTTCTGAGTTAAACCATCTGGTAATTTGATGAAGCTGTTAACTCAGACACTTCCAAGTCAAATAATATGCAGGTACTGACTTTTTTTTTTCTGACCCATTGTTCTCAGTAGTGTAAAATGTAAGCAGTCACTCCAGTTGTCTGTTGTAACCTTCGCTGCATTTTCATAAATGACCTGTTTTAAAGAGGGTCTCCATCAAACACAGGTATGTTTCTTGATGGAAGAGCAGAAAAAATGGTTTTGCTTAACATGCAGCTTTCTCCTTTTGCAGCTTTTCTTCTTGAGCGTCAATTAAATGTAATTTCTTTAACGCAGCGACGCGCTCGACTTTAACGAACGTGGAGGATGTAGAGGGAACCTGTGATTGTTGTGATGATGACTCTGAGTGAGTGACTTCTGGATGTCTTTCTTTAGAACGTGTTACTCTTTGATCATCTGGGTTATCATCTTTTATCATTAAGTTTGCACATAGTTGTACTGCAGCCAGCCTACAGGGGGCGCTGTTTCTGTTTCAGGTTAAATGTTGTGCTAGCTGTCAGCCAAGCTAGCTAAACCTTTGAGTTGGCAATGTACATTATGTAAAAGAAAAGTTTGTTTCTCGCCACTTATGAACACTACAAATAAATAAGTGTATTTGAATGGAATTAAGATAACTTACTTTAATAAATGTAGCATTAACACCATAAATATGCAGTAAGCTAGCACTGAGATAGCATCTGATTGGTGCTAATGTCATGCTAATCTTTATTGGGAGGGTAAAATTTTACTATTATCTTTTTTTTTAATTGAGTAAATTCCATCCATCCATTATCTTTACCCATTTCTTCCTTTTCGGGCTGAGTATTGAAATTAAACTACAGAAAATGCATTGCAGTGTGAATGCTTATAGCTGAAGAACTTGCTGAAAATAGCAAAAAATAACATGCTGAAAATGTAAAACAAGCAGGAGAAAGCAGAACAAAAAAGTTGAAATGAGTGCAACAAATGTGGAATTAGCTGAAAAGGCTAATATTAGCAACAAAACAAAAAACAGCTAAAATAGTGGCTGAAATAATTGAAACCAGCCGAAATAAGCTGAAAGGAACATAAATTGAAATTAGTAGAAATAATTTAAACAGACTACAGTAGCAGAAATTTCCATGAAAAACTTGAATTTGTCTGAAAACAGCTGAAATTAGCTAAAATATGCTAAAAAAATCTAGCTGAAAAGGTCCAACAAACTTAAATAAGCATAAGAAAACAGAAAGAACACGTTTGCCAAATTAGGCTGAAAGACAGAAATGAACACAAAAAATGGAAATGACATTATAAAAGCTGAAATTAGCATAAAACCAGCTGAAAAGTAGCTAGAAATTGCAGAAAGAAGCTGAAATTACCAGAGGGAAGTGGAGAGAGCACATTTTTGATGGCTGAAAACGTTTGAAAAGAAAATGGAATTAGTTGAAAAGGCTAAAATTAGCACAAACAAAACGGCTGAAATAGTAGCTGAAATAGAAGAAAAAGCTGAAACTTGCAAAAATAAGCTGAAAGGAGCATAACAAGCTGCAATTAGCAGAAATAAGTTAGAAGAAGCACAAATGTGTTGTAGTTAGCAGAAAGAATCTGAAAGGAGCACAAACCAGCTGAAATAAATAGTTGAAAAATGTTTAAATTTGCACAAGGAAGCTGAAAGAAGCTGAAGCAGAACAAAACGTGAAAGGAGCAGTAAAAGGCTGTAAACAGATTCAAATATATGAAGGATTTAAAATGAGCTCATTCATTTTCTATGGGTAAAAAAAGTGGCAGAAAAGGCTAAATATTTCCAAAAAGTACAGCAGGATTGTCCTGAAAGAGCTGAACGTTTTAATATATGTTAAAATAGCACAAACATTGTGGAACGAGAAAGATGCTGAAAAGTGTGAAGAAAAATGGATCACAATAGTGTGAATGCTTCATAAACAGACTCACAATAGTGTGCTCTCTCTCCTTGTTGTCCTGTCATGACTGCTGGTGGGGTTTAAAGCTGGTCGCGTGTCTCGGTCGCTCTCCACTCCTCCTCCTCTTCCTCCTCCTGCTCGCATTCACCTTTCTGAGCTGAACACCAGCTGATGCTCCACAGATCCAGTCCTGGGTGCGAGTCCCATGCCGGACCGAACCGAGGTCTTCATCTGAGCAGGACCGGAGGAGCGACGAGGGGAGAACCCGCCTTCTCCTTTCCTCTCATCCATGCGCTCATTTTACCTCCGACCGCCGGACTCCTTTAAAGGAAAACTCATCTTGGACCGTTTTGTCACGGAGGTAATTATTCACGAATTATCTAAAGTCTCACGCGCATCTTTTGATACAAGAAGCAAGAAATATACTATTTAAATATTTAGAATGAATAACAGAAACAGGCCGTTTACTTTTTTTTAAATAAGTTAATAAATAGCGTCTGCACTACTTTTGAGTGTTTGGGAGCGCTTTGTGTTTTTAAAAAAATATTTTATTCAGCATTTAAGTAGAAATCAAGACGTGATTTCTGTTTTGCACTGATCGGAGCAGAACTTTCAGAACCATGGACAGCTCCTTAATGTGTGTGATGCTTCTAGAAAATACTTTGTTATAGATGTTTTGTTGTTGTTGTTGTTGTTGTTGTTGTTGTTGTTGTTGTTGTTGTTGTTGTTGTTGTTGTTGTTTTAGTGGCATTACGTTATTCTTGTTGTTCTTTGTCAATTTAAAACCAACTAATCAAACAAGGGAGTGAATATTTCACAGGTGCTAGCTTCCACTTTACTCTAATGGGATAAGTAAAGATCTGTTATTGATTTCCATTGTAACCAAACGTTTTGCTAGTTTTAAATATTAGCTAAATGGTTTATTTTTTTCAATATTTAAATTATGCTTTCTTCATGTGTGATACAAACTATTTTATGGAAGCTGACCAGTTCAGATAAAGACCAATTATGGAGATAATTAAACCACAGAGCTGGTTTTACGGTGAACTTTTAGCCTAAAATCTCTTTTGACTTTGAATGAATAAGAGCAGATGTTCTACAAAATATTCGGATGAATGCCTAAATCCTTCCTATACTAAATAATTTATGATTAACTGGTTACAGGAAAACATCTGCTTGTTCTAAAAGAGTTTACCATAGATCAGTTTATAATTCTATAATTCGTGTCATGAAACATTTGCAGCAAATGACAGGATGAAGGTTCACAGCGTGTTCTTGTTTTGACCCTCCTTTCTTTCTCTCTTTGCTCAGGACGGAGTGAAGCGATGAATGAGTCGTTCATGGTGAACGAGTCGTTTGTGGTGAACGACTCGTCTGTGACTCCCGCGAGCGGAGAGTCTCTCCCGTGGATAGAGGCGGAGTCGTCTGGCCACAACGGCAGCTTGGAATTCTCCACCGCCCCGTTCGATTTTCCCATCAACCCATGGGACATTATGCTGTGCATGTCCGGCACCGTCATCGCCTGTGAGAACGCCATAGTGGTAGCCATCATCTTCTACACGCCCACTTTGAGGGCTCCCATGTTCGTGCTGATTGGGAGCCTGGCTACAGCAGACCTGCTGGCCGGCATGGGATTAATCCTGAACTTTGTGTTTCAGTACGTCATCTCCTCTGAGACCATCAGCCTCATCACAGTGGGCTTTCTAGTGACGTCTTTCACTGCTTCCATCAGCAGTCTTTTGGCCATCACTGTGGACCGTTACTTCTCCCTCTACAATGCCCTGACGTACTTCTCAGAGAAGACGCTGCAGTACGTGCACCTCATGCTGATTGGGACTTGGGGGGTGTCTCTGTTGCTGGGCTTGCTGCCGGTGCTCGGCTGGAACTGCCTGCACGAGCCGGCTTCCTGCAGCATTGTCCGCCCTTTGACCCGGACCAATGTCATGCTCTTGGCCACCTCCTTTTTCACCATCTTCGTGCTCATGCTAACCCTCTACTTTAAGATCTGCAAGATTGTGTGCCACCACGCCCACCAGATTGCCCTCCAACAGCACTTCTTCGCCACGTCTCATTACGTCGCCACCAAAAAAGGCGTATCCACTTTAGCCATCATCTTGGGGACTTTTGGCGCCAGCTGGCTCCCTTTTGCCATCTATTGTCTGGTTGGTGAAAAGGAGTATCCGTCAGTGTACACGTATGCTACACTGCTTCCAGCAACCTACAACTCCATGATCAACCCCATCATCTATGCCTACAGAAACACAGAGATCCAGCGCTCCATCTACATGCTTCTCTGTGGCTGCTTTCAGGCAAAAGCATACCGCTCCAGGTCGCCGAGTGAGGTCTAAAGCAGAGCTCTTCATATGTGTGGGCGTGTTTACGTGTGTGTGTGAAAAGACTGAGCAAAAACACAAACACTGACAATCTGCTTAGAGTCGACCGTGAATGCGACACAGGTATGAACGGGGCATGCGTACTGTAACTGCACTTTAATACGTCTCAACACGACTTTTGGACGAGCGTTCAGAGATGCTGTGAACAAGAAATCCATTTGTTTGTTTGTGTTTTTAAAGAAAACAAGCTGTGAATGTATTTAAAGGATTCAAAAAGGAATGAAAACTTAAATCTTGCACTTTATGAAGTGTTTTTTTTTTTTTTTTTAATACCAAAGCAGTATTGTTCAACTTATGTGCTTAAAACGTTTGGAATGGTGTGTAGACTGTGCCATTTCCCCCCTATTTTGAATTTGTTTTGTCTTTGATGTCCTTTTTATAGAAGAGAAATAAAGGCATAAAATCAACACGTGTCTACTGTTATTTCAAAAGTGTGCTTTTCAACATGCTTTTCTTTTCCTTCTCTACTGCCTTACCTCGTGTCAGCCTCCCTTTCACAAAAGCGAAGGTGGTATGAAGAGACTAACGGCGCACCGAGACAGCAAGCACCTCACTCTTGAAAATGGCTTCGATTTGCACCCACACATATCGTTCTTGCATCATTTAGTCTGTGTCATGGGTTAAACATGTAAAGATGCCACGAACATGAAAGCATCTAGTGTGGTTAAGTTTACTTATTAACCCCCTTGGCGCCCTTTCAAGAAGAGTAGAAAAACACGTACAAATGAAATCGAAACTGCCCGACACAGTCTGCTTTATGTTGAACGATGGGATCTGATCCACGCTGCAAGGCGCAGCGGGTAAGAAAGCGTTTTACAAACTTGCCTTAATGCTCTTCTTCTTATCAACATCTCCAGTTATGACTCACAACCAAAGTAGCTGCTGACACGTGGACGTGCGTGTGACAAAGCGCATGATAATAGGCCCAGTCTCCCCGCATCACCTGTTTTTGTAAAGACTGAGCCACAAATGCAGCAGATTGTCTGTCAGGCTGTTGAAACAGGTAGCACTTTACATCAGAGAGCCTCAGAGGAGCGGAGGATGCTTCTGCAAACCAATAGACCTGAAGGCATGCTTTAATTTTTCAACTGATTCTTTGTAACCCTTATACATTTGAGAATATGTCGGGTTTTTATGACAACTATAGTAAACGCTGGTGGTGACAGTAATGTTCAGTCTTTAACGTGGCATATTCCATAAATACAAATAAACTTCTCAAGGTTCTTATGAACCCCTTTGGTGTCAGTCTAAAGTAAACAAAATTACTAATCTGATACAAGCTGATGCTTGATGTGAGCAGATGTTAAGCTACAATCCCAATTCCATAAATGTTGGAACATACAATACATCAAATTGCAGATCTCACAAGCCCATATTTTACTCACCATAGTAGACACTTCAAATGTTTAAACTAAGAAATTGCACAATTTCTTGTAAAAAATTGATGAATTTGAATCTGATGGCCGCGACACATGTCAAAAAAGTTGAGCAAAGGAAAACAAAATGCTGTTAATGTACTGAAAGGAAACTACAGTTGGAGCATTTCACAGGTTAGGTTAAGTAGTAACAGATCAGGAAGAGGACTAGGTATAAAAAGAGCATTTTAGAGAGGTTCTTAGAAGTACAGATGGGCAAAGGTTCACCAGTTTACAACAAAATACTTCTAAAAATAGTGGAATAATTTTAGAATTATGTTCCACAATGGATAATTGGGAATCATTTGGCTATCATCCCCAAATCTCAAATGAGTAGAAAAGGAGGCTCCGTGTATACATTCCCGTCTACCTGGATGCTTGAGTGCCTGCCCACTGAAATCCTGAAACTGGCAGGAAACAAGGCTCGCGACAGCAGAAGGACTGGGATTGTCCCCCAACACCTACAGCCAGTTGTCCGCAGCGACAAGGAGCTCAGCAGGCTGCTGGGAGGAGTGACCATCACTCTAGGATGAGTTCTGCCCAGCAGGCAGTCATGCAGCGTGTGAGAACCCAGAGGCCAGCCAAGTCTGGGTGGACGGATCGGACGAAATCTGCGGTCATTTCCTTCAAATCTGCAGTGGGACTGCCCTTTACAAGAGATCCTTCCTTCCCACAGCCATCAGTATCTATAACAACTCTTTAATGAATCGATGATAACAAGTTACAACAACATTTAATTTCCCTTTGCGATTTATAAAGTATTTTTGAACTGAATTGTATCTGCAAGTTAAAGCTCTATCATGCAAAAAAAAGAGGCCATACGTGAACACCATCCAAAAACGTCACTGTCTTCTCTGGACCAAAGCTCCTGTAAAATGGACTGAGGCAAAGTGAAAAACTGTTGTGTGGACAGGTGAATCAATATTTTAAACTCTTTTTAGAAACCATGCTCTCCATACCAAAGAGAACAGGGACCATCCAGCCTGTTATCAGCACATACTTCTAATCCAGGCTTCTCTGGTGATATGGGGGTGCATTAGTGCCTATGACAAGGGCAGCACAAATAAATGTAAAGGCACTATCAACGCTAACATCTTTTTTTTTTAATTAAGAAAGGCTTACATATTTCAGCAGGACGATGCTAAACCCACACTGTATCCATTACAACAGCATGACTTTGTAGTAGAAGAGTCCAGGTGCTGAACTGGACTTTTCGAACACCAGACCGCTCATCCTTTAGAACAACTTGGAGCTTCATGAAACAAAACAAATATTTCAAAGAAGACCTGGGCCTGTTGAACAGCTAGAGCCCTACATCAGACAAAAATGGGACAGCAGTCCCCTTTAAAAACTCCATCAACAAGTCCCCTCAGTTGCTGTGTCCCTGAATGGTTTTTCTTGCTTAACAACTTTCTTGTTTTTCCTTTTAATTCTGTTACCGTTTACAATTTGTTCAGTTTTGTTGAGACACATTCTGATTCATTGCCATTTTCTGCTGGTATTCACTGTTAGATTGTGTCCTTCAAGTCCGCTCTTTTTTTTTTTTTTAATCGCTTCAAAGTTAGATTGTTTTTTTCCCTCCCCATTAAATGCTGTATTTGATGGACAGCATCCTCCCACTTCTACTGCAGCAGCAGCTCTCAAACAACACAGAGGTGACTGCACGTGCTCCTTCTACAAGCTGTTGCTGTAACCGTGTCCAAAGCTGCCTTCAGTCAACTCACGGCTCAACACAAAGTGGGATAAAGGTGACGGGTGTTGAAGGCCACTAATGGACCGCGCAACGAGGGGCTGGCCACTCTGACAGCAGGAGGTGTTTGTTTAACCTGTTTTTTTCTCCTCCTCCAACTCAACAGATGTTGCTTTTGATCATCCACCAAATCAAGCAAAGAGAAAAAAATCTGTTTTTTTTTTTAGAGTTTTAAAGATAAATAGTGCGTGACACGTGCTGTTCAGAGTCTGAATACATGATGTTTTACACAGAGAGACACTTTAAAGTGACTGTCATGTTAAAACGTTGTAGTCCAGGTGCTGAGTCTAAAACTTTACAGAAAAAACCCACAAAAATCCACTGTTTGTTGTTGATGTTGTGGTGTGCTCACATGAGCATGTTGAAAATGTGCCTAAATCATACAAGGAAACGGGACTAAAGTATGTATTTCCATGTTAATTTTAATGTTTTTCCCGATGAAAACGTCATTTTGCACTTGTGAAGTTCAAGCATTTTTTGTTGTTGTTCTAAAGCAACACAGGATACATGTGCACTGCATGTTCTTCAACATGTTAAACGAACATGTCAGACGTAAAAACGTGTGATTTCTGCATGTGAAGTTCATACGTTTTTCTGCAAGGGCAGATTTTGTTTTGTCTTTAAATATGATCATACTTTTTCTGTTGTTCAGAAACATCCCCCTTTACTGTTCATCCATGCATCTGCCAGAGAAACATAAGGAAATGTTCCAGTACAGAACCACCACACAAGTAAAATGTCTGAAACTCTGATTCCTGTCATTTAATGAGATGATGGATTCAGCTTATATGAAATAACTCAGACTAAGGTCATGTTATCACAATCATTGTGACTCTCTTTCAATGAGTGTCACATGATCCACAACTTCAGAAGAAATAAAAGAAAACACTATTTTCCAAACATTTGTAATCTATTTTGGACCCTGTGTCCTAACCAGTAGGGGTGCAAGCAAGACTTGAAGAACTTGGGTCAAAAGAAAATGATTTATTAACTAAAGGAAAACAAAAACAGCTGATGAGGCAGCTAAACTCCACTTACAAAACCTGGAGTAAACACTGGAGACACGTATGACACGTAGGGAGGATTGAGACGGTGAACAGACTGCACTTAATGCTCTATTGACAGGAGAAGCAAACATTTAAACAGCGGCACAAATAAACAGAAATAAACAGCTGGTGAGGAGACAAACTGGAACCAGGTGGGCGGGGCAGGACTACAGGGGAACACTGAAACAAAAGAAAGTAAACACAAGAATCTCCAAACCAAATGAAACAACACAAAAAGCACAAATAAACACAATATTTTCACATTATGTAGGTATTCCTGGAAAACAAAATGTTCACTTTTGAATATTTAGTTTTTAATTTGCAGATAGTGCTATCTACAACAGGTAAGATACTTATTGTTCAAAATCTTTCCACTTTAACAGATCTGAAGCATCACTTTCAAATTATTAATTAAAGAAAACATCTCTTTGATTGAACTTAAAATACACTGAAATTCTATAATCAATTTACACAGTAGCTCTAAAACTATAGATAAAAAAATAATCAATAGATTAATGATAAATGATTGATTAAATATTGCAGCGATGACTTAAACACTTGGGACTGTTGTGTGTAAAATTATAGTAAAGCCACAGCTGATGCTCGTATGACGGAAGAATAGTTGTTAAAATTTCAATCATTTCACCTTCCTGTGGCAATTTACCTGAAAGTTGGTATTTATTATGGAGCTTGAAATTTACATTTGACACAACAGCTTCTCCTTAGACCTGCGTAGATGAAACTGTAGACAAGGAATATTCAACTAAACTGCTCAGGGGGGGCCACAGTTACTGCGAGCCAGCAGCTCAGGGGCCGGACATCCAGCAGTTAAAGTCATTTTGTAAATAAAACAAGTATTGCAATGATTGTTTACCTTTTAATTTCGTTTATTTTATTGCATTGAATCATAAATGCAATAAACAAAACCCAAACCCAGACCCCCCCCCCCCCCCCCAAATTTAAAAAAAAAAAAATTAAAAATTAAATTAAATTAAGTCATTGGTGGGCCGGACTGAGGTCACCCGTGGGCCATAAATGGCCCGCGGACCAGCAGTTGAATAGCCCTGCTGTAGACCTTGTTTTAAAACATAATTACATGTAATCTGCCTTTTTTTGCCTGCTGCTTGACTAAATTTAGTTTCTGGGTAAAAACTCTTGATATGTAACAAGTGGGTCCAAAACAGTAAATATTGTTTACGCCTAAAAATAATAATTTAGCCCTCCTTACCATTTCTAATGCTAATATTTAGAGCTCTGCTGTGCTGACCCATTTACACTTAATTTATATTTTACATTTCCTGGTTATCCTCACACAACTCTATCCCTGTCGTCATCTTCAGTTCTGAAAATAAATGTTTTTAGTGTTCCAAACACCTTCTGTAAACAATTTATTTATTCTCGGATGTTGCACGAAGAGCTTTTTCTTTCTTTTAGATGTTTGTCATTCCAAGCCATCGTCACGTGGCGATTAACAACTTACAGCAAAGTTTGAGAAGTAAAAATCACTTAAACCCTTTTTTCATTAAAAAAAAAACAAAACAAAAAAAACAACCTCCTCTCATATGTAAAGTTTAATGTTCATAACGCTGATGTCTACACATAGTCCTCCACTTTAATATGACATCCATTAGAGCCAGCGGAGTCTGGTAGCAGTGCTTGAATTATGTAATGCTCGATCGGTTGAAACCTGCTCAGCTCTTTGGGCAATTACTAAAGTACACAGTCGAAAGATTCCCTCATTAATAACATTAATTACAGCTCTGCAGCAAATGCTCTCCATAGAAACATTACTATTACTGACTCGGCCATTAGTTTGATGGAAAATGCTTCGGTGTTACAGACTGTGTATTTGTACAAACAGGTGGTTTATACTCCGTTACTGGGGTCTTATTTCATACTCACATGAAGGTCATCTCACAGATACAGGTGATAGAAGAGCATGCACACACGAACAATGGAAAATAGCACTGCTTGAAGGAATGCATGTTGCCCGCTGCCTTTCATGCCAGAGTTTTAGACTAAGATCATCTTATGGTGAGCAGTGGTTAGGCTGTTTCTGTCGTACTTTGAAAAAGAAGGGTAAAATCTCATTATTACAGGATGCCATGCTAACAATATGTGTTGTGGATGACTCTCAGCTACCACTATATCAAACTTTAGTATGATTTTTCTGAAATTGGCTGAGCTGTAGCCCTTTTTAGATGTTTTAAGGTCAGATTGCCATGGCAGCCATCTTCAATTGGATTGGCTCCAAAAGTGAATCTGCTGTAGATGCACATCCAGTTTCATTCAAATTCATCCAGTGGTGCATTAGATATTTTACAGACAGACAAACAGGGTTGACTCCACCAGTTAAAGCTGAAGTTTTAAACAAAGATCTGATGCAACAGATAGCATCTGGAGTTTGTGTTGTGAATGACTCTCAACAACTACCACGACAAATTTTAGCACAATTTCAAAGTGACCGAGTTATAGCCGTTTCGGTGTTCTCTAAGGTGCAGGTTTACTTGTGGTTCCTAGAGTTTCCAAAAGCAGACTGGGAGGCAGAGCTTTCAGTTGTGGAACCAACTTCCAGTTTCTGTCCGTGAGGCTGACATGATCTACTTTTAATATTTGGCCCAAGTCTTTCCTTTTTTTAGTCTTTCCTATAGCTAGGGTTTGATTAGGTTTCCTGAGCTATCCCTTAGTTATGCTACTATAGGCTTAGACTGCTGGAAGACAAAGTGACCACATTTCCTCACTCTGCTGCGGTCTTTACTTGCTCTCCTCTACCTGTTTGTATTTGTAATTATTTCTATCCTTAACATGTTTTTTCGTCTTTCCTCCTATAGAAAGTTCACCTGGACCTGCCATTCTGTGTTTGTTCCTCCTTCCTGTTCTCTCAAACCTCAGCCGGTTGAAGCAGATGGCCGCTCGTCCTGAGCTTGCTTCTGCTGGAGGTTTCTTCCTGTTAAACGGGAGTTTTTCCTTTCCACTGTTGCCTTTGTGCTTGCTCAGGATGGAAGACTGCGACAAAGTGAAGATTCAACACAATCTGCTGCTTCCTTAGATAAATAACTTCAACTAATAGTTTTTTATAACGTTTATGAATGTTTCTGTTCAGTGCTATGAGACGACTTCTGTTGTGACTTGGTGCTATAGTATATAAATAACCTGAAGTGAATTGAATTTGGATGTGGCAGCCATTTTGACTTGGACTGAGTCCGAATATGAATCTGTCGGCTGTAGATGTACATTAAATGATTATTTTGTTCAAGTTTCATTGCAGAAAGTAACCCCCAAACTCGCCCTGCCCCCCACCCCAGGCTCCTATAACTAATGTATGTCTGATCTAAAATTTACTGTAAACATGCCACGTTAGAATTGAGCGTTTCATATCTTAGGGGTCTGCTTTTTGTCCCCCCACAGGATGAGAAGACATCATAATGTGCCAGTGTAAACAACTGGGCCCAGCAGCATGACTAACACACACCCACACACTCAGAAATCACAAAAGCTTTTATTGCAAAGCAGGTTTTATGCAGCTAACAAGAGACTTGCTTCTGTTGGCCAGGAGGTGCCTGCCTCCTTGCATGTGTGTGTGTGTAGTGTGTGTGTGTGTGTGTGTGTGTGTGTGTGTGTGTGTGTGTGTGTGTAGGCACGTATTGGCACAGCCTTGTGTCTTATGAGTGTGCTTGTTAGCAGCCTGGTACCTTCCAGGATTTGTCATGAGTGAATTAGCAGACTGAGAGTAGGTGTGCATGCGCTGCCTGTATGCAGTGTGTAAAGTATGTGTGTGTGTGTGTGTTTGCAGGGATGTGAGTGAACGTATGTGAGTGTGTTTAGGAGAGATCAGGAGATTAGAGCAGCCATAAAGTCATGCTCCTCTCGCTCTCTCTCTCTCTCTCTGCTTTCTTAGAAAAACAGTCGGTGACGTGGTGAGCGAGGGACATTTTTTAAGGTACAACGAGCTTAATAAGTGTTGTGAACACTCAGCCGCATGCTGTTTGAACCCCAGTACTCCTGGTACCTGACCCTGTTTGCTTTAGATCTTTAACTGCGTATAAAAAGGCAAAATGTCCTCCCTGAAAATTGCCTTTTAATTGAATTATTGTAAAATAAATATAAGAGCCTCTGGATTTTGGCCTTGAGTTTGATTGTTTGTATTTACACATTTAAATTTCATTACTCTTTTTGTTCTTGGTTTTTTTTTTTAGACTTTCACTTTGCTGTTTAGTCATCTTTGGTTTATTATAAAAAAAATCTGTATTCCAGGACAGTTTATGTATTTGAAATATATTTCTTGTCTGTTTTAATTTTAGATTTATTTCCTGTTTTATTTTGAAGGAGTTCTCCACTGCTCTTCCTGGTGTATCTGGTTTTAACGCGCTCAGTCCACTCGGATACCTTTCATCCATCCATCCATTATCTTTACCTGCTTCTTCAGCACAGTTGCTTGGCATGTTTTTTGTAGTTCTTTGCTTTCTTATTTATTTTGTAAACTTGGATTATCTTCTTCTGGTTGATAGCACCTTTAGTTCTTAACACTTATAAAAGTACAGTTGCCTTTTTGCTTCTGGGTCTTCCATCTGCCTGCTTGTATAATGACAAGTCAACGAAGGGACGACTCTTCTAAATGTGCACTACAATTCTGCACATGTTCCATAAAGTTGGGATTAAGAGACCAGTATTTTTAGGCAGAAAAAGATTGAAGGCCAAAAAAAACCTGATCCTTCATTTCCATCATCTACTACCTATTCATGGTCAGGTCGCAGAGGCAACAGGACTATTAGGGAAAAACAGACATCCATGTTCTCAGTGGAACATGGCTGGAAATCCTCCAAAAGGAGGAATCTAGGAGGCATCCTAAACAGATGCCCAAACCAATCTTATCAATCTTATGAAGTTCATATTTTATCCTGAATTAAAATGAACAAACTTTAGAATATCACTGCACAGCTTGATGCTCAGTGTCGCAGCCTCGTAATTCTGAGGTTGCAAGTTAAAGCCCAGGTTGTGACAGGAAGGGCATCCGGCGTAAGACAATCTCCAAATCTTACATGTGAGTTTGTTTTCTGTGGCGACCCCCGCAAGTAGAGAGCAGCCAAAATACACAAGAGGAACCACTTTCCCCTCCTGATTGTTCTGGAGATTATACATAGATGTATCAATGAATAAGCATAACCAGATTATTTCAGTTAGTTTAATATTTTAGTTCTGATTTGCAGATGACATTGTGCTCTGTGGTGAGATCAGGAAACAGGTGGAATAGAACTTGGAGAGGTGGAGGTATTCACTTGAAAGAAGAGGAATTAAAGTCAGCCGCAGTAAGACAGAGTACATGTGTGTGAATGAGAGGGAGGCCGGTGGAACAGTGAGGCTACAAGGAGCAGAGGTCACAAAGCTGCAGGACTTCAAGTACTTGGGAATGAGATGGTTTGGACCTGTCCAGAGGAGGGACAGTGGGTATATTGGTAGAAGAATATTAGAAATGCAGCTGCCGGGAAAAAGACAAAGAGGAGCTCTATGGATGCAGTTAGAGAGGACATGGAGGTAGTTGGAGTGAGGACCATGTGAGATGGAGGAGGATGACTCACTGTGGAGACCACTGGAGAGGAAACAGCCAAAAGAAGATTTGTTTTAATCTAACAGAACAAGCAGCTTCATCACGGAATGTGCAAATATTTATCTGGAGCTTTTTTGACGATCATTGGTCAGATCAGTTATTTGATCACAAATATTAAATAACTGATCACACCACCACCATCCGACCCCAATATTTGTTTTGTCTTGGCTGCTTCAGATGACGTGATCATGTGCTTAAGCAATAACCCAACCTGCATCCATTTTTATCGTTACGTGGAAGACAATGGAGGGTTTTAGTCTGAAGCAGAAGCTAAAAATAAACCACCGTCGACAGTCAGCTGCAGTTTTTCGTGTGGTGAACATAAAAAGTGAGGGTGAGGTCATGAAAATGATGATGCGCTCTAAAAACCACCTCAGGACACCTGTTGTAAAAACACTCTAATTGATCGCAGGCATAATAAAAAAAAATATTGCCCGGATTCCAAACCTGAGGTAATAAAAATACCAGTCATTTGCTTTTGTTGCAGATTAGCACAAAGAACACAGTATGTGTTTAATATGTCATGTCCTTTTTACAAACAAAATGAAAGGAAGGCATGAAAGCGTCATGGTTAAAACATGTCAGATGGGGGGAAATGTAGTGTTTTTCTATTCTTGGTCAAAGACCAAACTGATTCCATCTACTACTAAATGCTTATTTAATGTCCATTTCCAAATCCAAATGTCAAAATGACCAGAATCATTTATGCTGCTAAATAAAGCAAACCTGCCGCTCCATGCGTTAACTCCAGTGAGGAAGAAGTAGCACGCTGAATGAAATGTCGTTAATCATTTCCTGGGGGGAAAGAGGTCACTTTGACCTGCAAGAACATAAAAAACGGGATCAGAAGTTCAAACTGATAAAAACAAGTGGGTTTTTTTTTTAATATATGTTTATTTTCCAGCTGATATTTACCTCTTTCTCCTCAAACTCTGTGAGCTTCAGTCCTCCCAGGAATCTCCAAATTAACTCTGTCATGAATTACACCCATCGCCTCGTCCTCCTCACCAACTTTCTGCTCTCATCTTTCTTTTTTTTTTCTAAAGAACCTGCTGTGAGATCTATCCCCACTCTTAACTGTAGCAATGACTAATACAGAAATTAAATGTGGAGGGCACATTCAACCACGACCAACCTGACACTCTCATGAGTACCACTTCCATGATTTTGTCACGATGACTTAAATACACCCTCTCCCCATTTGGCTGCTTTTTCGGCTAATAATTTGTAAGAAATAAGCTTTAGATGCTTTTGCGCATCACTCCCAGGGATGAGACGTCTTATTTAGAGCACTGAAGAAGGAGCATAATGGTAAAAGAGATTTAAATCTGAGCCAAATTTTGTGTCATGACCTAAAAATCAAATAAACTTTATGGCAGTTGTGCTCAGAAGTTCCCATTCAGTCAATCAGCACTGTTGGTTGTTGGGAGGAAAACCAAACGGCTCTTGTTTTAAAATATATTATTGAAAACTGAAACTAATAGTTCAGATTTTTTGAAGTGGGATTCTATGGAAAGTTTATGAACAACTAATATCTTACCTGTTGTAGATAACTCTTTGAATGACATATTGATGAGCTAATGGCTAGCATGAGCCTTTTCATGATCAAAGAGGATTGTTACACTCTTAAAAGAACTCCATCCTCAAAGATTTTGTAGTGTACAGTAGAATCTTGCTACTTCGCTGTTTGACTTTCACGGACTCTCTCTATCACAGTTTATCAAAAAAAAAAAAGTACAGGGCAATACAGTACACGACACATGACTGCCAACTTTAGAGTAATATTATTGTACTCATGTGGTTGGGAAAAAGTAAAAATAAATAAAAATAAATTCAGACAGGCACTGCCATTTGGTAGTTTTCTTTCAATAAGCCTACACTGTAATTGCCACTCAACAGGACTTCATTCCCCAAAAGCCCCTACTGTACTGTAGTGCCTCCTACCGCTGTTCTCTGTCAAACAAAAAGCGAAGTCGTGAATGCGAAATGGCTTTTCAAGTGTAAGATTTTAATCATGTTATTTGGACAAATTTATTTAAGAAAATTAAACTTTACAAACGTAAGACTCACAAGAAAGAAATTGTTGGACATGTCTGTAGGGGTTGTGGTTTATGTTCCTTAGTGTCTATCCCCTTCTGGTGTTGTGTTTATGTCTGCAGTTCCCTGATCCTCTGTTACTATCTTTAATGGGTTTGTGTTTCATTAGTATCTGGCACCATCTTGTGTCGTGCTTATGTCTTGCATCCTCAGTCTGTCTTTGGCATCTGTGATTACTCACAGGTGCCTTCACTTGGTTTAATTGGTGTTTCACATATTTGAGCTTGTGTGTTTGTTTCATTCCTTGTCCTGGCATTGTTTCATGCCCACTGGTGATGTTCTGGTCTACTCCTTGTTACTCATTTAAGTTTTGCTGTACTGACAGCTTTTGTTTTTTGTAAATAAATAATTTATTTTGTATTCTCCTGAGTCCTCAACTCCCTGCCTGCACAACTGGATTTACCGGCACCAGCCTGTTACGACAATGTATCTTTAAGAAACAGAGCATTGTGCTATGTAACCTGGGTGCTGATTGGATGCACAGAACCGGATCCACAGACTCAGTGGTGAACCTGAGAGATCCTAGCCAGCCCATGAGGACTTCCAAGTGGGGTTGTCGCTGTTGTTTCCAGCACTGTTTCTGGAGCCACTGCCACTACTGCACCTCGAGCCAGAAAACCGACCAGAACCAGCAGGGTAGGTCCTGAAATTTTCTTTACAAATATGTGGATATTAGTACTAATACAGAGTAAATTGTACTCCCTTTAACTTGATGCTTTATTTCTTCAAAGTAGGATACTCAATTTCTCCACAATAAAAAAACATACAAGTCTGCACAGTTCATGTAGTGTGTTTTTTTTTTTTTTTTTTTTTTTTAATTGGCAAAATAATATATTTAATTAATTTTTTTCTTTTCAAGAATCCAGTCTTCTGTGGTAAACTTGCGACCTGGATATGGGCACCAGTGCCGCTCTGCAACCCAAAAAAGGAAAAGGCAAGTAAAGATATGGATGGATGGAATCCAGTTTTTTGTCTTAAGATGTAAAAATATCAAAAGTTAATCGTTAGATGTTTTTAGTTTTATAACTTCACGCCTACTGGCCAGAAAAGCCCCCTCTAACAAACTTAAAATGGGCCACCAGTTGACTAACTGTAGCAGGTTTTGTGGATCTGGACACGTTTAGTGAACGAAGGGGCAGAAATGGCTCTTTTGATCGTAAAGGCCGCAGACTCCTGGTTTAGAACATTGAAAGAGTGTGGCAAGCGTTTCTAAAGCCTTAAAATATATACTATATAAATATTAAAATATAACGTTGCTACTTTGTGGATTTTCACTTATTGCGGGGGTCTGGAACGGAAACTCCACAATAAATGAGGGACTACTGTAAGTGTAATTACCTGGTATGAATACATTTATGTACACATTTATACACGTTTTTTGTTTCATTAAATTGCTGCAGATAAACGCACACTTATCTCAGCCATTTTTTTTATACACCATAATAGCGCACAAGCTAATTTTTCAACACTGAGTACTTGTATGTTGACGAACATTTGGATAAAATTAGTTGTAGTAGGAGATTATGGTTTGTCTTAAAATGTGGCAAAGGTTTTGAGTTTTTAAATCAACAGATTATATAACACTGTATTTGGTCTGTTAGCTAAATATCTCATTAAACAGCAAACTGATTTTAATGAAACCCTAAAATTAATCATTGGATGCACACCTAGAACTGATTAGTTTTGGAGTGAACTTGGTTCATCATGGCTGCCACATCTAATGAAGCTTGGCAAACACAAACACGACTTTCAGTCAGTTTTAAGCTGAAACTCGGTGTGTAGTAGAAAATCATCCTCGTCTTACACTCCACGTGCGATTACATCACAAACTTTTGCTTCAAACTCTGGCATGTAAGGCAGCGGGCGCCGTGCTAGCTGCATTTACAGAATGTTTCCCACAAACCCCATTTAAAAACCTCGATTTATTCTTTCTGCCTTGACTGAACTCGTCTTACTTAATGAGATCTGACTCGAGTTCAGAAGCTGGACTTCACTGCGTTGGAGCTCAAACTTCCCTGCACTCGACAAATAAAGAATTCAAAGTGACATCTGGCATTTTGGTGCTCAGACGAACCTAAAGCTGTTTTCATAAACATGCCGTGTCATGAAAGATGGAAAAGAACATGAGGTCAGGCTGAAAATGAAGCTTTTGCAGGGGATGTTTTTGATGGACCTGCTGGAATATAAAGTATGTTTGAGGCGAAATCACAAGTTTTTCTTAATTTTTTAATTAAAAATAAAAAAACTTCCCAATATGCAGTCTCTACCACAGCTTGACGGTGATAATTCCACCTGATTTTTAAGGAAAATATTAATCTTTGAAATCCCACGGAAAGGTTGCATAATGCGCTTGTGTTCATGCGTTTCAACAGGCCACGAGAGAACGAGTGTGGAGGCGTGACAGAGTCTGTGTCGCAGTAACAGAGGGAGTAGGAGGCAGGGCGCACTAACGTTTCCCTAAACAAGAAACATACAAAAGCCAGATAAAATTAATACATTATATTTTTTGTTTTCCTTTTACGCTTACTTTTTAAAAATATTCAAATGTTTGTCTGTGTGAAAACGAGTTAATACAGTTTATTTGTTCACCGGAGGACCTGTGGCCACAGGTTACATTCCTCCGGTGACCTCCAGCTATGGATCGTATCCTCCAGATACATAACACACACATTTTTCCCCACTTTAAAAAAAAATAAAATAAATGCCCGTAATTGTCAGAATTATATTTTAAAAAATGGTTTAATACAGGAAGAAGCAGAGATTTTCATATGTACTATGAAAAAGATCAAAGCTGAATTGTCAAAAAAATAAATGAAATGAAGTAGCTTAGTGTGCTTTTGTATTAGAACAATTATAGTTATTCTATTCATTTGTTCTGTTACTTGAAGATGATTATGACTGAACTAATTGTTTGAAAAAAGGGGCAGATATAATATCTTCTTTCTGCTGCCTTTCATTTTAAATCTCTTGTATTTTTTTTAATATTGTTATGGAATTGTTTTGTATTTTTAAAAATGAATAAACTTAATACCAAAACTACAGTTGTACCAAACCCCTGGGGGAAACAAAGGCCCTGACCAGTGGACTAGAAGTGGCCTACGAGCCACCAGTTGATCACAGTTGTAGCCCAATGTTAAGCTCTGGACTTTTTTTTTTTTTTTTTTAAGTGATTAAAGAAGTTGAAATAAAAACTTTTGATTGTAAAGGTTGCAGACCTCTGCCCTACACTAGACGAATGGTGCAGACCAGGGCTCTGCAAATGGCAGATCTGCATCCAGATCAAGAACTCTTAGAAATTATAAATTTATACAAGAGTCATTCAATTCAGAAATACTTTTATTAATCCCAGAGGGAAATTAAATGTTGTTGTAACTCATCATCCTGGTTTCATCAGAGTTGTTCTAGATGCTGATGGCTGTGGGCAGGAAGGATCTCTTGTAGTGGTCGGTCTTACAGCGGATCTGAAGGAGCCTCTGACTGAAGACACTCTTGTTGTATGACAGTCTGATGAAGAGGATGCTGAGGATTGTCTATAGTGTTCTTCATTTTATGAAGACTCGTACAATCATCTCCAAAGGTTCTAGAGGAGAGTCCCCAGAACTGAGCCAGCCTTCTTTATGAGCTTGTTGATCTTAAGTCACTTGCTCTGGTGCTGCTGACTTATAGAAGATATGCAGCATCGCTGCAAATGTTGAAGGACTTCAGCTTCCTCATGAAGTACAGTCTGCTCTGTCCCTTTTGGCTTCACTGTTGCATTTCCAGTCCAGTCTGTTGTCCAGGTGAACTCCCAAGGTATTTATACTTCTCCACTACCTCCACTTCTTCTCCCATGATGGAAATAGTGTTGGACCTGTTCCTGTTTCTCCTGAAATCTACAATCATCTCCTTTGTTTTGTTCACATTCAAGATGTGATTGTTTCCACACCATGCCACAAAGCGGTCCACCAGTTCCCTGTCCTCAGCTTCTTGTCCATCTCTGATACACACGGCCACTGCAGAGTCATCAGAATATTTCTGCAGATGACAGGAGTCTATTTTGTACTGGAAATCTGAGGTGTACAGAGTGAAAAGGAATGGTGAGAGTACAGTACCCTGTGGTGCTCCTGAACTACTACTACTTATAGCCATTTTTGTGTTTGATATGGTTCAATAGCTCTAATCTCCATCTTGAATGTATTTTTATTTTACCACACTTTCATTAGTGCCTTCAGTTCAGTCAGAAGCTATGAAAACCGAAAGTCTAACATATGTACAAATCTGACATGTAGTCGTTCTTGTACTATTTTTGGATTAGATAATCCAACACTGGCCACATTCTAAGCTCCTTTTTGATTATTTTGTAGTTGATAACTACAGTCAATAAACTAAAGACTAGTACGTGTTTTTGTTTGTTTGTTTTTAGATCATCGGATATTCACATCAGGCTGCACTCAAGCTTGACTGTTTTTTTTTTTTTTTGTGTGTGTTTTTTTTTTAAACTTTGAACCAAAAGCATTTCAAACTGTTAGAAAAAAAAATTAAGAGTAAAACTGTCTCAAGATCTTTGCTCTCAGGTCAGAGCAGCAGCGATGACACCACCCAATAAAATGTATTTAATATTCCTAAAAATATCTAAATGAAGGTGGGATTGATATCTTAAAATGGACAACAGCTCCCACTTCAGACCATCAACTGTACATTAATACTCGTATCATGTGACCTGTTCTGCTTGTGGATGGCAGATGGTGACCTGACATGTATTTTCCGACAGGTTTAGTGTTTTTCTTTTGATCAGAGAAAGCTGATTTTGTTTACTTGCCAAGAGTAAATGCATGGCTTGTCCAGAATAGACTTGAGTTAAAGGCTTCTGACTTGTTGCCCTTTAAGAGAGTCGTAACAAGCAACACAGTAAAAATATGTGACATCTTACTCATTAAATTAACAGAATCCTAAGCTGACCTCATATTGAGTTAAACAAATCAGAACATGCTGGTTTTATAACCAACACTAATAACCTCTGAGCTGTCCAAATACATGGAATTATACAAGACGTAGTACTGGTGGTGGTATTTGTTGGCATTTTAAGTTTCTGTGAAAAGCCACAAATATGACTTCAGAAAGGACCCATCCAGCTGTGAAAGGTTTGAGCTTCTGTCAAAAATGACTGGACTGTGGAACAATTTTGCTTCAAAATATTTATTAAAAAGAAAAAAGTCTAATATAATTTCACATTTGCATTTAGAAAAACATCTGAATTTGCTTGGTGTGATTTTGTCGTTAGGAGAGCTAACAAAATATGGATGCACAAAAAGACTTGTGCACGGGGGGATCTCGCGTTCATTAAAACTAAATCATAATTTGAAAAAAAAATAATCTATTACATCGAATAAAGTCTTATTGTCATACCTGATCAAAGTAGTTTGCATACAAAAGGCAAATTATACATTCAGTTCATTAGATCATATATGAAACAATGATGATATATATTCTACTTGTGATGGTCAGTTTAAAGTCTGAATTAATTAGCAGCTTTTGAAAATTCTTCTCTAGTCAAGAGAAAATGCAAATAAGCAAACGATGAGTAATGATCAGAGTAATGGAACAGCAGCTGTCCAGTTTAATCCTGATATGACAATGCTGCCCTCTAGTGGCAGAACAGAGGGATGCTAGAAACAGGTCTGGCTTGTTTCAGTGTTAATAATTTTGTCTGTAAACCATCATCCTGTAATAAGGCTGTCAGGGCTGGCTCAGTCCCGATGGGGTCCTGGGTGGCGTCATGTGTCGACGTCATTGTAGAAAAAGGCGTAGTAGGCGAGCGCGCTGACGGCGAACACAGCGACTGACAGCAGCATGTTCTTCCGGTTCTCGCCTCTTAACAACTGCAGCTCTTTGTCTAAAAACAAAACAAAAATCAGAAATGTGCTAATGTTTAATATTTACTACTATCCGTGACTGATCTATTTCCTCATTAGACTTCCTGAATATATTCTACTTATCTAAAATAAATCATTAGTTTTATCTGCCTTTTTTTAAAACGCCAACTACAACTTACTTTTACTATGTTTGCTGATTTTTATTTATCTGGTTGTAGAAAGCCAGTTTGATATTTTGTTCTTTTAAAATGAATAAAAACCTACCAAAGAAACTTTAAAATTTCACAATGAAGTAAACGAGAAGTTTCATATGTTTGGAAGAATTGGATCTGTTTAAGTTTTCAGACTTATTTAAGCTGCAACTTTTTATTTAGGTAAGAACTCGAAATAAATATCAAATATAAGAATTATAAACGCTCTAATTCAGGTCACGGGTGGCGACCGTGAAAATCAAATATCCAAAAGCAGTAACGAGAAGTTAAATAACCCTCCGCCCAAAAAGGACAAGACTGAGAATATGAAAGTAAAGTACATAAACTCACCTAGCTTTTGCACTCTCTCATTTATGATTGCCATTTCCTCCTGCAGTTCTTGTCTGTGTAACAGAAACAACCGTGTTTGATTTTCTATTCCTGCATAAGGTCCAAAACAAGTCACTCAGAAGCTTTAATGTCAGAGTTTTTAAATAATAGATGGAAAAAAAAAACCAACTAAAATGAGACAGCCACCATATTAAGCAACAAAAAGGGACTAGAGTACATAAGTCCAAATTCATCACCGGACATTAATCTACTTAATGTTTTCAACACAAAAAGAGCTAAACCTTCCTGCCATTAAAAGGAAATTATTGCTAAAACACATGATAAAAAAATATAGTGAGCAAAAATGAGCTTAGGAAATTTCTAGTGAGAATATCAAACAAATATAAACATAACCCTTTTTCTCTCAAACATTGATCACAAATTTGTGTAGTGAGCACTCCTGTGTTGAGATGGTCCATCTACCTCACAGGTGCTGGTTAGACGGCATGATTATTGCACAGGTGTGCTTTAGGCTGCCCACAATAAAAGGCCACTCTAAATGTGCAGTTATCTCACAGCACAATGACACAGATGTTGCAAGTTTTCATGCTGCCCGCAGGAATGTCCTCCTGAGCCCATGAATTAAATGTTCATTTTTCTACCATAAGCCATCTCCAGAGGCGTTTCAGAGAATTTGGCACCGGCCTCTAAACCACAGAGCACGTGTAACCACACCAGCCCAGGACCTCCACCATCTTCACCTCCATGATCATCAGAGACCAGCCATCTGGACCGCTGCTGCAACCAGCTGTTTGCATAACCAAATAATTTCTGCACAAAATGTCAGAAACGTCTCAGGGGAGCTCGTCGTCCTCATCGGGTCTCCACCTGACGGCAGTTTGTCATCGTAACTGATCTGAGTGGGCAGATGCTGACGTCTGATGGCGCATGGAACGTTGAAGTACTCTTTTTCACTGAACGGGGCAGATGGCAGACTGCAAGTACGGCATTGTGTGAATTCTAATAAACTGACATCAGCGGTTTGTTGATAACGTTGTGAATCAAGTGGCCCATGGTGGCGGTGGGGTCATGGTATGGGCAACGAACAAAAGGGCTGGTGTGCGTGGTATTCGGCCGAGTCCGGTTGGATGTACTGCCAAATCTAAAAACTTGCAACGTCTGTGGCGTTGTGCTGTGATAAAACTGCACATTCTAAAGTGGCCTTTTATTGTGGGCAGCCTAAGGCACACCTGTACCATGCTGTCTAATCAGTTCCAGCGAGGCGGATCATCTCTGCAAAGAAGCGTTCACCAACACAGATTTACACATTTGTGAACAATATTCGAGAGAGAAGGGCGTGATCTCTTTAGAAGTCTCCTTCACGGGTAAGAAACCAAACGTTTTGTTTCATGAAAGCTTGAGTTGCATTTAACTCGCCTCTCCTGCTCTGACAGCCGCTCCTTCCTGCTCTTAAACTCCGCCCTCTCCAGGTTGTCATGGCAACGCGCCCGTCTCTCCTCCAACCGGTCAATCTGCAGCGGTGAATACGAGTCAAACACAAAAGAGTAGTTGACCCCAACTAAAATAATACAAAGATGGCGAGAGACCGATGGGCAGACGACACAGAGTGAACATTTTTCTTTAACTGAGCTCTGAGCGACTGGTTATATAAAAAATATTAAGTATAATGTGAGTTCATAAAAATTGTTTACAGTTGATCTTATATTTTAGCTAAGTTTTTTTTATTATTTTTTAGCTTTTTATTAATTCATCTTGCTTTTGTATAGTAATTTTGTTTGGAATATTTTGGGGACAAGGGGCAGATATAAGAATTCATTCTTCTTCTGCAGCCTTTCATTTTATTTCGGTGATTGTATATCTTTTTTCTTTTCTTTAAATTGTATTATATTTGTTGTTTGGATGAAATGAAATGAATAAATAAAACATACATACATACATACTGGTTCACAGAAACTCGAAAAGTTTTTGTTTTTTTTGTTTACCTCGGTGGCGACGCTGATCTTCTCTCGTTTCTTGTCTTTGACTTGGACCGTTTTCGCCATGATTTTAGCACCAAATCAAAAAACCGTGACACAGTTTGAGCGGCTACATGAAAGTTGTGACTATGCGGAAGTGATTTTTCTTCTTCGTTGGATTTTTGTTGGCGTTTGGAAAACTCATTTTAAGTGCAACACCGCCACCAACTGGACTGGAGTGGATCTGGAGACTGGGCAGGAAAAAACCTTTAGATTAAACTGAATAAGTTAATAGTCTTTAAAACGAAATACCTTTACTGTATACATTAGTTGATTTGTCTTCCAAGAGCCCAGTTAATGTAAAGTCCTGATGTTTTTTCCCCTTTCTTAATGTCTGAAATAATTTTTTTTGGATAGTATGGACAACAGTGAAAATGAGGATAAGGTTAACAAATTCACTTCCTCCGCAAATTGAAAAAGTTTGGAGTGTGTTAAAAGCTGATTATTTTCTACAACTCTCTGATTGAATCTATGCTCACTTTTGCTTTTATCACCTGGTTTGGCAGTCTATATCAACAGGAGACAAGAACAGGATGCAGCAAATTGTAAAAGTAGCAGACAAAATTATAGGAGTTGCACTACCTGATTTAAAAGACACTTTTTTTTTAAGAGAGTACTAGAAAAAAGCAGAACATATTCTCCAAATCACCCTCTCCATGGAAAATTTGAGCTCCTTCCATCTGGGGAAGAGGTTCAGGCAGCCCAAATGTAGAACCAATAGAAGGAAAACTCTTATCAGCCAGGCCATTACTCAGATTTTTAAAAGTAACAGAGCTTGATGTTGTCATTCATTCTGTTTTATTAATATTTGCACATGGATTTTATTGTTTGCCAATTTTGTGGCGATGTGCGTTAATTTTCTCGCCACCTTACTGCAAGGAAAATTTCCCTAAGGGGACAATAAAAGTGATGATGACAACGAGAGTCGTGCAGTGAATAATTCAACGCTTCAGTTACTGGAAACGTCTACTTTGCTTTTAACCAAAATTGTAACGGATCAAACAGGTGTCTTGGCTCAGGAATAAATGAAATTGGACATCAGACGAACACATCAGGATGGAGAAACAAACAAGTGTCACACAAAGAAACTGTGTGTGAGCTCTCAGAAGTGTTTTGTGGATCTCTCAGACGTTATGACTCCCCTCTGAAGTAAACAGCTTCCAGCTCAAAACACTTGAACACAGATGTCTCTCAAATAAGTTATTTTCTGAAAATCAGAAGAGAAGTATGTTAAACAGAGTATATAATATTTCACTTTTCATTTTAATGATTGCAAACAATAACATTAATCATGTTCACACCTGTTCTAATAAAATAAAACAAACTTAAAGTTTGTTTTTACGTTATTAAAAGCACAGAAGAAAAGAGTAAACATTAGTCAGACTAGCTGACTCCGAGTCCAAGTACGGTGAATGTGTGAAAACGGACATTATTCAAGTTTAGAGCAACTTTAAAGAAAACAGTTCATGGTGAGTCTGGTAAACAACCCAAAGGTCAGAGGTCATAGTCAGGGGAGCACATCTTTATGCTACACCCCTTAAGTACCCAGTACAGATACGGAGTGCTTACCCCGGTAAGTACCAGATACGTACCCTAATACAAACCTAGCTAATACCTACAAGGTACTCGGCTTGAACTTATCTTGTATGTACCTGGCAAGTACAAGTACATACCAGATCCTGGGTAGTGACATACTATTTAAGTACTTTTATAATCTTTTCTGTCCCTGAGGCTGATCTCTGAGAAGCCAGCAGAGTCACCCGTGGAGCCGTCAGTGACGGACGTGCACAAGAACAAGGTGTACGCCAGGATGTCGCCAACCTCACATGTGAGTGGGTGAAGTGACTGGTCACATGTGAACACTGGCTCTTTGTGATGTCCTGGGAGCTCTGGTTGAGCAGAGGCAGGAACAGTAAACTCACCCATCTACTGCCGGACGCCATAGATGAGTCACTTCTGCTCCTAATAAACCAAAAAGCAAGATCCTTCCATCAATTATCTTTACTCGCTTCTACCTTTTCAGGACAGACTCATTTTCATGCGTCAATGTCTTTGTCCCGGTGGGACATCATCTCACAGAATGATGTCATTCTGGTCTGCTGTGTTAGTGGTTGGTTCTTTTCATATTTTTCCTTTTGTTGCATTGCTGCAGGAAGTTACTCCTGATTTTTCTATAGACAGATGTTGCAGTGAGATTCATAAGATCTTAGTTCTTGTTCACAACAGATGCTGCCGTCCTGGAAATGTTGCTGTGAATGTGCCTCCTGACACCCAGGATTTGTTTTGGACGCGTCATACATGGAGAACCGAACTGTGCTGCTGGAGCTGTATATCCTGCCTCCAGCTCCCGCTGACACAGCTCAGCTGCTTCCTGGCCACAAACCCCGACCATCATTCTGTGTATTATCTTTGGAGCTTTCCACCGGGATTCTAACTCTGCTGATTGACAAACTGTTCAAGTTTGTTTGTCTGTAGCTCTGCCAGATGCCGTTTTCAGTCTCCCGGTGAGCCGCATTCCATTAGTACAGAGCGAGCGGAACTATGAGGACGGTGCTGGTTGAATCCTTCCGGTGTTTTTGCACTTGGATCATCACCAACATGACAAAACGGTTGAAGGGTTGAGTGTCAGGAAAGACCAGCAGCATTGGAGGCAGTGAGACTAGAGCTTGAAAGCAATGAGAATCAGTACTTCTCATTAACCTAATTAATTGTCCCCCCCCCCCCCCCCCCCATCTGTACCAAAAAACATAAACCATTGAATAATTTCAATGGAACTTTATTAGAATAATCTTTGCCTCCACATCTACGGCTGATTAACTTCTAGAATCAACCTGAGTCGATATGATTCGACTATGCTTTAGATTTGGTTTTTATCACCGATAGCTGAGAGGAAAACGTGGACAATATTGTTTGTGTGTGTGTGTGTCTGTGTTAGCAAAACATCTCATGAATCGCTGGATGAATTTCAATGAAACCTGCAAGAACTAATCATCTGCCACATCCAGCTGGTTTCAGTTCTCTTTACAGCAGTTGGGCTCAGACTTGGTATGGTAGTAGAGTGTCATTCACAAGACGTACTCCAAGAGCTACTAATTGTGAGGAATCTGTTTACAACTTGAGCATTAAGGACATAATTACATTTGGGGTCAGTGCAATCGACATTAGCCAGCACAAAAAATGGGTACAACGCTGTCACTTTTACAGATACTGAGCTCAAATCAGGTGTGGTAGTAGCTGAGAGTCCTTCACAACCATGTTTGACCAAAACGACTACAACTCTTGTCATTTCTCAACACAATATGATCTCAGTTTAAAGCTCTGGCATGAAAGGCATCACGTTATCGGAGAAAGTCAGACCTTTTAACACGAAGCTGAAACGGAACATTAGATTTTTATTAATTCAAGCAAACTGTTACAGTCAACAGTTACATAAGCTATACGGTGGACAATGATGATCGAATCGTTTTGATTTGGATTTTTAAAACCATGGCTTCTGCACCGTGCTGCCCTCGTTCACCTCCATCTCCTCCCCACCCGCTCCAAAAATAAATGAAAACAACAACAAAAAAAAAAACCCAGAGAAACAGCAAATCCATACAAGCGCAGGCAAGTAAGTAGTAACGGCACAATACATTCATCAACTCAACGATACGTTTTGTACGAACAATAAGGCAAGTAGAAGAAAAGGAACGGACTGGAAATGATGGCGGACATTTACTGTGAGCTGAACTAAAAGCAGAACAAGGTTGTTAATGGAACACAGTACAGGGAGATGTGATAAAGCTGCCATCAGTTAACGCTTACTGGTTTGTACCTGGTGTTGAGGATTCTGAGGCAGGAATTCTGATGTAGTTTGCATCGTAAAAGTCACTTTTTGTGCCAACAAGTGAAAGAAAATGACAAGAGGAGAATATATCTTTTAAAAATCAATGGCTTAGTGTTTCTTTTTTTAGGATTTTTTCCTCATTTGTCAACATGTGCAGGAAGTGGCTCCGTGGAATCTGTTCCGACAGAAAGACGCAGTCTCTCGTCCCACTTTTTTCCCTGGGATAAAAGTGGATGGATTTGCACATGTGGTGAAAATAAACAAAACCCATCTCTGTGGTAAAACAATCACTTGAAGTCAGTTCAGATTTTTTCTTAAAGCAAAAATAAAGGACAACAACGGTTTTGCTGAATTGCAAATGTTTCAAATGTAAGGGGGAAAAACGGAAACATAAAAGCAGCATTTGCTCAATGCCACGTTGAGCCACCAGGTGGCAGCACTACATCAGAGAAGTATAGATAGAAGCAACATGCCTTCAAATTTCCTTCTCTCTTTCTTATTTTTTTTTTTTTTTAATTGAACACAAAAGTAGTTATTTTCTTGTCTAACAGTAAACATGTGGGGGATTTCACAACAAGAAATCCAGTAGAAAAGAGGGAAAACTCTGCTTATGAAACACCAGACAGATGAATGAGAATGACGTGGAGACTCTCCACCGAACAGAGATATGACAAGACGCTTCTCTTCTTTGACGGTGAGCCGTGGAGGCCGGGGCACCTGAAAATGTTTTGTCCTCAACCACCAACGCTGATTTCTCTTGTTTTCCCTCCATCATTCCATCCAGTCTCCTTCGTCAAACTCCGACTCATCCTCGGAGTCGGAGTACTCCACAGCAATGCGCCGCGAGAGGATGGTGGCCACGTCGTTCCCGACCCGCTCGTGTTTAGCCTCCTGTTCTCGCTGCTCCTCCACTTTTCGCAGCTGGATGCCTGCAGCAAAAACAAACAATAACAATGAGACACTTTAGGTTCTGACTAAAAAATCAAGGCTATTAAAAAAAATAATAAAAAAAAATGTTTAAGCGTATTCAGGAAGTGATGTTTTTTTTTTTTTTTTTTTACTTGAATGTATACAAAAACACATTCAGATTACACATATACTAGATGAATGGCCTTTTTCTGGGAAAAATAATGCAATGAGAACAGCGTCCTGAAGGACTACTGAAGAAGCTGGAACTGAGGTGTTAAAGCTAAACAAAGCAGAACACGAAGTAAAAGATAAAAGTAGCAAAAAACTAGCTCAAAGCTAAAAGAAGGGAAACGACAACTTAAAGCTAAGGCAACCCACTAAATATCTAAAAATGCAAAATGATACCAACAAGCTAAAAGTAGTAAACACTAGCCAAAAGCTAAATGTAGCAAGAGGCTAAGTAAAAGCTAAATGCAGCAATAGGCTAGGTTTTAGCTAAAAGTCTGAAAATGGTAAGTACAAGTTAAGAATAATAGACTACCTAAAAACTAGAAGTAGTAAAACTAGTTAAAGCTTCAAAGGGTTAGCTAAACGATACAATTAGCAACAAGCAAGCTGAATGCTAAAAGTAGCATAAGATTTCATTGATGTGTTCATGCGTGCTCATCTGCTCACACAGACTGTTTGTGCTGATGTTCGACGTAATGTTTTAATGCTATGAGTGCTTAGTGTATATTTAGTTGATGTTTTTCTTAGTTCATATCTTAGATGTTATCATTGTTTTTCTTTTACATTTTATTGTTGGATGTAACTGGAACCCTGTGTACATAATTTCACTCCACCACATGTACCACATGAGGTGCGAATGACAACAAAGAATCTCTGACTCTGAAGATCAACATGGAGTATGCTGAAGCAGATTTCAAAGAGAAGGTGCACAGAATTGATAAATTTCAGGAACTGAAAGGCATTTCTACACCTCTGTGTCACTAATTAAGACCTAAGCTGTTGGATGAAGTCTGAAATCCACAGAGAGAACGTCTGCTCACATTCAGCAAAACCGTTTCGAGCACTTTTACAGCAAAGACAACAAATAAATAAATAATGGGGGAAAAAAAGACGACTTATAACACAGTAGAGGCAACTAGAAGGCAAAAAAATAAATATTTGTACAAAATCTGACTCGAGTATTTGATCCATAGGAACCTTCACTTGCTGAAGACAAACTAATGTCAGACGGAGCCACAAACAAACTTTAAAGAATATTTCACAGCAATTCAATCAGCCTAGATGGTTTAGAATAATGTTAAAAATGACTATCCTACATGTGTTTAGCTACAATTATATCTTTAAACAGAAAGCTTTTAGATATTTAGAAGATTAACCATAACTTAAACAACAATATTTTCCAGCTTACAAGTCACTTTGGTGTGTATGTCTCATTTATTATGCGTCACCACTGACCCATCACGTTCATTTAATGGTCAAAACTGCTGCATTTTGCCTGGGCTCCCTCCCTCCCTCCCTCCCAGCCGGAGCCGCGAGCTCTCCAGCGCTCCTCTGCCTGCACCAGCTGAGTGAAACGAGCGCGCACGAGAGGACTCGCTGTTACACTTCTTTGAAATTTAAGTAAAAAACTGCGTTATGAATATGGAAAAAAATATAAAGTTGCTTCAGAATATAAGTTGCAGGACTGACAAATTTATGCAAAAAAAAAACAAACAACCTGCGACTTATACGCCAGAAAATACAGTAACTTGATTTAATAAAACAGAAAAGTTACTTATGAATAAACTGACATATGAAATTCTGTATGTTTTGGAAACTGAAGGGAACACCTCCTAAAACTATCCACCTTTTCTGATGGCCTCCAGCAGGACGCTGCGTGCGTCGCTGATGGGCGGCAGGTTGGATGGATGGTGCCTCTTGGTCACCACGTCGTGAGTGGTGTGCGGTGGCGGGAAGGCCATGGCTCCGGCTGAGGGGAAAGCCGGCACAGGCGGAGGACCCGACGAACAGGGCGGCGAGCTCCGCGCTCCGGGGAGGGGCAGAGGAGGTGGCGGTGGGGGAGGAGGCAGGATGGTGCCGTCTGAATGGGTCCCAGAGCCCTTGTCCAGGACGTGGTGGAGACGGGCTGGAGACGAGGAGTGGAGGGGCGGCGCCACGGGCGGCGGGGCCGGGTGGAGAACGCCCGGGGCGATCTGAAGTGGAGCAGGGGGAGGCGGGATGGCTGGAGGCTGATGCTGGACTGGCAGGGGAGGGATAGGAGGGGGAGGGGTGCCCCGCAGGCCCGTGGAGGGTAAGGGGGGAGGAGGGGGTGGAAGTGGGGGTGGAGGAGGCGGAGGAGTGCTGGAGTTGAAGCCTGCTGTCCTCGCCGGAGACTGAGGTCTGCTGTCGGAAAAACCTGAACTGGAGCTGAGGAGGAAACAAGAAGAAGTGCTTTAATCAGACTGTTCTCTCCTCAAACACCTTTCAACACAATTCAGTCATAAAGTCTCCGGCTCTAAAAACTGAAAAACTCACTTAGTCCTGGACAAACTCCTGACACGAACACTAACTGGACTACAGCACTAAACCTGCTACAATCCACTGATCATGCTCCGTGTGGAAAACCAAACCTTTGACAATAAAGGAAGTAAGTAAGTAAACTTTATTTATATAGCACTTATCATAGATACAATCACAAAGTGCTGTGCAACAATAAAGAAATAAAGGCTTAAAATAAAACAAAAATATCAGCTCATTAATAAAAACAGTAAAACATTTAACAATAAAGTTTCTGAGGAAGCACATGTCACCATCCACGTTTGCTCCCTTCAACTAAAGCTAATCTCTCCACATGAATTCACGATAAATGAGCTACAGAGCCTGAAAAATGATTAAATGATCAGACGAGTTGTGTCAACAAGCAGCGCCGACAGTCCCGCAGCGTTTAGATCTCGTTGAGGCAGAATGTTGCTGGCCGTTCACTGAAGCTGCGAGGGTTTATACAGTAGCTGCTAACCAGGACGTTAGGACACGACGAGCGCCATGCTCGCAATAATAGTTCCTCCCGAAGAGAAAACTGCACTGCAGACGAAAATCACCACGAGACGCAGAGAAGGCGATACAAAATAAAGTGGCATATTTCCTCTAAACACACTTATTATCTGAATAATATTAACTCAAGTCCAAGTGATGATTTATACAAAGAAGGTAACCCAACAAAGTTCAGTCAGGTCATCTGGACGTTTTTTTGTTTTGTTGTTGTTGTTTTCTTACCACCAGCAAACTGGTTTGTCCACGATGTGAGTGTGCTGCTTGTGGGACTGTTTGTTGTGGCTCCTCAGACTGATGAAGTCCTTTGGATGAAGGATGAAATGTCTCAAACAAAAAGAAACCGTCCCGATGACCTGACTGAACTTTGTTAGATTTTTTTAAACCTGGATTATTGAGCATGAACTTTGACACAGAGGTTTATTTTTTAAAGCAAAAAGTGGGGGGCTGAAGGAGAAGAGGGGTGCAAGGACTGAAAGAAATCCTCAGCCCATTCCTATTTGGGTCCCTCTGATAACCACTCAAACGGCAGAACATTTGATAAAAAGGAGCAAAAATAGTCTTTCATGAGCTCGTTGGCCTTAAGTCAACTATAGATCCTGTCCTTTTCAAACTCTTTTTTTTTTTTCTTAGCTTTTGTTTTCAGTTTGAAAAATCCAACCCTCCACCCCTTCTCTGGTCATAAAAGTAGAAAATCTTCATCTTGGCAAACGAAACAGAATAAAAAAAACTATGTGTCAGGCCGTGAGACGATCAATAATAAAACAAGAGAAGGGAGTGTGTGTGTGTGTGTGCGTGTGTGTGTGCTTGTACACTGAGACCATTTGCTGTCTGCTGCCCCACCTGATCACAGAGGGAGGCTTAATCTCTCCCAGCGGGTGCCCGGGAGGTGGAGGCGGCGGAGGGTCATGGGGTCGGGAATACATTCTGTCCCCGGTGCGGTTCAGCAGCTCATTCATCTGGCTGTAGGGCAGCGCCGCCAGCGAGAAGGGCCCGTCCAGCTGCTCCATGTACAGAGGAGCCCTGAACAGACACAAAGCACACAACCCGGTTCACGTTTGTTACATTGGATTTGAATCTGATACTTCCTTGCAACATCACTTCCCCAGCCCTCGATGTTTCCGCTGAAATTCAGTCGAGATAAAAGGAAATTGCACTTTTGTGATTAGTGTCTGTTTTCTAATCTAATTTACTTGATTAACACTTGATTAACGCACACCATCAGGCAGGAGCTTCAGTAGTTTGTTGAATTGGAGAGTCAGGAGTTTTTCAACACAATGGCAAGAAGGAAGGACTTCAACGATGATCTCAGACCAGCATTTGTTACGATGCATCAATCTGGAAACAGTTGTAAAGCTATTTCTAAACCATTTGAAGCCCATCAAACAAATGTGAGTTGGCTCCATCCGACCAACATTTTTAAATTAAATTAAATTCAGTTTATTCATAAAGCGCCAAGTCACAACAGAAGTCGTCTCAGGACACTGAACAGAAACATTCCTATGTAAAAATAATAATTTAAGATTAATTATCTGAGGAGCAGACTGCTTTGAGTTTAACTCCATCGCAGACTCTCATCTTGAGCGAGCATGAAGGCGACAGTGGAAAGGAAAAACTCCCTCATGAGGAAGAAACCTTTAGCAGAACCAGACTCAGGACAAGTGGCCATCTGCTTCGACCGGCTGGGTTTGAGAGGAACAGATACACAATGGCAGGTCAAGAATCACATGTTAAGATAGAAATAGTATCAAATGAAAACTATTTAAATTTAACAATTAATTTAAGGAAATTGGGTCAATTTGTCCTCCAGTAGTCTAAGCTTAAGGCAGAATAACAAGCCAACCCTAACTATTTATCAAAAAGGAAAGTCCTAATCCCAGTCTTAAAACTGGACAATGTGTCAGCCTAATGGGCAGAAACTGGAAGTTGTTTCTACAAGAGAGGAGCCTGATAACTGGAAGATCTTCCTGCCTTTCTGCTTTTGGGAACTCTAGGAACCACAAGTAAACCTACAGTCTGAGAGTGAAGTGCTGTGTTAGGAAAATATGGAACAATAAGATCTCGAATATGGAGCTAGGTCTTTGAGAGCTTTGTAGGTTAGAAGTAAAAGTTTGAATTAATTTCTGGACTTGGAGATGGAGAGAAGCTACAACTGGAAAGATATGATCTTCCCACTAACTCCAGTTAAGACTCTGGCAGCAGCATTTTGGATTAACTGAAGACTTTTTAAAGAAGTATTTGGACACCAGATAACAAACCATTGCAATAGTCCAGTCTACACGTGACAACTGCAGTTTTAAACATCAGTGGCAGAAAAAGCAGAGTCTGTGGCCGCTACAGTGTCGAACGAGCCGAGTATAAAAGTTTACAAAGGTCAAAGAGATCTAAAGTATGAGAGTACTTCAGTTTTTTTTGTTTTGTTTACCACATTTGAACAGAACACACACAGCCATCTGAAGAAAAAAACAAACAATGCAAGTGTTTTTAAGCTGCTCTGGCGTGAGACAGGTTGTCTGCTATATTTTACAAGAAATAATTAAATGTTGGAGGAAACGTATGGACAAGAATCTAAGCCGTCATTCCGTAACCATGTTAGGATCTCTTTCCAACAGATTTGCTGTTTTTTGTTAGCTTCTTTTACTTCAGGTACTGGTATTTTAAGTTTTGTCCATTATAGCAGGGTACACATAATGGCTGGAAATCTAGTATACTTAAGAAGGGAGGCAAAGCTCAGCAGGGGAACACATCTTGACACAACACCTCTGTCTGTTAAAAATGAACAGGCTTCATGTAATCATTTGACTTCTGCCTATTTAAAGCACAATTAATTATGGATTAATGCCAACATGATCCATCACAGGTTGATTACAAACCAGAAAAAGACAGAGTACGTCTTGATAGGTAGGGTTGGCAGGAAAAGATGTTCTCTTAAAAAAAATAAAATTACTTTTGGAATAATGTCCCTGAGGCAAACAAAACCAAAGTGGAGATGTTTGGTCCTACTGACAGCGCCAAATATAGTAAAAACTAAATGCTGCGTATCAACACAAGCACCCAGGCATGCCAGGCATAGTGGTGGCAGGTTGATGATTTGGGCTTGTTTCAGTATCCACAGGACTTGAGCAAACGTCCAGTGATGGAGTAAACCATGAGCTCATCTGTAAACCAAAGTGTTCTGGAGTCACGTGAGGCTGTGCAGCAGCTGAAGCCTGGTTAGAACTGGGTCGTTGAAGGGGACGCTGATCCCAAACGGCCAAAAAGCCAAAAGAGAATGGATTTCCCTCATGCACCTTACAGTGATTTAAATACAGCGGTGAGATGATATGAGAGCTGTGCATAAAAGGACTTCTGCAAATTTCAATGAACTGAAGTAACGCTGTAAAGAAGAGTGGGTCAACGTTCATCTCCACTCTTATAGATAATTAATTGTTTTGGATTTTGATAGATAAATAATGAAATTCTGTAATATTTCGTGTTGTATTCCTTAAGAGGCTCCTACGCTAGGCTGAATGGTGTATCCTATTTATAAGATTGTCAATAATAGTTATGATTTTCCTATTGACGAGTTGAGTCGGCTCAACGTATGAAACTATTAATCAATGATGGCACGAATGATCCATTTTCAGCCATCTACGTGTGGCCTGCTCAAGCTGTGGCATCCATTTCCATGAAATCCATTCTTCTATTCTCGCAGAAAAGATTTTCTGTCGAGTATTCATGCTATCAATTTGCATAAAATCTAATATTAATTACAATGACTGGCAGGAAAATTACCGAACTCGAGTAGCAGTGGCGCTTTGAGCCACAATGCAGACAATCACCACTATGGGACTCGATCATTTCAGCTCTAGCTAAAAGAAACAGTGAGCCTACTTTTGTAGTTGAGTGATTTACAGACACTGTTGTATTTAATTGATCAGTTCGACATTCTCTGTGAACATTACGTCCATCATTTGACTCCTGCTTACAAAAAAAACAAACTTCAAGAGGTACAGCATCCAACATACCTGTTGTTGTCGTGGTAACCGGCCGAACCGTTGACCTCTCTGTGTTTGTCCTCTGCTGCGTCCTGGGCGAGCTCTGCGCCCAGCGCCAGTTTTTGCCACTCCTTCTTGCGATCGTGCGGCTGCCGTGGTATTTTGTCCAGCTCCGGCGGGCGGTCGATCGCCTTCAGCTTTCGTTGGGCCCCGAGACGAGGAGACGGTTAAAGGGATGGGATGGAACGGTGTAGGATGTGCATGATGGTGAGAATCCAATGAAAGATGGACAGATAATTTGAGGATGGAGGGGGCGGGGGGGAACAATAAAAGGTGATGAGAGGGAGAGAAGATAGATGAAAATATATTTTATTTCAGAAGACAAACAAATGGTGACAGCTTCTTCCTCACTAAAAACAAGTAAAGTTGAGAGCTGTGCCAAGATTTGATTTTTTTCAACTATTAGTCACTAGATTTACCTTTTTATGTACTGATAAATATCTATACACAAAACCATTTGGGACTTCAGCCTTCCCTTTACTCGTTTTGAGAACGTGTTATTTAAAAAGCAAATTAAATCAGATCTCTGAAGACAGAAATTGCATCAATTCTTTTAGGGAAAAACATTGACTGGAAATTGTTTAAAAAAAAAAAAAAACTAAATTGACCAAATCAATGTAATGTTTATCTTGAATTAAAGTTAGTATAAAAGAGCAACAAATTAAAAAAAAAAGTGCGCATCATTAAAATTCTCAACACACTGTCTCCAAGATTTCAGCATAAAACTGACGTGCAAGAAATAAAAGTTGGGGAAAACAAACCCTGAGCTGAATGAGCTTGTGAAGCTGAAATCACACACACAATAAAATAAAATCAGTGTTTTTCCACATACCTGCCCTGGAAGGTCTAAGTACCTATAGACCTGATCATACATGCGGGGGTCCTGCAACTACAAGAACAAAAAAACCACAAGAGAAGCAGCAGGGGTGAGGGGAGGGCACTCAAAATAAAACGGCACAGCAACGAGCACAACACCGCTGGACGTGGTCAACAGGGACAAAAAACTGAGTGGTGAAAACAAGTGAGACAAAAGAGGGAAAGAGGAGAAAAGTGCTGCTAAACAGAAAATGACGGTGTGTGTGTGTGCGCCTGGGGGGGGGGGGGGGGGGTTGACACAATACAGGCAGGCAATCCTGCACACAGACACACACACACACTCCATCCCAAACATGAGGTAGAAAGGAAAGAGAGCGCTGGAACAGGTGGACAAACTAGAAAAATGTTTTCTGAGACTTTTCAGAGCTACGGCAGACATGCACAACAAAATTAAACACACACTGGGATCAAATCAAATTAATAAGATGGCAAAAATATTAATACAAACATATACACTAGAACATTTCATTGAGCTAGCATCATAAGTTACTTGAGTCAACCTGAACCTCTAGACAAAATGCATTATGTTGAAAAACATCACGTTATCTGACAAATAATCCAAACAAATATCAGACCCTTCACCTGAGCATTTTACAGCCAAGGACGATTTATGGGGGAAAAAATAAATAAATAAAGCACAAAACAATAAGTTTGTCTCCTAATTTTTATAAATGGTTGCCAGTGTATTCCAATGAATGACAACACATGTAAATCTCAAGTTAAGAAATGGTGTAGAGGCAGGGCAGCCGGCTTGGGACCCGAGAGTCCCAGGTTCGATCCCCAGTCACTGCACATCACGTGGCGTCTCTGGGCAGCACGTCTAATTCCCAAAATGTCCCCCGGGCGCTTTCAATAGCTGCCCACTGCACCACCTGGTGGTGGATGGGTTAAATGCAGAGACTAATTTCGCCATTGTATGGAAACATACAGTGCTGACATTGTGATGACATTATTATTATTATTATTATAGTTTTGAAAAACAAAAAAAAGACGCACATTTGAGCAAATACATATTCATGCATGTAAATAATATATTTGGGAACGATTGCAGCGGTGAAGTCTGCGCGGTGTGTGTCTGCAGCAGCAGAATGGATGGTCTGTGTTTATGACAACAGATGTGTCGACTTGTGCCACAATATGCAAACACAGCTGGATAGAACATCAGTCTTTGGTGACACCAGTGGTGTAGTCTACGTGATACGCAGGTCTACAGAGTATACCCACTAGAAAAGCTTAAGAATTTCAGTATACCCACTTAAAAGTGCCCAGTGCTACACGGCACATCATTAGGCACACACTGATACGTTAAACAGCAAACGCTTCGTAACAATCTATTTGTATGCAGCGCTTGTTTATTATATTCGCTTATCCAGCAAATTATTATATAATTAATACTTCTGTACGTCATGTTTTGCTTTGATACTGTTGTATAAATTCTGTAACATGTTTTTAATACAAAGCCAACTGTTGTACAAAGTTTGTTGTTCATTTATTCAAACATAAGCATCAGAGAAATTTGGAAATGTTCAATATGCTTAAAAATCCAAATAAATTGACGATTACATTGTACTAACCAGTGTACTTTGGTTTCTAAGCACAGTATCGGACTGACCACGGTAAAGTTAGTTTTACGTTGAACGTTGGACATTCGCGCTCCGTGGCTTCAACGGTGTCCAATGTAAAACTAACCGCGGTATACCCACTACAAAAAAGTAGACTACACCACTGGGTGACACCATTCTTTGCTCACAGTGACTCGGAGAGCAGGTCACTGAAGTGAAAAATAAATCAATGTCTGAATTTAAGTGAATAAAATAAAGCCATAGCGTAGACTGTAATGCAACAATGATGGCAACTTGACGTTGAATAAAATGGCGTTTGCATGAACGCCTATGAAATTTGAGTACACGTTTCTTTTACACAGGTCCTGTAGGATGTTCAGTATGACCCACGTTGCTCTATTTTGATATTTAAATGAAACATGGTGCTCTTTCGAGGTAACGCGGCATGGGTTGTGGAAAGCGTCTCCTCCTGCATACCTAAATCATGCTGACTTTGCACACCGCTGCAGCCAGGCTGCTGAGACGAACTCCTAAAGCTCATTGATTTGATTCTCATTTCTCATGACAGAAGTGATGGCTTCATACATAAAGACACACTACTACATTCTAATCCAACTAAACACAGTATTCAACTAAACGTTAGCTAAAAAGGCTAAATTTGGGCTTCTGGTTGTGCTTAGCCTATAGCTGCATGCTACCATTTAATTAAGATGGCTTTTCTACTTTGACGTCTGATTAACCTAAAAGGTTTAAGTAACGGCAAAAGTGTGTGAACATGATAAAAATATGTATAATGTTATAGCATGTTCTCTATTTCTATGGTCATTGTAAGGGTATTTGTTTTATTAATATTTAGTGGGAAGTGAAATGGAAGGAATGCTGGTCAAATAAGAATGTTCTATAAAAGAGCATCATGGTGAAAGTTTAAATGCTGCAATGAATGGAAGAAAAAACAAGAGAATGAACAAGCAACAGAAGTGTGTACATGACAGAAATGGGGAAACTGTGCATTTCTCTCTGTGTGTGCAGACGCGTGTGCACACTTGTCGCATTTGTTATAAATGTAGCCAATTTTATTGAGCTTTGTGTCTCAACCGAGCAGTCATCTTTCATTCGAATGGACTTGTTACAGCAGAGAAAGTCCTGCGTGTGAGTCAAAGCAACTTGATTTATGTATTTTTATGTATGAGTGCCTACATGCGCGTATGCACTTGAGCTGTGTGCTGTTGTGTGCATGTGTGTCTGATGGTTTTGTGCTTGTGAATATAGAGACAGCCTCAGCAGAATTGCAGCTGTGCAACAACCACCGTACCAGCTCTAAAAGAGGTCTGCTGAAAACACAACATATATATATATATATATATATATATTTTTTTTTTTTTTTAATTTATTTTTTTTTTCTTTCTCTAGCTAGCTAGCCACGGCCATCTTGGATTTTGACTTGGCAACCCAGTTTTCAATAGGAACCTTTCTTATGCCTAGATGCAGCCATACACCAAAAAGGAAGTTGGGCCGTTGCTTATTTTTCCAGTAATCGCACCCTCAACTTGGACGGACGGAGAGTATTTCCAAAAATATGTTTGTTCATCTGTATAGTAGACTATTTTTACAGTTGTTTTTTAAGACAGTTTTGTTAATATCCATTTGGTGACTTGTTAATAAACCAGAAATCTTATATCTTCCTTTCTTTGAAATACGTTTTTAAATGTCAAACTGATTTGCTTACAAAAGCAGTAAAAGCTTAATTTTTTTTTTTTTTTTTTTTTTTTTTTTCCAGGATCGGGCCTGTAATTAGTTAATTGTCGGGTTGAGTTCAGAAAAAATGGCTATGGGCTGGGGCCTGGGTCGGATTCTTTAGGCTCGAATGAACTCTATTTTGGAGGAGAATGTTGTCCCATTCTTGTCTGATGTAGAATGGTAACTGTTCAGCAGTCCTGCATCTTTGTTGTTGTTGTGTTTGTTTGTTTCAGGTTGAATCAAATGTTTTTAATTGTTGGGAGGACTGAACTGCAGGCAGGCCAGTTCAGAACCTGGACTTAACTATGAAGCCATGCAGTTGTCATGAAGGCAGTATGGGGTTTTGGCATTGTTTTGCTGAAATATGCAAGGCCTTCTTTGAAAACAATGTAACCTGAATGAAAGTCCATATTGTGCTCAAACCTGTACATCATTTTTTGCTTTGATTGTGCCTTTTCAAATGTTTAAGCTGCCCATGCCAGAAACATTTCTGTACCCCTATACCATTAGAGAGGCTGGCTTTGAGCTTTGAGCTGATAGCAGGCTATAGTTCATCTCTTCTTTACAGAAGATGTGGCATCTGTATTTTTTTTCCCCCCAACAGATTTAAAATTTTTGATTCGTACAACTACAGCACAGTTTTTCTTTTAGCCTCAGTTCAATTTAAACAACACTTGGCTCAGAGAAAACGGCAACATTTATGGATGCTGTTCACATATGGCTTCTTCTGTGCATGACTGAGCTTTTGAACACCATTTGTGGATGACATGATGAGCTTCACAGAAACTGATTTGTGGAAGTGTTCCTGAGTCCACGCAGTGATGCCCAGAACAGAATGTGAGCTGTTTTTAATGCACAGCTGCTGAGGGGCTGAAGATCCCCACCATCAAACATCGACTTTTACTCTTGCCCTTTGAGCGCAGAGATTTCTCCAGCTAGTTGAAATCTTTTTATGAGAATATGAACTGTAGATGGTGAGATATCTAAAGTATTCCCAGTTTTTCTGTTGAGGAACATTCTTCTGAAATTGTTCTACTATATTTGAATACAGTTTTTTGCAGACTGGTGAACCTCTGCCCGTCTTTACTTCTGAGAGATTCAGACTCTAAAATGGTGTTTTACATCCAGTCTTCTTACTGGCCTCTTGCCAAATAAAACTAGTTGCAAAATGCTCTTCCAGCTGCTACCACTTATTTATATATATTTTTTAATATTTTTATACAATTTTTTAGATATCTTGCTGCCTTCAAATTCAAACTTATCTTGTTCTTCTTCTTAAAAATTGCACAGTTTCTACTCTGAATAAAATATGGGTTTACGAGATTTGCACATCATTGCATTATATTTATTTATATTTTACACAGCAAACCAACATCTTTAGATTTGGTGTCATATTCTAAAAGTATTGGAATTGCAGACGTTGATCTGCTTTTGGACATAAAGCTTTATGCGACTATGTAACAGGTTTTAGATTTTAATTTGTTGTTTATTTGTTACCTTGTGACCCAAAATGGAAGAAGCAGGTAAACGATAATGGATGGATGTTTATTTGTTAATTTATTTCAAGCACAATCCAAGGAGAAGCTATTGTGCAAAACAGTAGTTGGAATGTTAGTCCGATTAAAGAAAAGTAAAATGCAGAAATAAAGTTTTTGAGGTCTTGCGGTTAGTAAAGCGAATTATTTGTGACTATCCCAAATTCTTTTGTGTTTCCAGTACCTTATTCGCAACAATCTGAATCAAAGGAAACTGGATTTCTTGTTTCATGTTAGCTCTATGATCTAAGAAGGTGTGGAAACTGAGAGATGTGGAGCTTCAACAGTAAAAAAGGAAGTCCAGCAGCTTTTGGTTCAGTTTGTTATATTACTCTCTGCAGTGTAATACAGATAAATAAACACAGAATTTCAAATATATATATATATATATTTTTTTTTTAAAGCAAACATATACGGTCAAAACAGCTTAGCGTTGAGACAAAATGACTCTACACCAACTACATCAGCTGCGTGTTTCTTTTAAATAAAGCCAGTAAAAGTGGATGCACTGACTCGTAACTTGTGTTTAGAACACAGCCGCTGTTTGCATGCCGTGCCTTGGTGATGTTTACAAGTTCGTGGGAGATTCATCACAAAAAGTAATCACTGTGGAGAACTGCTGGCCAACCCTGAGGTAGGACTGGGATGCAGGTGTGCTCAAGGGGTTAGTAACAGGCTGGAAGTGGGCAGATCACTTGCCCGGAGCAAACCAGAGTAAGGAGTGGAAAGGTGGAGTGAGTGGGTGGGATGGGCTGCAGGCTGCCGCTACAGGGAGCAGATGCTCTGACGAAGGGAGACGGAAGAAGTTCTTACCTCTGGGGGAGTAAGGAAGGGAGGAGGGGTTTCAGAAAGACTCTTGGGACACACAAGATAAGGCATTTCCAGCTGCGCAGAGTTACATAAAGAGCAGGATTTAGGAAAAAAGCAAAAATAGAAAGGTTAAAATAATAATAACAAAAAAAAAAAGAGACTCAAAAGCTGAATTTTTGCCTTTGTTTTCGCTTCCAAGCTGCACACCATTTTATGGCACTAGTCCTGACTTATTCAGCTATTAAACCATCATAATATCACTTTTGGATTTAGAATACCTAAATATTATTTTATTTAGAGAGATCTGTGAAAAAGATTCTGAAGAAAAATAATATCCTACCTGTTGCAGATAGCTCTTTTAACGACTTCAGTTTGGAGAAATAAAGTTGAACTCTAAATCTCTAGATCATTTGAACCTCACGTCAAAAGATTTGATCTGTCCCTTTTAATGTAAGAACATCATCTAAATCATTGCTAATTAAAGCACCCAAACGAGCTCTCACTTTTCCACTCCCCCCATCAGATAACAAGTTAAATTCACACTTACAGCTGCTGAAAAGGGGAAGGAGGTAGGAATCGCACCGACTACAAAGACTGTTAAAAATGAATCACACCAGAAACTGAAGATTCCTGCTTTAGTGCAGGAACTGAGAGCTTTCAGCGTTCAGGCTGTCTGTGAAGCTGCCTGCCTAATTTTAAGAGTTAGTGTAAGACTTGCCTTTTTGATAGGTTTTGCGAGTCCATTAAAATGGCGACCACAACCCAGAATGCAATGCGCCATTACGTGGTTGCCCATTCTCTATAGTTAGGGGTTGTCTTGGGTTTTCTGATCATAGTTATGCTGCTATAGGCTTAGAAAAACAATATTCCTCTCTGCTGTCTTCATTCTCTCTACCCTCCATGTTTGTATGTGCAGCTGTTGCTGCCATTACCCAGTGTTGTTGTCTTTCTTCCTAAAGAAACCACACATGGACTAATTCTTAGTCTGCGTCTCCTTCCTGTCCTCTCAAACCCTAACCGTCTGGATGGCCGCTCGCCCCGAGCCGGGTTCTATTAGATTTTCTTCCTGTTAAGAGGAAGTCACTCCTTTCCACGGTCACTAATGTGGTGCTCAGGATGAGGGATTACAGCAAAGTGAAGATCTTACACGATCTGCTGGCTTAGATAACTTTTCCATAATGTCCTGTATGTGACTGCATTTTATTTAATAAGAACTGAATTGTCTGTAATGGGATTTGAATTAGTTTTATGGTTTGGACTTGTTGTTTTTTTTTTCTTCCTTTTGTGGATGAATGGTGAATTGAAAATACATAAATACATTTAATTAAACTGAATTACGTGGGTATAACTGGATGTATCTACTTATTAATAAGCATAAAAAAGTTTTCAAAACCAATTTTTGGCGCTCTGAATCAGCATTTGATATCTACATACCATAAATCTTAAATAGCAGATGTTGCAAAGAATTACACAAATGCTTTCAAAGATTACACAAACTGCTGACACGAATAGAAGCCCATAAACTCTAAGCACAAATAAAATATCAAACTTAATGTTTTAGCCTTTTTTGTGTTTAAGCCTTGGCTAACATCTTTCTGTTGGATCGATTAATATTTTTGCTAAGAGATATGTTGTCTCTAATCATTTTGCCGTAATAAGCCAGGAAATAAAAATATTTTCTAGTGGCTTTATTAAAATGGCTCCTTAGCGTGAAACAACTGTCCACCACTTATTTTAATGAGAAACGGCCCAAAAATGTTCTTCTTTTTAAAGAACTGTAGGATAATATTCTGAAAACTTTGTGTTTTTGGTGCACAAATAAATACAGTAGTCCCTCACTACTTCACGGTTCGTTTATTGCGGACTCGCTCTGTTGCGGTTTTTCGAAAGAAGATTGGACATGACACACAATTGGCTGATTGATGGATGAGCCACACGACTGGCAGAGAATTTTTTTATTTCAAATGAATTATTTTAAATCATTTAGCACCTGTGTGCAGCCCACAGCTGCAGGAGAAGCTTCCTCCTGCAGTGTGTCATATCTCCGCTCTGCAGCGGAGAAGTGGGCGTGGCTGAGAGCGCTGGCAGAGAGCTGAGATCATGACATGCTGTGCTATTTTAGAGCGGGCGGCTGTGTGGTCTGGATGCTGACTTGGGACCAGAAAGTCACGGGTTTGCTTCCCCGTCATGCCCGTATGTCGTGGTGTCCTTGAGCAAGACACTCGGGCGCTTACATGGCTGCCCACTGCTCCACCTGGGTGTATCTCGCGTGTGACGGGTCAAATGCAGGGCACAAATTTTGTCATTGTATGGGAATAATAAATGTGCAGTGTGGGGAAAATGGTAAGAAATTATACTGACAATACATGGAGACTGGAATCAGAGTGAAGGAGCCAGAGGAGATTCAGATGTCTGGAACAGACCTGATCAAGTCTGGACTGATCTTAAAAAAAGGCAACTACAGGTATTCTTTTTCTACTCATTCCCTGAGTTGTTCTTCTTACAGTCTTCCTATCTAATCCACTGAGGCCGAGGCTAACACAGAAGCTAATGAGATTAAGACCCAGCAGCTTTCTTAGCGCCTCATGCTGCCCATCATTTGTTACAGACTCCTGTTTGTGACGGCAAACGATGCTTTAAGTCTCAGCTGAGACCAAATACTTCCCATGTGACGTAATAAAGGAATAGGGATGTTTGGGTTTGATTGATTAGTTCTTTATTGTAACAACGCTTCCTGGCATACACCTTACATAACTGAAAAGCCGGTTTATTTCTCATTAAATGGTGCCGCATTTGTTACGAAAATGCATTTTGTGCGTTGAGTTGAAAATGTCCATAAAAAATTGTCAAAGCTTCTCTGCCGATGCCAATAAATATTGATACAATCAAAAAATAAACACACATTTCTTTACTTTTTGTGCTAAGTTTAGTTGAAGTTGACAAAATAAAATAAAGGGCTGCATGTTCTGTTTTTATGTCGACATTTTTGGTATTAAATGAGGTTTTTTTTTTTAAGCGTCTCCAACATTAACACAATTATTTTATGCTAAAATATCTTTAATAAAAACAATAAATTTATTTTTTTGATTACTTCACATCTTGATACAATATTGGTACTTTATTTTTGCGATTTCACGCAGTTTTTTCATCGTGCAGTGCAGAGTTTACATCTTTACTGACGAAAATAAAAGGTTTAATTGAGAAACTGACCTTTCATAGCTAATTTAATGTGTGAAATTGCATGCGTTAAAGGTTAAATATTGTGTTCATTTCTCTTAAAATGGGATATCCTGCTGTTTTTGTTTTGTTTTCATTTTTTATTTCTGAACTTTAGTAACCAAAGCGTGAGAAGACAAGGTTGGTTATGGCACAAAGTTTCTTATTATACACTGCATATTATATAAAAAAGCAAACAAATATAAATTTAATCAAAACGGGAGAAGTGTGGCAGTTTTTCTTTTGTCGAAATGTTTCATAGCCAGTTGATTATTATGAGCTGTGCCCAGTTTCGTGCATTATATAAGCTCTTTACAATAGAACTCTGTCCTAAACATTAATTTAGTCATTTCTCGTAAGAGATTGCTAACACGTGGCCATTGTGATAACTGCAAAATGACTCAGCCAGGATTTTAAACTTTGGGGGTGGAGGGATAAAAAAAAAAAAACATTACTGAGGAGAGAAATGCTAAAGAGCCAAAACACAGTTTGTCATGGCACAAAATGTGCTGGCAGCCAGTTTCACATGGAGTCACCGTGATTGACAGGTGGCGAGGCATGTCAGGTCCCTGACACTGCAGCGGCGTTGCACATCATGGTTTACTAGATCTTTTTAAACATGAGCATGTGTGCATCAATGTCCCTGTGAGTTGGTGTGAGTATGTGGCTTTGAATTAGCAACTGGAAAAGCAGTGGTTTTTAATTGTGGAAGTTGAGGAGCGGCGTGATAAAACGGTTTCTGCTGAGTCTTTGGCTGAAATGATGAGATGGAGTGCAAAGAACGTCTGCAAATAAAGCATCAAATGCACAGAGACAAAACTGAGCATGACTCAGACGCAGTGGAACAACTCAAAAGAGTGAGCAGTGCATGTTTTTCATAACCTCTCCGTTGTATATTTGCTCTGATCTTCACTTGGATTATTCACCCACCATGATGATTACACAAACCAACAAACATGTGTGCCCAACTCCTACTCTAACCCCACTCTCCCTGTGAATGTCTTCTAGGCATTTCCATGGGGTCTGACTGAGCGCCACTGCGACGAGGAGGGAAATGAACGAGGCTTTACAAGCTGAGCCCACCCGAGGCTTTAATTAGAATTAAATCAGTGGAATGAGCTTTAGCTACCAGCGGGTCACATCAACCTAGCCCTCTGAAGCAAATAAGGTCCACCTACTGCAGCAAATTAGCTTTCGTTCTTCCTTTAATGCACTGAAAAAGATGTATGCATGATCATCAAAAACTAATGAGCTGATCAATACAAAAATCGCATTTACTCTCAGATTTGCTGAAACTTTTCTTGCTCTTTCTCTCTCGTTTATTTTTACATCTATTACAGACCTCAAAACAACATCCTCTACGTTCGCATAAACCATCAACAGGAAAATAACTTTTCCTCCCTCCCCCTGACATGTGATAAGCTGTGGTTGACTGTAAGGGGGCAAATTGTTAAGCCACTTCCAACGCAGAGAAACGTCTTCATCAGAGCTCCTGGTGCAGATGGTGGGAAAACTACGGTGGCCCTGAAGTTTAAACCACAACTGCAAATTAAAAAAAAGACATTTGAAAAAAATGAAACATTTGAAGTAACACAGTTACATTAAGCGAAACCAGAAGAGGTGGAAAAGAGGGGATGTTCAACCAATCAGCGATGTCTCATGTTTCCCACTGGTCCTACCTTTTCTGGTTTTGCTTAATGTAATTGTGTTTTTTCAAATGTTTTTCAATTTTTTTTATTTTTTCAAATGTTGCTGTTTTTTAATTTGTAGTTGTGGTTTAAACTTCAGGGCCACCGTAGAAAACCCCTCAATTTGAGTTGGGGGGGAGACGCAAACAGGCTACTAGATGAGAGACAAATGGAAGCAAACCTCTTCAATCAAGCCGACTGTGTGCGCCGATTCGTTTTTCTTGTCTGTGTGCAGAAGGCAGTGAGATGACGAACCGTGTGGGGGCATGTGAGAAGCAGATGCTCCCATTAATTAGACGCAATGATCAAACAAGTAATAACTGAGAGGGCTGACTGAGTGAAAGGGTTGATTTATCTTTGAGTGGCGACTAATTAATGCAAAAGTTGATGCGGTATGAAGCCAAGCTGAATCTTCTAGTGAGTCACTCCTGCCAGTGAATTCATGCAGGACCTTTAGGGTTGTGGGGAACACCGGAAGCGTCGCCACTCACCTCCTGTCCTCCTGATTCGACACAAACGCCTAACGTCTATCACAGAAACAAAAAGATTAGCTGTTCTCACCTGCTGTGTGACAAAAAGAAGTTGGCTGTGTGGATGTACCTTCTGTTTCCGCCTCTCCTTCCTCTTGTCCTCCGTGTCCTGCAGCATCTTTTCCCTCCACAGGTCAAAGAAGTACGATGGATCCGTGTAGAACTTCAGTCCTTCCTTACCGTCATCCCTGCAAACAAAATAACTAACTAGTCAGCAAACTAAATTATCTTTAATGGTTGTGTTCCATTGCTTTCTCTTTAAAATTGTTTAGTGTAAAATAAAATTCACAGTTGTCATAATGTCCTTATTATTTATAATTATTTATTTTCGGGTTCCCCGAAGAGTAAACCAACTGCAAAAAGGCATTTTATGACCCCCCCCCCCCCCCCCAGTAGGAACTGCAGAACTGGAAAAAACTGGAGGAATCCAAAAGTGAAATGTTGTAAGACGATGTTCACCTTTTCTTTTTCTGCTTTGTCTTAACTACTCGTCCCTGTTTATCATAAGAGGTAATGTGATGGTTTTTCCTCTCAACTTTCCTTCTCCTCGAGTCCTCCCTGACATTACAAGCCTAATGACAAGAAGGGAAACAAAGACACCTCAAACAAATACAGGTAGTTTTAACTAAATGGTCTCTCTTGACAAGAAAATTAATATACACAAGTCCCAAAACGTGTTGGAATGTTGATTCACATCAATATGGCATATGCAAATATTTTCCTGCTGATTATTTTCAATTCTTACTTCCAAATATTTGTCACTGACTTTAAAAAAAGAAAAGAAAAGTTGTATACAGTAGTCCCTCGTTTATCGCCAGGGTTTCTGTTTTCAGCTCCACCACAATAAGTGGAAAAACTGCCAAGTAGGAATAGTAATACAAGTAGTAGCTTATTTTAGTCAGTCAGTCAGGATATATGGATATAATTAGACCTGCTGCCTCTCAGCAAGAAGGTTGCCGGTTCAAATCCTGGTCCAGGGGTCTTTCACAGTGATTGCTGGACGTGGACACAGGCGACCCCCGTGACCCAAGATGGAGGAAGCGGGTAAAAGATAATGGATGGATAGATGGAGCTATATAATTTTTTTAAATTTTAAACTTTCCCACACTCTTGCGATATTTTAATCCAGTCCTTCTCAAATAGTGGGGCGCGCCCCCTGGGGGGCCCGGGGTGATGCGGGGGGGTGGGGGGGGGCACGTGTGGCTCATCCATCAATCATCATCAATCAGTGTGTCATGTCCAATCTTACTTTGAAAAACCACAAATATCTCCCCGATATATCTTTTTGTGACAGGGCTGTAGGTCACTTTTTCGACTATTTTTGATGTTGCATAAGTAAGGGAATTCATCTGAGGTTACTTGGCCATTAAAACTTTATGGACTTTTTTGTTTTTGTTGCTTAAATCCAGTGTAGGCCACATCTTGGGAGGCAATTATTAGACAATGACATCAATAAGGGCAAGCACATAGAAGATGAAAAGGCACAGCTTCAAAAGGCAAGAGTGAAAAATGAAATATATGCAACACAACAAAGGCAGGAAAATACCTTTCAACAATGGAAACAGGTTAGAGTGGAGAGATGGATACTGTAGTATGAGCGTTTGTACTCTCTGCAGGTAAAAGTTGAGAGTTTATGTAAATCATTGAGCCTGGGTTGTGCATTTGTGTGCTTGTGTATGAGAAAGCAGCATCGCTCTGGATGTATCGAGACAACAGCCTGGAGAGACTTCCCAGAAGCTTCTTGGTGTGATAAGAGGAGAGGAGAGGACAGCAACAGTGGGGAAAAAAAGAACAAAATATAAAGAAAAATGAAGAAGGTGAAGAGAAGTATGAGAAAAAATAGAATGAGCAGCAGAGAAACCAAACGGATGAAAAATCTTGGCAGTGTTTTAAATTATTAATCAAAGGAATGAAATCATCACCCATGATAAACCTAATCATCCATTCAGTGGGGATGAACAAATCAGCTCTAAATAAGGAGGGGGAGGGAACAAAATAACATTTGAATTCTGGGGAAAAAAGAGGAAAGAAAAAAAAAAAGACCTCAAAAAGCTGAATCTAACAGAATTTAATGTTCTCTAACACTGTTGTGTTCCAGGCTTTACATGTTCACTTTTAACTGCCCTCAACTAAAAATACATTAAATATTTGAGACAAATAATGAGCCCAAATGAGCCTTTACCAGGATTTTACCATTATAGTTGAAAGCTAAGTGATAATCTGGACTTCGTTATGCAAATCCTTCCAAAACTCGTCATGCAGCCATTGTGTCACAGGGTGCAAAAGTGTGTCCTCACTTGAATCAGTAGCTGTTGCAAATTGTAAGTTAATTAAAGGATGATGCAGATCAGTGAAGACGTTTTTCTAAAAGAGGAGAAATCTGGTCAACAGAAAGATTTGACATCATTGTGACATGAATATACAGATATTCAGATACACAATCAGCTAATTAGGAAGTGTTGAGAGCTAGCTGAGTGAGAATATGACTATCATTTCTGAGTTGGGGGTGAGTCTTTGCCTCAAGCAGAAAGTTTAAGTATCTCAGTGTATTTGTGAACAACAGATCAAAACTTTGTGGTGTAAGCATGGCATTGCTTCGATCTGTCGTAAAGAAGAAGAAGATGACCAAATGGCAAAGCTCTCAATTTACTGGTCCACCTATGTTCATGAGATTTTGCTCATGACCAAAGGAACAAGATCTAAAATACAAATGGCTGAAAGGAGCTTCCTCTTGTTTGCATTCAATTTTTGCTTTGAGTAGAAATGCCACTCCTAATCCTTCTGGGGAAGACCAAGAACCTGCTGGAGGGGGTATATATCCTCTCTGGTAAATGAAACTCCCAGGAAATCCTAGTATGAGCTAGGAGAGTGTCACTGGAAAGAATGGTCTGTGCTCCTCTCCTTAACCTGCTGGCTTGGGTACTCAACCTCAGACAAGCATTTGAAAATGAATGGATATAGTTGTGCAAATAATGGAATTGGATAGAATCATTATGGCTCATTTTTGTTATTGCTTGCCTTGCTACCTTATATGCTTGATTGATGTTTTTAAACAGACAAGTGCAAGAGATTCATGTGGAAATGATCACGCTACTGTGGCACAGAGTTACCAAATGTATGCACTTTTTTTTTTTTTTTTTTTGGAAAGACCTTCAAATGGTCAAAACACAATACAATATCTCGTCTTTAAATAAATGTTATGGACATATTTATAAAGAATATACTAAAACCCACACCAGAGATGAGATAAAAGATAAGCAACAAAAACCTTTATGTACAATCTTCTCCACTGGAGGTTGCACTTAATGATCAAAATGTCCTCTTTGTGGCACATCACTGACGTGATAAAGCTTTTTCAAAGGAGTGAAGGAATTTCAAACAGGTTAGAAAAGAGCTGCATGTTTACTAGAAGGAGATTTCTGCACTTGCACATTTACAGGTACTGCACACGGTCCATTATACGGCAATCTATAACAATGGCCCAGACAAGCAAAGACCTTATAAAGCATGTGACCTTCATTTATGCCCTTGACCTTAGATCTGGGGTGATGAACACCTCCAGATGCAGGAAGAGGGCCACCTGCATCATGAAGGACCCCACTCACCCAGTACACACTTTTTGCCTCGCTCCCCTCAGGCAGGAAGTTGAGGAGCATTAAGTGTAGAACCACTAGACTGAGGAACAGCTTCTACCCTAAGGCTGTTAGACTCATGGATATCTAACCAGAATAATCGCTGTGAAAAAATCACATCATGTTGCTGCTGATCTGTTTCATGTTGCTGCTGATCTGTTTCATGTTGCTGTATTCATTTGTACTCATCTGCTCACACAGACTCATGTTCATGCTGCTGTTCATTGTATTGTTTTTATACTATAGTGCTTAGCGTATTTTTAGTTAACCTTTTTCTTAGTTCATATCTTAGATCTTAATACTGTTTTTCTTTTACATTTTTATACTTTTGTTGGATGTAACTGGGATCATGTGTACACAATTTCGTTCCACCACATGCACCGCATGTGGTGTGTATGACAAATAAAGAACCTTGAATCCTTGAAAGAAAATATTATGTAACATGTTGTCTAGTGATGGTACAAAAGTGTATTAAGTTCCATTAAATGATCTTGAGCAGATCAGAAGTTATGTCTTGGACAAGATAAAGTTTACTAACCTATGTATGTATGCATGGAGACTATATTGCACTACGTCTGTCTTTCAGCTGGCACTTTTTTTTAATTAGCTTTATGCCAGCTGCATTAATAAGTAAAAGCAATCTGCTGTCTGTAATATAAAACTGACCTGTAGGGTGTGAGGATGTTGAGGGGCGGCGGCTGCTCGCAGGTCTGGAGGCTCTCCTGCAGCGGGACTGGCAAAGAGGTGCGGTCAAACAGCTGTTGGTCCTGAATGGTAGAACTCCTGAAGGCCTTCCTCATGGTGATGTCCTGAAGAGACACTGTGACAAACAGACAGAGGACACAGATTAGAGGAAATGAGGACAGGCTGTGATTAAATTAGCTGGTTCCATCTCATCACCATCATCATCAAAATGGACAGTGACATCATCAATCAGCATTTGAGCACAAAGCGTTTCATAAACCACTAATCACCCTCCGTCCTTTGGGCAAACACCAGATTGTCATGGTTCATTTCCATTCGCCTAAAGAAAACCCACGCTTAAGGACCAAAATAACTTAAATAACCGTCCTTTCCTTTTCTTCCATTTAAGAAATAACTAACAATGTATGTGAATAAAAACAATTCCTCCTGCACAGTGAGGCTTCACAAAATCAGGTTGCAGAAATTGTTAAGGAAAGGAGGAAAAAACAACCACTTCACCAACGCCAGCCTGAAGTCTCGAGGAAAAATCTTGACTGTTGCAACCAGATGTGAATTATACATGAGAGAGGCACAAATAGATACACGCTACTGCTGCCCACAGGAAGAGTGGAAAAGGTGTGTGAGCTCGATTAGCATTCTGTTAAAATTATTCTATATGGCAAATACTAAAGAATGACACTATAAACGTAAACATAAAATAGACGTTAAACGACATAACCCATGACGAACAGAATGAGCCCCATAGCCTAAATAAAACGAGATAATCAAAGTCGATCCGTTCTTGTAGATTACAGCTGGATAATGACTTCTGCAGACTCTGGAAAGTAAATGACCAACTACCCGAGGCTCCGAAGTATCATCACCAACACGCTCAGGGAGCCAAGTTGAGAAAGATTAGAAACGCCAGAGAAAGCAACAGGAAGATCACAAAACTAAACCAAGACAACAAAAGCAGGGTCATGGAAACGAAACAGAGACAAAAAGACAGAGCGCAGAAAATAATAAACCAAGGTGAACAATCAACAACAGTGAAGGAAGAGAGGTCTGGTGGATCTGAGAAAATAAAACGTGCAACTAAATACAAAAGAGAGACACAAGAAACTTAACAAAGGTTCATAAGGTTTCCATAGGAGGAACAAAACAGCACTGGGTTCCTATGGGAGGAACACTGTAATCCACAGGTGGATTTTAACTAAAGCAGCTGTTAAAGACTGCAAAAATACACATAAAACACATAACACACAGCTTTATGTTCTACTGGAGATAGTGATAAGTACAATAAACTAGAGGTTCCTTGAATCAATATTAAGAGAATATTATAAATGTCAAATACACCTGTATGGTCTTGTAAAAACAGTAAATTATTGATCACATAAAAAAGCTTCAAAGATTTTACCTGTGACGATGTTTAGTAAATGGGAATACTAGAGGTAGTGAGCAATAAAGACGATATTGCTGTTGGGCAAAAAAATAAATAAATAAATTGTATTTCCCTTTGTCATAATTTAGGCAGCAAGTTGGCTTAGTGGTTAGCACTGTTGCATCACCGCAAGAAGGTCCTGGGTTCAAGCCCCAGGTTAGGCCTGAGGTCTTTCTGTGTGGAGTGTGCTTGATCTCCTAGTGTTTGCATGGGTTTCCTTCCACAGTCTAAAAACCATGTGTGTTAGGCTGCCTTCAGGCCCGCCCATCCATCCATCCATCCATCCATCCACTATCTTTACCCACTTCTTCCATTTTGAGTCATGGGGGTCACTGGTGCACATGTCCAACTATCACTGTGCGAAAGGCGGGGTACACCCTGAACAGGTCACAAGTCCATAACTGCGACACGTAAAGACAAACATTCACGCTCTCACTCACACCTCGGGACAATTTAGAGTTACCAATCAACCTAACATGCAGGTTTTTGGTCTGTGGGAGGAAACCGAAGAACCCGGAGAAAACCCACGCATGCACGGAGAGAACATGCAAACTCCACCCAGAAAGGTCATGGGCTGGGATTTGAACTCGCAACCTTCTCACTGAGGGGCAGCTCTACCAACAGCACAACAATGCTGCCTGTTCAGGCCCAGGCATTCTTTGCAAAAGAGATCTGTGATATGGGATTTGCCTGGTTAAATAAAGGTCAAAAATAATAATTTTTACATTTTTGCATAAATTCATTGTATTGATCATCTTTCACATCTGTCTGCAGAAACACCGCGTTTGTTTTTTTTTGATGACCAATCAATAAGAATCATGAGAAAAGCTTGTGAATTAATGATTGCAATGTTTGTTTTAAAATAAAGTTTTTTAATTTCCTAGAAAGTCTATAGTCACTCTGTGGTTTGTATATTCAGTGTTTCGTATTTACACAGTTTGAGAATAGCTTTAAAGAAAATTTTCACTTTAGAGCCCTTTTCAAAAATCACTGTTTAGAAGCTCCTAAATACACTGCTTCTATGTCGATGCACGGCTGAAATGATTTAAAAAAATCTAATTTTCTCAATGATTCTCAAGATAATTCAAACAACTTGATTACTACTCAACAGTACATCATTTTCCCCAACAGACATTTACGTAGCTAACAGTAAAAATAAGAATGTGCGAGTTGTTCATGAGTTTCAGATGAAGTTATTGCTCTCAAAAACTGTTAGGTTGAGCTGAATAAGGTTGATTTTAAAAGCTAAATGTGTGTGTGTGTACGCGTCAGTGTGTATCTTTGAGCTGGGTCAAGCGGCACCAGGTGTTGTATCCGTCTCTGGATCCGTCTTTGATCTCACAATGTTTCTTATCAGTAAACGGTTCCGGACAGTTTCTTGCCTTCATTTTTTTTTTTTTTTTGGCTTAGACTGATACCATCTGGCTTCAGCTACAGTGAGGTGGAGAGGTTCTTTTCACTCACACACACACACAAACACACACCTTCTGCTTCCTAAAAACTTTCTGAAATTTCTTCCCCCTTCCCTCTTTTTCATTTCCTAGCTTAAGCAGATAAAAAAAGTCATTGACCGAGCTGTCTTTTAGCGTGTAGGCAAGGCTCTCCTCCATGTTTTACGTTCATTCAACTGTTGTCCTAAATTTAGCTTTCTGCACACTTCTTTCTGAATCCCTCCTCTCTCTGAATCCCACTTCTCGCTCCATCTCTTTCCCCATTTCTTCTTGCTTTTGAGATTGTTATTGTTTGTCTCCCATTTTTCAATTTATTCTGTCAGCTTGAAGATGCGCTCACACTCATATCAAAAGTCCCTGAAAAAGACTATTCACAGCATTAGAATAGATTTGGAATGCCTGCAGTGTGACAGACTGTTACATAAGTAGGAGGAAATGAAAAAATATTAACAAGTAAAATTAGAATTTGCACTCTGTATCAGTATTCACAGTTTCAACCAGGAAGTATGACCTGTAGGAGTAAATAATTTAATAACTACATACACAACTAAATGACAAGTAGTAAGCAGAAATAGAGGAATAACACTAAAAGATCAAGAGCTCACGGGATAGGTAATGAGAAATTAAAGTAAAACGAACAAAAAACGTTTACCTGATCAGTACAAAAAGGAACATGTCCAGTATGACACAAGTGGAAAGAGTAAGACAGCCAATAAGAAACAGTTAGAGCCTCAAGGGGACTTAGGGTGGCTTTGTGGTCTTCCATAATGGCCTGCAGCCAGTGCAGTGATGTAACTGTGTCATTAAGTAGAAGATACAGGCCATTAGTTTGGCTGGCTGCAGCGATATGGGGAAGAAAGCCTGACAGCACACAAATAGCATCCATGCAGGTCGAAGGGAAAGCAGAGATCAATCAAAGAGATGAGAGAAGATGGGAGGACAGAAAAGACCAGATAGGTGTGGGTGAGGGGGTAGTCTGTGGTCTGAAGGAGATTGGGGAGGTGGCTTAAAGGGCAAATTGAGCGGCGATGCCCTTTGAAAGGTCAGCAGGATATAAACAAGGTGTGTGTGTTTGTGTGCGTGTCTGTTCCTGTCACATGTCACATTGGACGTTTTCAAATTCACGTGACAGATGTAGCCCTTCTGATGTGCACTAAAGATACTGCAGATATCACCAGACCTTCAACCAAAAAGTACCCTTTTACCAGTTTATACAGAATATGGACCTAAGTGACAAATCTTTTTACATGTGATCAAAACTACCGTAATTTCCAGACAATAAGCCACTACTTTTTTCACACACTTTGAACACAGTGGCTTATACAATGCTGCGGCTAATTTATGGGGGGAGGGGGTTGACGGGCTAACGAGCTTCATGTCACCAAAACATTTAGCCTTGTCACACCCGGGTGCTCGCATAGCTTCTCAATAACATATCTAGAACATGTTCTAGAATTGCGCCGCTCAAGGTGGCTGCATGTTGGAGCAGCTCTGTTCCTTTCATTCTGAGATTTTGCTTTTGGAAACTTTAATTCCTCTTTTTCTGGATGTAAATCACATTTTTTGGATGATTGTTTCCACTGGTATCAGATGCTGTGCAGCTGGGAGGACTTTTACTGAAACTTTTTTAGTTTGGGACATTTGTTATGATGCGTAACCATGGCAACAAGGCAGTTTTCTACAACCAGCAGCTGATTAACATCTCAAAAGCTCAAATAATATCTCAGCTACAGCCCAAAATCTCAAATGAGTTAAAAAGGATGTTCTGTGGACGCATTCTCATCTACCTGTCAGCTGTGCTCGAGTGCCTGACCACTGAGATCCTGGAACTAGCAACTGGAACTGGCATCTGCAGCCAGTTTCTTAGGATCCACTGTGGAATGGACCTTTACAAGAGATCCTTCCTGTCTACAGCCATCAGCATCTATAACATCTCTGAATGAAATGAGGATAACGAGTTACAACAAATAATTTCCCTTTGGGATTAATAAAGTATTTTTGAATTGAATTGAATCTCTCTTGGGGGTGGGTCCTCATGACTCAATGAGACTACCTGCATAAATAAAGGTAAAAATTTAAAAAAATCTGACCAATGAAATTACCAAACAGGTCAAAGTGGACCAACAAAACTTGGTTTTGGGGGCATAACAAAGTATTTGCAGCCATAAGTGTGAATTGTGCATTTAAAGTGACGCTCCGAGCTCGGTGGGAGGCTTGGATGACTAGCGGCAAGAAATCGTTTACCAAAACTGGCCGCATGCGTAGAGCAACTTTTGCTCAAGTCTGCCAGCGGATCCTGCCAGTGGATCCTGCCAATGGATCCTGCCAGTGGAGCGCTGTAAAAATTCCTCTATCACCAACAGGTTACGAAAGGCAGCTGCATGATGAAGAGGACGGCAGCGCAGTGTGCAGGAGGAACATGAAGACAGTGATCAATGACTTCCTGGTAGGCTACTGTATTTTTTTTTAACCAGCCGTGTTACAGGCACTGTTCAGAAAAAAAAATTGAATGCACGTATGTATGTTACCAGTACATATTTAATTAAAAGTTAAAAAAATTGTAACAAAGTCCATGCTCAATAATCCAGGTATAAAATACAACATTTTTCAGTCAGGTAATCTGGACAGTAAAAAAAAAACAAAAAAAAAAACCAGACACTAAAAAAAAAATGTCTGTGTAAATTTCTCATGATACAACGTGAACGCCCACAGTTTATACACAAGTGCCGCCTATATACGTACAATTTTTTTCTTTTTAAATTTAGTGGACAAGGCTTATATTCAGGTGCGCTCAGTAGTCCGGAAATTATGGTATCACATCTTTTGTCCAGTTTATATACGACTGATCTGGAAATGTTATAGATTTTCTGAAGTTGATTGTAAAAATGTTACATGTTCACATGGTCACAATCAGTGTTTAGACCAGATTGTAAAAAAAAAAACGTTGAACCCACTGTTGTTTCCATGCCAATCCATTATCTGGCACTGTGATTTTTGGATTTCAACAACATGCTCATTACAGACACTTCAGTCTCAAGCATGAGAAAAGTTGTTTTGAAAACGCCCAATACATGAGTGTTCATTTGGACCCACAACAAGGTTGGGCTACACATTACTTTAAATTATAAATCTAAAAAGATTCAGGAAAATATAGTCTACTGACTGACGCATGTGCGAATACTTCTGCTTTCAAGTAAAAAGTGTTTTCCCATGGGATGCTGCAGGGAGATTGAAAAAAATCTTACATTCTGAGATTTGAATTTAAAAGGTTTCAGTGTCAGGGAATCCGATCACTCTTGTCGTGTTGACAAACTGTCAAAACACAAGAGGATTGTTCTGATTTCATTTAAAAACAGCATCATGTAATCTGGGCATTAGTATGTCCTATTTGTCTTGGACGATGAGTTCATGAGTGTGAAACTCTCAAGTATGAACAGATCCAAAGGCTCTTAGAGGTTCACAAGAACTCCTTAAGTTGTGTTGGTGACTTCTTTTTGTGTTGCAATTTTATTTTTGGCTGAATTTTACAGGAATGCAGGGCTTAAAGTGATATTTTTTATCATTTGAACCAGGGTTTGTCATATGATTACCTGTTATAAATGTTTTTTTTAAAATGACCTCAGTTTGGATAAATCAAGTTTAACTCTGACTGGATCGACAAGCTAACGGCAACTGAACGCAGCCAAAGCCAAAGTGGATTACTTGCATCTTAGAACAAAGTTTAATTTTAAAAAATTACATAGATTTTTGCAAAAGCTATTTTATGAAACCTTTACGCCTTATTAAATTTTACATTACAGTTATTTAATACATTTCTAATGTTCATTGTCAAATAGTGGTATCAGCATATTTCTTTTCTTCTCATATAAAATATTATTTTTAATCTTTTCTCCACTTGGAAGAATAAAACCAATTTGATCCAACTTTAAACTGAAGTACTGATCATTTAAGTGGATCTTTAAGCACATTGATATATATAACTACGTACTGTAAATGCAAACATTAACAAAAAGCATAACGATGTAATACTTTCTGCTACGTTAACTTGCCTAACACTTATATTGAATGTTAATAAATATAACAATAAATCCACTATGGAATAAACATGTTTTGCCCTCTAATTTAAATTGCCAGCTCAAGTGTAAGAAAACAAGTATTAATTTAAATTTGCCTCACAAATGTACAGGAACACCCAAAGAAATATACAGCCTCTGTTAGTGGAAAGTGAACTTTATGCACAATTATTAAACCATTTGATGCAGCAACATCTCACAGAATAGCTCAGTGTGAAAAATTATGTAATAATAAAAAAAAAGTTTTTCTTTGTTCTTTACTCTAACTTCCTTACATTGTTGTTAAGTTGCATTCGGTGGCGACTATGAACTCTGTTATCTTTTTAGGAAATGTCAAAGAAAATAATACAAGAAGAGCTGTTTATATTTGTAGTTGGTAATGCCTTTGTATTTCAAATTATTAAGATAAAAACATAGGTGCTGGTCATAAAATTTGAATATCATGAAAAAGTTTATTTATTTCAGTAATCCCATTCAAAAAGCTAAACTTGTATATTATTTTCATTCATTACACACAGACTGATATATTTCAAATGTTTATTTTTTTAATGTTGATGATTATAACTGACAACTAATGAAAATCCCAAATTCAGTATCTCAGAAAATTAGAATATTGTGAAAAGGTTCAATACTGAAGACACCTGGTGCCACACTCTAATCAGCTAATGAACTCAAAACACCTGCAAAGGCCTTTAAATGGTCTCAAGTCTAGTTCTGTAGGCTACACAATCATGGGGAAGACTGCTGACTTGACAGTTGTCCAAAAGACAACCATTGACACCTTGCACAAGGAGGGCAAGACACAAAAGGTCATTGCTAAAGAGGCTGGCTGTTCATAGAGCTCTGTGTCCAAGCACATTAATAGAGAGACGAAGGGAAGGAAAAGATGTGGTAGAAAAAAGTGTACAAGCAATAGGGATAACCACACCCTGGAGAGGATTATGAAACAAAACCCATTCCAAAATGTTTGGGAGACTCACAGAGTGGACTTCAGCTGAAGTCAGTGCTTCAAGAGCCACCACGCACAGACGTATGCAAGATATGGTTTCTGTTGTCGCATTTCTTGTGTCAAGTTGCTCTTGAACAAGAGACAGCGTCAGAAGCGTCTCGCCTGGGCTAAAGATAAAAGGACTGGACTGCTGCTGAGTGGTCCAAAGTTATGTTCTCTAATGAAATCAGATGAAGCTATGCAATATGGGCTCTCATAACACCTGAGCAGTGCCACAGACTGATCAACTCCATGCCACGCTGCATTGCTGCAGTAATCCAGGCAAAAGGAGCCCCAACTAAGTATTGAGTGCTGTACATGCACATACTTTTCATGTTAATACTTTTCAGCTGGCCAACATTTCTAAAAATTATTTTTTATTGACTTAAGTAATGTTATAATTTTATGAGATACTGAATTTGGGGTTTTCATTAGTTGTCAGTTATAATCATCAATATTAAAATAAATAAACATTTGAAATATATCAGTCTGTGTGTAATGAATGAACATAATACTTTCACTTTTTGAATGTAATTACTGAAATAAATCAACTTTTTCATGATATTCTAATTTTATGATCAGCATCTGTACATATTTTTGACTGCCAGCATCCCACTTCCAGTGAAGATGCAAAAAGAAGAGAAGCCACATTCTTTTTCAGGGTTTACAACTGCTAATATTCTACAGAGGATGACTTTAAATCCATTCATTTTTTTTACCTACTTCTTCCTTTTCATGGGGTCACTGGTGCCCATATCCAGCAGTCCCTATGTGAGAGGCGGGGGACGTCCCTGGACAGGTCTCCAGCCCATCACAGGGACACAAATAGACAAACGAGACAACCATTCACACTCTCACTCACACCTAGGGACAGAATCCTCTATTAAATAAATTAAACTCATGCCATAGGTGGTAAAGATCGGTTTTGTTACTGTTCCCAGGACTAAAAAAACTGTTAGATGGACATCAATTTTTAATTGGGTCATTTAAGGCTTTAAAGCTTCCCTGGATCCTGAAAGTGTTTTGTGGCCTCTATCTATAAAACAGTTATTGTGCGCTCCATTGTCCTCCATCCTACGTGACCTCCATCCTCCTATCCCCATCCCTCCAAAGTTCTGATTTATGGACCTATCCTCGCTCAAACTCATTCCTCCTCTCCTTCATGCCTCCTCTCATGGCAACCACAAACCCTCACACAAGCAATTACAAGCAAGTCTCTTACAGTAAGAGCACCCACTCTGACCATATAAAGGTAAAGAAATGGTCAGCATTAGAGATGCAGGGTGGCATTTACGGGAAACAAACCATCTGCTGAGGCCCTCCCACAACTCTTTGTGCCACACTCAGTCCTCTTACCAGTCAAAGCATTCGGAGAGAGTTTACCATTTTCAGTTTTACAAATGACTCACGATAGATGAGATGCTGAGTACCCCACCCCCATTTTATATTAATTTTATTTGGTTTTAAACAAATGTGGAGGAGTTGAGGTGAGTGGGAAATGTCCGTAATCTAGGAAGCCCTGAAAAATTCTGCAGCACAGTCCCTTTCCACTCCACTGCTTTTGCTGCAGTGCCCCGTTTAACCAGTCTTCCCTCGATCCTTCCATCTTTCTTACGCTCCCTTCCCCTCCAACTCTCCCTCCCCATCACTACCACGCACTTTTAAACTGCAACTGAGCTGATTCTTATCCACAGTCTCTCAAGCCAACACTTCAGGCTATGGGGAGGTGTTGGTAGTGCGGGGATTGGGGGGGGGGGGGGTGGTGTAGCCAGGATTATTTATGAGGAAAGATAAAGCCATGGACCACATGCACCAAACGCAGACACAGGGAAAGGCGAAATATGAAATCGCAATGGCTTCACATCAAATAAGCAAGTATACCTTTTACATAGGCAATAAAAAGATGAAATGTTTAGTTTCTTTGTGTTTTTTCCTAAAGTAAACCTATCTAAAACATGAATATTATTGCATTATCCTCTGCAGGCAGCCTTGTGAGCACAGAAAGATGTATTTGTGTGTGTGTGTGTGTGTCAGTGGATGTGTGCATTTTCCCCTCGAACTCTGCAACATTAGACTCAATTACCAGATGAGATCTGCACACCAGACGTCTACAATTAGATAGCAGTGCAACTAACATGTGGAGGCTGGGAGATGAGGAAGGGTGGAGATGTGGATGGTTGAGAGATCCAGGAGAAACTAGAAGAAAACTGATATTTCAGGTTGAAAGATCTTAACTATCCCGGTAAAGTCCAGACTTGTAAATGTGCAAAAACTTTGAGCCCATTCATCTTCTTGTTAAACAAAAAAGTAACAAAGCTTCTTCTTGGAGTCACAAAAAAGCCATAACCAGAGAGTTAAACCGAGCAGGCATTTTACTGTCTGTCAGTGACAAGGAAGCAGTTAAAGTGGAATTGTACAAAGCCTTAAACACACCGCAGGCCCGTGGGAAATCGATACAGTCTTGGAGCATGGTATTATACAGCTGTGATTCTTTTTCTTCTGTGCACCTGCTGCCTCCAGTAGATGCTCCATCCTGTCGTCCTGCATCTGCGCTCTCATGAAAACCTGACTTTACCTTGCAGTCACCACAAATTATTTCATTTTCTTTTTATTGCTCGCAACTAAGAAGGGAAAGATACTCCTCTCAAAAAGAAAACACTTTTATAAGATAAATGAGCATCTGGACAAAATGTAACTCTTGACACAGTGTTTCTATTAGGAGCTCAGGTTTACAGCCATTACAACTGAATAATGGCACATTCTTATGGCTACCTGTTCCTCTAATAAGAGCCATAAAAGGGAGAATGACTTCTGCTATGGTTAAATGACAGACATTTACAGTGGAGTTCTAAGGTTCCAGTATGGGAATAGTGACTAAGGATTAATTGTGTAAATGCTGAGTCAGCTATCACACAATATTTTCCAGTTAATAGTTTCTTCCATATGTTTTTTTAAAGCTTCACGGATTTCAGCAAACTTTCAGTTACTTCAGCCATTCAGGTGTCAACATGTTTATGCCATTCTCGATAATACAGCTATAACTTTTAGTATTTATAAAGTATAAACTTTTTGAAAATTTTCAGTTTTTGTGGAAAATAAATTCTTGTAAAAAAGCTTTGAAATTGTTTCATACGCTTCAAAAACAGATCACTGAAACTCTCTTGTTTTGTTTTTATCTACTGGTTTGCTTTAGTTTTTAGCTACTGTTCTGATAATTCTAGCTTTTAGCTACAGTTCTAAAATTTTTTGTTTACAGCTCCTCTTTTAGTATTATAAGCATTAGCTACTAATTTTCTAGTTTAGCTTTTTGCTACTGTTTTGTTGGCCTTAGGTTTCAGCAACAGTTTTGTTAGTTTTAGCTTGTAGCTACTGTTGGTTTTAATTTTTAGCTGTTATAATTTTAGGTTTTACTTTCTTTTTTGCTAGTTTTGGCTTTTAGCTACTATGTTGCTGGTTTAACATTTAGCTACTGTTTTGTTGGCCTTAGCTTTCAGCAACAGTTTTGTTAGTTTTAGCTTGTAACTACAGCTGGTTTTTCAATTTTAGCTGTTATTATTTTAGCTTTAACTTACTCTTTTGCTAGTTTTGGCTTTTGACTACTATTTTGCTGGTTTAGCTTTTAGCTACAGTTTGTTAGTTGTGAGTTTTAGCTACTGTGCAAATTTTAGCTTTTGTTTCTGTAATATTACATTTAACTCTGACCATTTTTAGCTTCAACAGATTTCAGCAATAGTTATGAACTAAGCATTCACAACACATTTTCACAGAAAGTGCTAATTTTATTAGTTGAAAAATTGTATTTGTGTATTTGTGTATTGCATTCTATGGCAACATGTTGGTCAAGATAGGTGAGTCAAAAATACCATGAAGTTTCAAAGCAAAGTTTATATTTTAAGTTAAATTTAGCCATGATATCATTTATTTTGTTTGTAATAGAAGATTCTGTACTGTCAAATGCAGTGTGGTTATAATAAATATTTAAATTTTTTTAAAGCAAGCTTAAATTTTGTGTCTGCTCAGCAATTTCCAGTGCTTTTTTTTAATAAATAAGAATTTAGAAAACTTTCCCCCTTACTGTCCTGATCCTTCCAGGAGAACAACACTGAACCTACATGTAGACAACATTTTGACTTGTTAAAAAAATAAGAGTGACTGGGACGTGTAAGTTTGTGATGTAACAACACTCACATTCCTCCTCTTTGGGGTCCAGTTGTGTGACGCTGATTGAGAGGCGGTCCACCCGCTCCTGCAGAGAGTTGACCCGGAAAGAGAAGGAATGGGCCTCATTGAACAGCTCTCCAAAAAGGTCCTCTGCATATTTACCTGCAAAAACACACAAGTATTTATTCTATTTTTAAAAGAGTTCAAACAAATCGCATAGTAAAAAAGGTATTTATGTGAAAGAAACTGTTGATTCCTGTGAGAGGTGACTTCTGGCTGTCAAAGTGGATTTCTAATGTTTACTCAATTGATCAAGGAGTCATTTCAATTTAATAAAATATTTTTTTACTTTAATGCGCCTGTCAGACATAGTTCATGTCAAATGACTCGGGAGACGTTACGAGTCTACAACACTTACTGTGAGTCCTTTTATTTTAAAAGGCAAATCCTTTGTCAAACGCAATCACAGCCAACAGATGCCCCTTTTCTGTCTCAGCCTTCTCAGTTTTTGAAGATGTGCAGATATTGTTGCTGAGAGCGGCAGAAACAAAGTGTGAGCAGGGACTGAACTCTGTGGAGAGGTGCAGGCTCACTGCTTCAATGTTTTACTGAAGATAAGCTATGTGATGCAGAAAGGTTTTGTTTCATCAATTATTGTTAGTTTCTGTAAATTGGGACTGATAATCTAAAAACTTCACAGCAGAACGATGTATCTCACTGAGACGCAAACGTTTGATAGGGTTTGCAGTCTCCTTACCGAGTCACCGGACCTTGCGCTCCTGTCGCAGAAATGTTAAGACATATTTGAAAATTATCTTGGACAAATTTTCTCAAAGACAAAATTGAGACTGGAGACAAAATATGAATAAACTGCAGTCAAATTGAGACTGTGACTAAATTGAGGTATGATAAAAGCACTTTTTGACAAAATGTGATTTAAAAAAAAATAAAATATATATAAATGTAGATGAACAGATGCTGCGAAATATTCATCAATTAAAACGGATTCCTCATTTTTCTGGACTGAATAAAACGTGCATTGATGTTAATGAAATGCAAACGTGAGACGTCATTTATCTTTGACCCATCAAAATGAATGCGGTCATTTATTTTACAGAATCAAAGTTTAACATCAAACATTTACATTAATTTGGCAAAATATGAAAATAACATAATTAACAGCTTTACAGGTAGTGAGAAACAATTCGGCGATTGTTTCCACTCTTCAGCAGAACAGCAGACATCAATGAAAACTGTACAATTATGATCAATTATCCACACGGCGGTGGATGAGCACTTTACACAGACATTTCTAAAATATCTGGAAGGATTTCTACTTGAGAGAAGAATTTAAAGATGGAAATGAAGTTTAAAAGAAGTAAAAGATGGTATGTGAGGGGAAGTGTTCACCAGAACCGACACTCTCCATCAGAACCCAGCTTTCCTCGGTACGCTTTGGTAGGAAACTTGACTCATTACCTTTCTGAAGATTAATCAGCAGATATGGAGGTCCAGTTAACGCTACCTGTCCAGCGTCTCCATAGGATGGCTGTGACTCGTCCGAAGTAGTGACGAGATTCCGTCCGACACCAGCTCACATCAGCAATAGACTTCACATGAGTGGGGTCCTTCAGAAGTTCCACTCAGAGGTGGAGGATATTATAATCCAACTCGGAGGAGCCTTATCATGCTGGACTTCTGTTCTCCCAAACGACTTCTCAGCGCCTCACCGCACTCCTCAGAAGCTTCACCGAACTGAACTTTTCAGACTCTGAGAGAACTAGGAAGTACCGGCATTTTAAAGAGCTCTATTCCCGGTTCATTTGAGCGTCCCTGATTGGGTAATATCAACCAGACAGGGGTGTGTTTTGTGATGTAAGGGGTTACTAGAAGTCAGAAAACAGCAAGAATTGTTATGGAACAGATTAAACTGTTCTCAGAGACAGAGAGAGTTTTGTTTTGGCGAGTTTTAGAAACAGGTGCCACCTCCTCCGTTGACGTCTGAGAGGATGTAAACAAGACAGTTGTTCCAACACATGTCTGCTTCGACTCCTGACCTTGGAAAACGCACACTTGCTCATTCAAAGACAGAAATCAGAAAATGCATAAAAATCTGTAACAGACCTTAACATGAATTCTAACTCTGCATAAGCATTAAAAAATCATTACACTGTTTCACAGTTAATAAAATTGATTAGTTCACTGCAACATCTAAAATGGTTTGAACTAAGACACTTTGATTATCAACATTTGTAAAATAGTAATGATAATAAAAAGAGAGTGTTCTTTCACTTGATTTTCAAGAAAGAGAGTCTCAGGATGGGTGAACCTGTATTTCTGGATTCAAATCAATGAAATGACAGTTCCTGTCCATCTGGTCAGTTTTGACATCAGGTTAAGTTCACTACATAAATATATATATATTTGTTAGGCATGTATGCAAATGTGTTGTTTCAGTTCTTTTTTTTGTCTTCAACTAGTCACAAGACCTGTGATATCTAAGCTTATGCCAGTAAAATTAAACTCCAAGGGACGCATTATTTAATAAGTACTTTGTGGACTTGCATAAAAGTTAGTGAAAGCTTGAAATTGATGGTTTTTTGTTGTCGTCAATGTTTATGGTATTTTCCAATAGAGTTTTTAACTTTAAAATGCTGTTTTAAAAATCCATAATGTGTTATTTACAACTGTAGCAGTATCTAATTTCTGTTGATTTAACTAATATATACCACAGAAAAAAAAACTACTGTTCCTTTGACATTGATTTTGTGGTAAAGGAGCAACACTGAAAGTACTGCATGCCGAATAAATATTCCTAAAGTACTGAAGGAAATCAAAAATTATAAAATATATAACATCTCACAATATTTTTTATAATGTTTAAAGTTAAAATAAAAACAAAAAAACAAACATGACAGGAAATTTATAAAGTATATAATTGGACCATGAGTACAAATTATGAAAAAAAAAAATCCTAATACTATGTTAAAATGTCTCACAAACCATAATTTTGTATGAAGTGGTTTCATGCTTTAATTTATCCCCTAAAGTTTTTTATTTACCTGCCTAGTCTCATCTCTGGTTTTGAAGCTGCTAATGAGTAAATGCAGATTATGTATCTGATCAAATGATTTCCAAATGATCAAATTCAAGCAAAAATGTCCATCCTTGAAGGGTTAACATTCACATAATGATATATTTTTTATATAAGAGTAAGTCACAGTGGCAGCTGGCTATTGTTGGTTTATGTTGTTTACTTCTTTTTGTTATTGAAACACATCCAGCTTTATTAATCTAATAGTCCTTTCGTGTGACGTCCATGGTCCTGAAGCACAAAAACAAACTATGGTACTGTATTTAAAAAGAGGATCAAAGTTGGAGCTACATTTATGGTTGTATAGTTAATTACTGTATTATTGAAATACGGTAACTGCTAGTTATTGTTAACAGGTCTGCTTGTTAGTCAGTTTAAAATGTCTTGGCAGATTGCTTGTCTATCTCAATAATTAATTTAATCAATGTTTTATGTCAGGACCATTTTTTCACATTATCTACACAATCAACCTATTCCCACATTTTCAGCAATGTGTTGTTTTTTTTTTTCCTTCATCTTGGTTGACCCCAAATTATGTAAATGAAGCACCATACAGGTTTGTCATGACGTATAGTAAGTTTCTTCCAGCTGCTCCCGTCTTCTACACAACTAGGGCTCGAACCTGCAACCTCAGGATTACAAGACCGCGGCACTGACCAACAGACTACCGCAGCCACAGGTTATGATGAGGTATAAAATCTTTAAATCTTTCTTTTAGGGTTTCTATTCATATATGGGTATATTTCAATAGGAATCATTACAGATAGAAAACACTACGAGGTAAAATATTTGATTAATCTAAATTTTTGTACTTTACTGACTGAATCCTATAGACTATAATTAAAGTATACATGTACGTTTTAAAACATTACGATTCTGTAGGGATTAGGGATGCCTTTGCAAACTCTGCAGTTCATGTATTTGTACTTGCAAGTTCTTGTATTACTCACTGAGGCTGCTGAGCTGACGGATGACGCTGGCCAAGGAGATGTTGGTCACGCACTCCAGCTCATTCTTGATGTTCCTTGGCAGGACTGTGTGGCACAGGTGCCTGGGCTCGATGGTGCGCTTCACCAGCGGCATCCTTGTGCTGAAACGATGCTACCTACATGAATGAGTCAGAGGAGAGAGGCGGGACAGAGGGAGGATGAAAAATACATCAGTGTCCAAAAGCTTGTTATAGACATTATGATTTGCAGAAATCCTCACAGATATCATTCGTGAGAAAGAAAATAGCCAGTCATATTGCAAACCTTCATGTTGCTTTTACAGACTTAGGAAAATAATTCCCGGTACCTTTGTAATCATGTTTATAATCTGTTTACTTTATCAAAGCGCTTTGTCTTCCCACACAGCCATACAAATGACATTTAGTTATATAATAAAGTTTTAAGGATCTTTTTCCCTCCTTTTTAACAACACAAAGAAACCAAAGAAAACGGAAAAAAAATCATACAGAAATTATTATACTTGAGTCACTGTCTGCTCCTGCTTCATTTTCCCGAAACACTCAACTAGTTAAAAAGTCAACAGCTTTCTGAGAAGTGCAACGTGATCCCCATCTTAAATTAACATGCAAATATGCACATTATGATTTTAAAAAATATTGTGATAAACTATCCTGAGGCAAATAGCACCAAACACACTAAGTTTCATGGCAATTTGTTAAAAAAAAAAAAAAAAGTCATATACTGTATATATCCAACAACTCTGATCCTCTGGACAGATTCCTTTTTGCTGAAACATTTCATCTTTTATCCAAAAGACTTCTCCAGCCTGAGGAGCTGCAACAGTCTTATAAGCAGCCTTCTCTGAGTGGATCAACTAGTTTGTTGGTGACAACCAAAACTAGTTGTTCACATGCAAAAGGAGGCCCATCAGCCTAACAATTGATCATTAGTGCCTTGATGGCCGCTTCCTATTCACAGAGAGCCGAGTGATACTATCAATAACAGCATTGTAAGATGGGGACAGTTGAAGATGTAGACCTCCGTCCCTGTTTAATGATGAATGGGTTCTCTGTGGACTTTGTGGATAAGGTGAGGGATGTCATCATGGAGACTGATGAAACAATGGTCTCTTTTAATAACAATACGTGCTATGTGTTGTCATCACTGTATGTTCCCATACAATGGCGAAATTAGTCTCTGCATTTAACCCATCGCACTGGGGATACACCCAAGTGGGTAGCTATGTAAGCGCCCGGGGAGCATTGTGTCTTGTTCAGAGACACCACGATCTGTGGGAATGGCTGGGGATCGAACCTGGGACTTTCGGGTCCCGAGTTGGCTGCCTTACCTCTACCCCATCTCGATATCCATCATTTTGATGTCACATCATTCTTTACGCACATTCCTGTTGATGAGGCAGTAGAGATGGTCTGTTTAAGGTTTAGCTCAGACACCACTCTGAGCAGCAGATCAACTCTTTCCACAGAGCAACTGTGTCAATTCTTGAAACTGTACCTGCAGTCAACCTACTTCAAACATGAGGGCAATATTTTAGGCAGAAACTTGGGTGTGCTATGGGGTCCCTAGTTTCTCCTATTGTTGTAAATCTGTACAGGGAAGTGATAGAAAAGAGAACCTTGACCTCCTTTTCAGGAACACCACTGAGTCATTGGTTCAGGTATGTTGACGACACCTGGGTTAAAGTTAAATCTTGGGAAGACCAACATTTCACTGACCACATCAACTCTGTGGATAAATACATCAAGTTCACACGAGAAGAAGTAAAAGATGGCAGGTTAGCATTCTTGGACTGTGAGGTCTCAGCCTCTGATGGAGGACAATTGAAAACTGATGTGCACCGCAAACCCACCCACACAGACCAGTACTTGTGGTTTGACTCCCATCAACTGCTGGAGCACAAGTTGGAAGGAGAAATCCCACATAAGACGGGCCCTGCAGCAATGTGGATATCCTAACTGGGCCTTCCTGAAATCAGACAAGAAACCCAAACAGGACTCCAGCCAGCCATCAGGTGAAAAGGAGGAACCCAGACCCAGACCCAGGGGTCATTTTGTATGTTGCGAGAGTTTCAGAGAATTGGAGACGTTTATTTTCTAAACATGACGTCCCAGTAGCTTTCAAACACCAAAATGCATCATAGCAAAGACTGGTTCATCTCAAAGATGCACTCCCCTGGCAAAACAGAGTACCGGTAATATTGTGTATGCTGTTCAGTGTCAGGAGGGCTGTGATCAGTCTTACATCGGGGAAACTAAACAGCCACTGGCCAAAAGGATGGCCCAGCACAGAAGATCAACATCATCAGACCAGGACTCTGTGGTCTACACTCATCTCCAGGCCAGTAGTCACGCATTCAGGGATGAAGATGTTCACATCCTTGATAAAGAGGAACGATGGTTTGTGAGAGGAGTAAAGGAGGCCATCTTTGTGAAAAGAACCTGCCCATCGTTAAATGGGGGAAGAGGCCTCCACGTTCAACTGTCCCCGAAGAAACCGTCCAGAGGACTTGACTCAATTTTGTTAGATTTATCTACCTGGATTATTGAGCATGCAACAGAACATAAATATATCAAAAACATGGAATATTTTAGATTTGTGACCCAGAAACAATGATAAAAAAAGTCTAAACTTGAGCAGTGAAAAATATGTTTGCAGAAAACAACAGTAGAACACTACAGAAAGCAGCTGAAATGTCTATTTCGGTGTTTTAACCAGAAAATCTACTGCTGAACACTACTATACATTAGCATGAAAAGTATTTCAAGCCTGTAATAATTTCAACCCCATGACTATACAGATTAAACGGTCAAAGTGTGGACATAAGATGAGAACAGATGGTTAAAACTGGAAGAGAAAAGATGAGACATCAGAGGAACATTATCATCAGAGGAAAGAGGCTCAACAACATCTACCAAGACGACTCCCTCAGTAACAACAGCAGCTAATCACGCTAACAACATTCAGCATCATCTCTCTGCAGTAAGCTTGTTTAATGAGAGGAGGCATGTGAAATGATGCAGATATCAGGTGTACTGATGGACTGCTTGGCCTTGACAGCGAGAAGGCCTCGTTAAAGCATTGATTAAAAATTAATTGACGCCTGGTGCTTTTAATATTCTGCTGTATTTTTAGCTGCATCTCCGTCACAGAGGAATAAACACGATTATTGACCGTATCCACAGAACTGAAGGCTATTCTAGGAATCTGCCAGGCTATAGGATGGTGACTGTGCTGAGGTGAGTCATATGGGAAAACATCTCAGACGGTGAAAAATCATCAGTGAAATAGATGCAGCTCTCTGAGCTTGTGTTTTGATTGAGCTGTGCAAGCAATGTTTTAATCATACAAAAAAAAAAAAAAAAACCTGCATGAAAAATCTGCTCTGTAGTAAAATAAAACATGCTCCCTTCTTTATAGTTGAGTTTAATTTCCTCTGAGGGGCGCTTCATCAATCTGAAACGCCCATCCAATGGACACTAACATTTTCCCCAGCCTCTGGCTGCAGGTGCAGATTCAATTGCTTTACAATTGATCTTTAGCAAGTGGACCCAGCCTTAGTTATTGTGACATATGCTGGAAGAATTAGCCTTAAAACATAGAAAACAAAGGAGGACCTCAAAATACAATAAAATCCATCCATACACTTCCGCTTGTTCCTGAGTTGGGTCGCAGGGTCATGCACACACATTTACATATTCAGTTATATGATAAAGGTGTTGTGGCAGTCTAACACTGGTCCAGTGGTGAATAGTTAATATAATTCAAAATAATAAACTCAATTAAAAAAAAAATGCATTGTCAATAAAAAATAAAAATAAAATCACATTTAATTTTAAATCAAAGACCAATCTGCTCTTTATACAAGTGGTGTAGTTTCTTTATTTTGACTTACTACTTAACCCATTCAACGACTTAAGGTAACTTTTGAGTTCTTATATTATTATTATTATTTTGAGAACTATAAATGTCCCAGTATTTTATATAGAAGCCAACTTAAATTAAATCATTCCATCATCATTATGTTTATTACACTGTCACACATGAATATTAGCTCTTTTACAAAGAGACAGGGGTTTTTTTTTTTTTTTTTTGTGCTGCTCTTGTTTTTATCTCCCACGCTCAAGATCTATCTTCAGAAAACACCGTGTTGCTTCCTTCACCATTTTCTTCCTACCTTGAGTATCCTAAGAGTTACGGTAATTCTAAAAATGATAGTGATATTGGGGGAAATAAAATCAATGATGGAGCATTGAACTTCCTGAGAGTATTACAACTACAGCAGCACAGGAAGAGAAAATGATCTTAGTTGGAGGAGAGAAACAAACACAGGATTTTTTTTTCCCTTTCGAAATGAGCCAAATAAAATAAATTTAGTTTATGCGCCAAAACAAAAAACAAAACAAGCAAAAAAAAACAAAAAGACATGATGATTATGATGCTAGTAAGTAAAAGCCACAACATGAAAACAATATAAGTCAAAGAGGTTATATTGACTCTTTGTGTACTTTTAAAAAAATTCAAGTGCAGAACATTTAAATGGGTTTTATTAAATGTTTACAATGTTCTTACAACTGTTGGCACATTAAAGGGAACAAACACAGTTCGTCCACTGTGTACATCTTCTGTGTGCAACTGTGAAAGGCAGTTACTGCCTCAGAAATACAAGCAACGCTGTCCACTGAGGTTTCATACTATAGTATGACAAGATGGGATGTGACAGCAATACCCTCGCAGGAAAAATTATGTAGTTTTTTTATGGGTTCCCATGAGAAATCACTGACATACTTTCATAGATCTGACAGAAAAAGAGAGAAACAAGATGTCAGCGACAGAAAGAGAAAGGTGGACATAAAACGTGAAAACCGTTTAGACTCACAAAACTAAACCATAAATCTGATGATGAACAGCTTCATGTACAAGCACAGGGGGCGTCTATGATTAACTCATACTTTGAAATAACATCAAGGAACTTTGAATAAATAATAACTAGAAAAATTGCATTTCCTGGGAAAATGCAGTGTGAATGCTTATTGTTGAAGAACCTGCTGAAAAACAGCACAAATTAGCTAAAAACAGCTGAATTAGCATAAAAACATGCTGAAATGTAGCTGAAATGAAAAAAACAAGCCTAAGTTAGCAGAAGAAAGCAGAAAGAACACTTTGCTGAATTAGGTTCAAATAAACAGAAATTATAGTAGCACAAAAATTAGGAAATTAGCAAAAGAAAAAGTTGAAATTAGCTAAAAACCTGAAAAATTGCTGAACAGTCAGAAAGAAGCTTAAACTACCAGGGGCTGGAATGAGCAAAAAAAAAAGAAGGTGGAATTAGCTGAAAAAGCTAAATTTAGCAGAAAAACAGTTACATAGTAGCTGAAATATCAGAAAAAGCTGAAATTAGCAGAAAAAAAGCTAAAAGGAGCACAACAAGCTGAAATTAGCTGGACAAAATTAATTGGGCTGAAAGTAGCAGAAATTACCACAACGAACTTAAATTTATCTGAAAACTGTTGAAATGAGCTATAAATGCTTTAAAAATGTAGCTGAAAAGATAGAACAAGCTTAAATTAGCAGATGGAAGCAGAAAGAACACTTGTTTGCTGAAAGAAGCAGAAATGAGCACTAAAAAGTGGAAATTATCTGAAAAAGCCTGAAATTAGCACAAAAAACAGATGAATGTAGCTAAAAAAGAAGTAGCTGAAGAAGGAAGTGGAAACAGCACATTATTGCTGAATTAGACTGAAAAAAGTTGAAATGAGTTATAAAAATGTAGAATTAGTAGAAAAAGCTAAAATGTGCATAAAACAGCTGAATTGCAGCTGAAATAGCAGAAAATGTTGAAACTTGCAGAAATAAGCTGAAAGGAGCATAACAAGCTGAAATTAGCAGAAAGAAGTTAGAAGAAGCACAAAAATATATTTAGCAGAAAGAATCTGAAACAAAAACAAAACAACTGAAAAAAAAGCTGAAATTAACTTTTTTTTTGCACAAGGAAGCTGAAGGAAGCTGAATCAGAACAAAATGTGAAAGGAGCAATAAAATGTTGTAAACAGATCTAAAGATCTGAAGGATGTAAAATGAGCTTAATTCATTTTCTATGAGGAAAAAAATATTAATATGGTATAAATATTTCAAAGTTAAAGTTGCACCAATACCAAAAGGCAAAGCAGGATTGTCCTGAATGAGCTGAACGTTTTGATCTATGATCTGTTGAAATAGCTTGAAAACTTCAGGACGAGAAACAGCCGAAAAACAAACGGGAGAAAAATGGATCACAATAGTGTGAATATTTTATAAGCGTTCACATAATAATACAATGGCAAACATTTGACATAGAAATGTTTCTAGAGAAAAGTGCAGCAGAATGAATGACTTAAAATATGCAACTGTTGTGTATAAACATGTTTACATAGTTTTTTTTGCATTATTAAAACGTATCAATTTTAAAATATATTTGTTTATATTTTCTGTGCAGTTTTAAATACTTTAATGTAAAAAACAAGAAAGCAAGAAAAGAGTATACCGTTTTATTTTAGAATTCATTAACTTTTTGACATAATTTTGATGTGGTAAATACTTAAGGATAAAATAGACTGCATTATCACTTTAGTCTTTTAAACCATGTCATAAACCATTGTAAAACATTATATAAAAAAATCTAACTATCAGAAATTTTTGGCACTCATGGTTCAACAATTTTTAAGATATGACTAGCTCCAGCTTTAACACTTTTTATGTTGGTTCTGTTTACACTTCTAACAGAGTTTATACATCAAAATATGAATTTTTCTTAGCTTAGATTAATAAAGAGGTGACGTTGGAACGCTGAGCAGGAGCCACATTGGCACCCTTCAAAATTTATTCAGTAAGTTTTAAGATCTTCACATGCTAGGAGTGTAAAGAACGACTTCAGCCTCTGAATAATTAAGCTTTAAGTTAACAAAGACACTTACAAACAAAGATTTATTGCAAATTCTTGGTATTTTACATTTTTTTATTCCCGTCTTTATTTTCTCATATGAGCTAGCCAAGCTCCTTCCTATATGCACATGCCTCGTTCTGTTAGTTTTTATGGTCCATTCATCTAGGGTGGTGCTTCCCACTGTCACCCATTACCATGGCAACAGCTGCAGTGGGATGTCATTGGTCACTTTATAACATCCCAAAGACACAGAGGCAAAAAGCGTGGGGGTAAAAAGGAACCAAAAACAAAAGACGGGGTGAAAGAAGGGAGACAATCAGAGTCGAGCATTAAAACGGTGTCTGACACAGTTTTGAGAAAGCAAAAAAAAGGAGAGTTCCAGGACTGCTCGTGTATTATGTGCAAGCACAAAGCAGGGTGAGGAATGGCACGTGCCACAAGACAGTAATGGGCTTCCAGCGGTGCGGCTCACTGCACTCAGGACAATATGTCCAACTAGAGGCTTTAATGAATCTTAATAGAGAGTTTACTTTCTCACAATGCAACTGCAGACCTCTCAGTAAGGAGCAGGTCAAGGGCCTCTCAAACAGCTAAAACACACTAGACTCCTCCTGACACACCATTGGCTTAAGGTTGAGTTAATTAGGAATAAAACATGTCATTTGACATCAGCCGTTGCCTTTTTAGTGATCTTATCATTTACATACAAGGCATGAAAGCAAATTTTCTAAGGGCCTGCCTTGAAAAACCTATCAGAAGTCACAGACTCAGACCACAAGCTGCGTGGAAGGCTTCTTCTATCACCAGAAAAAAATTATCTAGTTTAAAAACCATCATACCATCATTTCAGACTGCAGATTTACTTCAGACTGCAGGCTTACTTGTGGTTCCTACGGTTTCCAAAAGCAGAATGGGAGGCAGAGCTTTCAGTCATCAGGCTCCTCTCTTGTGGAACCAACTTCCAGTGTATGTCCATAAGGCTGACACATTGTCCAGTTTTAAGACTGGGCTTAAGACTTTCCTTTTTGATAAATCCTATAGTTAGGGTCGGCTTGGGTTTCCTGATCTATCCCTTAGTTATGCTGCTATAGGCTTAGACTGCTGGAGGACAAATTGACCACATTTCTTCACTCTGCTACTGTCTTTATTTGCTCTGCTCAACCCGTTTTGTGTTTTTAATTATTTGTTTCTATCCTTGACGTGTGTTTTTGTCTTTCTTCCAATAGGAGGTACAGCTGCACCTACATCTGTGGTCGTTTGTCTCTCCCTCCTGTTCCTCTCAAACCAAAGCAGATGGCCGCTTGTCCTGAGCCTGGTTCTGCTGGAGGTTTCTTCCTTTTAAAAGAGAGTTTTTCCTTTTCCACTGTTGCCATTATGCTTGCTCAGGATGGGAGACTGTGACGAAGTGAAGATTCAACGAGTCTGCTGGCTTCCTTAGATAGAGAACTTTACTAACTGGATTTTTCTATGTATGTGAATGTTCCTGTAAAGTGCCCTGCGACAACTTTGTTGTGAATTGGTGCTTATAAATAAACTGAATTGAATCATTTAATACTTCTTCTCTTGTTATACGAGTCAAAACAAAGCTGTTCATCCTTATTTTAGTTTTTCTTAGACTCAATATTTTGTAAACTTATGATGCAGATGCGAGAGTCAGAAAAAAAACAAGTTAAATAAATTTAAACAGTTTTGTCCTTTATACGTTACAAGACGGTGAACTTCCAGATAAGTGCTTGCAGTAATGGTACGGCTTGATTTAAGGTCTGGACTAAAATAGACTAAATGGATTGAACAAAATGTATGCATCATCATTTGTCAAAACAACCATTTTCTATCTCCCAACAGCCCACTATCACAAAAATAGTACCAGTATACAATTTAATAGTAAATGACCCCTAACCCTTTCACTTGTCACAATCATCTTTGAACCAACTGCATTTTCAGTCCTTTCAAGCTCTTCAAAAGTACTTCCGAAGTACATGGAAACAACTTTAAACACAGGGACTTGTGTTTACTTTCTGACATCTATTCTATAACATATCAACAATTCAGCTGCAGCTAACGGCCCAGAAATGCATCAAGAGCAGTGAATTATTTAGCCACACAGACATCAGTAAAGGCAAGCAAGGACTAAATAAGAAACTCAGTCATACTTTCTGGCCCTAAAAGCTGCTGTTTTCCTTCAGCTTTGAAATGGCTGCCATCGTGATCTAAAATCAGACTGAGCATTTTGTCTTTTGTTCAGTGTTTCTGGGAAATACAACTGCAGACTTGGGCTACTTACTGAGCTACAAACAGCTGCAAGCATTAAAAAAAACAGACACCTAATCAGAAAAGCTGGCAGAACTGCAGTGTCCAATAGAAGAGGAGATCTGGCAGGCAAAGCTTACAGGAAGCTGGTTTAAATCAGCTATAGAGATTTGCAGAACTGGGTAGAAGGGACTCTTTCTGCTCAAGAAATGTTTTTTTTATCAATCAAGTGGGTTATCGTTTCAGTAAAAAAAAAATTTTTCTACTGAAGATAAGCAAAAAGGGAAAACTAAATTGCTATATTTTAATATACTGTACTTGGTTAGCTTGACAGATCCTTAAACTGTAAAAAAAAATAATAATAACCTGGCATTGCATTTAAAATAATTAAATTACAATTCAGCAAATCTAAAACACGCTAACCTTTAGCCATGCTCACTTTATGCAAGATTTTAAAACAAGTAAGTAAAAGTTTTTCCGTCAGGCTCTAATTATTTTACAATTTTGACAAGGAGAAGTTGATCAAACGACATACTGTACATTTAAAAGATTAATGCGGCCTCCGGCTACAAGACGTGAAGCAACTAAAAGGAAACAGTAAATCTGAATGACCAGCATGCTGTTGGCTTGTGTGGTTTGCAGCAAGAAGTCAGTACATGCATAACTTTAAAAGGCATGACCCTACTTCTCACTTGATTTGATATCCAACTAAACATTTCCCGAAGAGTTTATAGCTTTGAATGCTAAATTCAAGTCTTCTTCAATACAGCTTTATATGCAAATTATGATCGTATTTAAAGCAACAACAACAAAAAGATAACACTTCATGTACCCATAAAGCCTTCCAGTTTAAAGTCCAGTTCATCAAAGCTATGAGCAGCAAAAAGCAATATACCATATTTTTTGGCCTATAAGTCACAGTTTTTTGCATAATTTACATGCCCTGCGACTTATAGGCCGAAGTGACATATTTATGGATTTTTCTCCATATGTATAAACATTTTTTTGGCTGAGATATGACCGTTTTCATTCATTCCGATTGAAAAAAAGAGCAGTATCACTTTCAGCCACTTGATGGCAGCAGAGTAGTAATGGGTATTTGGCATGCTGTTGTATCATGTAATAGGTAAACCTAGCTATAATGACAAATTCAAAAAAGTTCAAGACAAAAACAACTGGACTTTATTTATTATACTTTATTGTTTTTTTCTTGAACTTTTTTAATTTACCATGTCCTGGATGACTGAGAATCTTCACCAGCTATTAATGACTCAATCGGCCTGCCATAATCTCCCCACCTTCATTCTGCTCGTCGCTTGGAACTATCAAAACAGCTGCACCGCCCCGGCGAAATGCAGCTAGTTTGCCCATTAAAGTGCATTTATTAAGCAAATGTTATATTGAGACACACATTTAATATAATTTCGAGCAAACAAATAACTGTTTTCAAGTGTTAATCTTGTTCAATTTGTGTTGAAGTCCTCCCGTGCATGCTCCCGCAGTCGCCATTTGGCAGCCCATCGGTTTTTGGCACAACACCGATCCACATTTCCGGGTTCTCAGAGGTGATGTGTAACAAACGCGACGCGTCAGCGATGACACATAATAGATGCGACGTATAAGGCGAAGTGACACATTTAAGGATTTTTCCACTTTATTGGACAAATATGGACTGATGCGACTTATAGGGCGGAGCGACGTGTACGGTGGATAATAGGGTAATACAATTCAGCCCCTAATCACAATATCGTGTTATTCAATAAGAGATATGAGATTTAATAAAATACAATACAATAATACAATACAATACAAGAAAGCAAAGGAATGATTCTGTCAGTTATTGAGACATTTGCCATGCCAAATAAAAAATTACCACTTAAATGTGTTTTAAACTTACCACACACTTTAAATAAACTGACTCAATACAAAAAATTGAGGCAGAAATAAACCTGCACGCAGCAGAGGTGTTTTACACTCTTTCAATAACTCAGGAGTGAACAAAAAAAAAGTATTTTTTAATCAATCATTAACCTTTTTCTGGACTGTTAGCTGAACGCTAATGAAAAAACAATACAGCTAAACAGCAGGAAGTGCAGCCAGAGAAGAGTTGTTCATTAAAGGAAGTGAGGGTTCTGTTTTTCATACACAAACATACCGTAACTGCACTTCTTATACTTTTTAGAGTGGATTCCTGCAGAAACAAACATGTTTACAAACTTTTCATACAATCGTTAAATGAATTAGATTTTCAGAATTGATGGTGAGCGCTCCACCATGGCAAGTTATCTAGGAGAAACACTGTATGTGTGCAACCATGAATCAGTTCAAACGAGTTCATTTTCACATCTGTTACACATATACATTACATATGGGCATATTGATGGCATGTTGTGTTTGCTTAAAACGAATAAGCAAATATATGACAGTGTATTCTTCTTGAAATAATCAATTTTTAGTTGAATATTTTAATTCTACCCCTTTGTGACTTTACATTAAGGGCCAAGAGATAAGTGTAGGGGGAACACTGAGAAATAACATTTGGTTTTAAACTAAAGAAAGGAGACCTCTGCACAGACGGAAGCCCTAAGATATTAGAGACTGCCAGAATTTCATATTAAAGCAAGAGCTTATATCATAAACTCCCAACAGTAGCACACAGAAACATCAACCTTGGTTCACCAACACCACCTTCCAAACCACCAGTCACAATGCACCGTGCCGGGAGAGCACAAACCTGTCTTTTCTCTTGCCAATTAATTTTTTATACCAACCGACACCTCTTAGGGGGAGGTGTTATGACACCTCGAATGTTCTCACTAGTGTTGTGTCATTAAAACACGCATTGAGACACACAAACATTTACACATGCTTCACGTTGGGCTTAAAATACACCTGTAGAACCGAACCTGTCAGGTCGATCTGAGGAAACTAAACTATGTTTACTAGTTGTGGGAAACTTGTGGATATAAATAGATAATAATAAAAAAAGTTAAAAAAAAATAAAATAAACTCATACAGAAGTAAAAAAAGAAAGCAACCAAGAAGAAAATGATACAAACTACAAACTAAAAGGAAAAATAAACTGCATAACAAAACTACGCCTTTGGTTAATAGTGGCACTGTCATAAATGGTCTCACGGCTTGAATTTACAGAATAATACTGTACAATGGTTTTGGTGCAAACATTAACACATCCGTGTTTTACGTATTCTCACATTCTTTAAAAATATCTCAAGCACAACAAAAAACTAAATATTTTTATAGAAGTGTGCTTAATAATGTTTATTTGTCCCTTGTATGATATATTCAGAGCATAGTTATTGATGAGCCCTGCAATCACTGTGTGGTTTCACACAGACCACACTGTATTTTCTCATAAGATTAGATTGCTTTTAGACATTCATTTAGCAATTATGCTTTGTCCCACAGTTAAAGACAACTAAATATTCATGGACGTGTATGGCAACGTCAACGAGTAAAATATCTCGCGAACAAACAGGCTCACAAAAGTTTATCTGCTGAGTAAATAGAAGTCTGCAGAATAACGAAAGCCTGCTGCTCAATAATAAATGTCTGCATGCTTGCACTGTGCAGCTGTGCCTGTTTGGCCTAAGAGAATTTCTATTACATCTCCCTGTCTGTTCACACAGATGTGAAGGGCATGCACACAAACTTAACAGTCAGCAGCAACCCCTCTCAATTCAAACAACAGAAAACACCATCATCAAAAAGTAAGGGCATGCTTATAAGCTCAAGGCAAACAACAAGTAGCTAAAAAACAAACATATCTTCAACAACTCCTTGCTTTTCTCTCACAATTCTAGTACAAAGAAAGACTGAAAACATTTTAAAGAAAAAATAGTCCATTATTAATGATTATTGTAAAACGTTAATCATCACCTGTCGTGATGATTTTGTTTTTATTTATTTATTTTTGCCAAATGTGGTCAAAATAAGATTTAGTTGTAAAACTAATGACATTAAAATAATTGTGTACAACTGAACATACTGACTGTAAAGACACATGATTCACTACAGTATAATGGTATTATTACTAAATTACTTAACTTGTAACATTTGTAATATGGTTTATTTAGTTGGGAATACAAACATTTTATATTCAGAAGAGGCAGATGCATTGCACTAGATTTAGCAGCAGGCTAAATTTCATCTGCAGTCCTTCTGGACTGGAAAACACAAAGAAAATACACATACATTGTGTATAATTTCAATCTGAGCCAATACATAAGCCCAGAGTTAAAACAACAAAAATGCATGTAAACAAACCTTAATTACTTTCATTTTATATAATGTAAAATTTTAAAATGCATACCCAAATATCTACCAATTAGTGCTGACAGCACTGGACACTAAAAATATGTTTTTGCGTTTGGGGGAAAAATATAGAAAGGTGGAAAATATTTGATGTACACGCTAAATAACAGTAGTCCGAGAGCTGAATCTTGTGGCACTCCAACTGTACCCAAAAGTCCAAAGAAATCCTAACATTAATCACTGAAAATCAATCAACATTTATTTATACAGGTAATTCCCATTGAGCCTTGAGGACTCATTTACAAGAGAGACCTGATTTCAACAAAGAAAGATGACAACAATGGACAACAGCAACAACCATAAACAGTTATAAAAAAAAGCATACTACAGTTTTTTTTTTTTTTAATAACAAAAAGGATGGCTAAAAGGAAAAGGTAACAAAACAAAAAACAGCTAGATTCCAAGACAAATGTAGAAAACTAACAACAGGAACATGTCAGCATTGGACCCTGCCAGGAGTCCAACAGATTCTTAAAGACACTTAGAGAGGTCAAGGTCGAGAGCTTCAAATCTTTTTGTAAGATATTCCAGGAAACTGGAGCAGAGTAGGAGAAGGCCCTTTTGCCTAGTTCAGTCCTCATTGAGGGAACACTGCAGGTAATAATGTCCTGAGAGCGCACTCCGTAGCTGCACTCACGCAGAGACATGTAGGAGGAGATGTATGAAGGCAACAGACCAAGAAGTGATTTAAAGATGAAAATGTACCAGTGGGAAAATGCTTTGACAAAAGATTTCAGGCATTCAAATAGATTGTTTTCGTTACAGCATTATCAGCTGGAAACAAACCAGAAAAGAAGAAAGAAGAAAGGATCACAGAAAAATGACTTTGTGATCTGTAAATGAAAAAGAAGTTAAATTGTTGGTCAAACTGGTGATCACAAACGCACCCGTTGCTTTATGTTTTTCTTTTTCGTGTACTTTGATTTGGCCTGTTCACTTTTGATAGCCATACAACATTTCTTTCAAATCAATTATTCAAGATTCATCTTTTTTCTAGTTTCTTGTAAACAGTGAAATAATTTATAACATCCTAGCTGCAGTGAAGTATGTCCTTGGTGTCTTTGGAACTGTATCAATAGCTTTGTTCACAACATATAGTTTGAAAACACTTAAAAGGTTAAAAATTTCATGTAGAAATCTGGTCCTATTATACCATTGTTGAAATTAATATAAATCAAATCAACTCAGAGCCAAAATTTTAGAGGTGAAGCTTTATGCCCATAAACCTTTATGATGCACATTCTTTCTGGTAAAAGAAAAACTGAGTTTTTAGTTATGAAGAAGTCCTTCAGCTTTGGGAACATTTTTCAAAGAAAAAGGGTAAAAAGAGAAAAACTTATTTCATTGAAATTATCATGCGAGGTCCTACTGCTGACAGTTTTGAGTTTAAGGGTCACAGACTGAAAAATAAGTAAATTTAATCCATACTAAAGTTTCTCTATGCATGACAATAGACTGTCATTTCTTTGTAGCCTATTTTATAATGTTTTTGAGTAGAGATTTATTAGACTTGTGGGTAGGTGAAACTACAGGGTCTGTGAGGAAAAACTGAAAGACCCCCTAGGCTAGCGTGTTGTTTGTCTTATCTGGTTGCTGTGAGCCAACACAACAGAGCCTGCTCAATGGTGCAAAGACCTGAAGCTGTCAGCGGATTTTCAGTTTAACGCTGGATTTTACAGATTTCTGTTTGTCCATCACATAAAAATGCAAAACACGCCTTAATATTTTTTTTTAAATGTGCATGTATGCATACATACATACATACATACATACATGCATACATACATACATACATACATATACAGTATATATCAGTGGTGTAACGGGACACGTGGGTGTATTGAACTGTTTTGGTACGTCATGTTCGGTTCGGCCCATGTGCGTACCGTTTCGGTTATTTTTTCCACTCATTAAATTTTATTAACGAGAAATCTCTCGCATAATCATGCGCCGCAGAACTAAAGATCCTAAGCGTGTTTCAGCACAGCGTTATTTATTGTTGCAAAGTCTTGCAGCACGCGTGGCATTAGCAGCCTAGCATCTCGTTGCAGTCTCCTGTTTCGAAACATTATGGCTTTCTTGTTAAAAGACGAGCGCAAATCCAAAGCTGTGTGTCGACGTTGTTACACAGAGATTGGATCTGCAGCAGACAACATGTCTAACTTGTTCATGTGCTTGAAACGACATCATCCGAATGTGAATGTCTCTTCTACAAGCAAGAAAAGCAGCTTGTTGCAAAGACCGATAGCAGCATTTAAACAACCTTTATCAAGTTGTCCACAGTTGCAGTTCTCTTCTACCGGACCAAGACCTAGGTTTTAGCCTGGGCCAGAATTCGCCTTTTTGTTCCATGACATAGTTCGATGGCGCGTTCACACCTCCCCAAACGAACCAGACTTCCTAGGAAAATGAGCTACAGTTCAATTAAAGCGGACTAAACAGAGCTGGTGTGAATGCACCCTATGTGTCTGTGTGTCTGTCTGTCTGGTAGGATATTATATATTTTTCATATTTTGGGGGGGATTTCTGTTAACAATATGCCTTAAATTGTGCAGATATCCACTGTATGTGTATGAATTTTTAACTGTAGTTGATTATGATGTAAAAAGTTGTTTTTTGAGGATCCCCATTTTGAATGTGGGATTTGGAATGTGACCATTGCTTGGAGCCAGAAAGAACCACATTTAGACAAAAGAATGAAGCTGGATACTGGTTGATTAGAAAACAAGACAGGCATTTTAGACATTAACTTCAACTTTAATTCAGGTTTTATTTTGCCTATTAGAATGCTGGCCAGAATAAATGAGTGTCTTTAATGGTCACATAATGACTTGTGGGGAAAAGTCATTGACTTAAAACTTCATGGAAGAGATCTGTAAAGTACTAAGATGAGTTTGCGGGAGACAGAGACACTTTGTAGTCATAAAGTTTAGTCATTTACACAGTTCACAAGCTGTGTGAGAACTCATTTTGGTTTGGCAGCAACTGAGGGTTGGATATGTGAGCAAGAGGAACAAGAAGTGAAGGGGATTTGTGGGATAAATTGAACCAATTATATCATGCCCAGGGCAGCTGTACAAACTTCTCAAGGAGTTTCTTTTGAATTTGAGAGCAGACTCTCAATAGCTCCTTGTCAGAAATTGACTGACGATTCTGGGGGGTAAAAAGTGCCAGCAGCGCAGGACAGAGTTGGTCAGTTTAGGTGTCCTTGCTGTAAGGAGGCCTAAGGTGGTGCCAGTTGGTACAGAGCAATAAACCTGAGAACTGGGATGACATTAAGTGTTGATTTGATCAATTCTTGGCTGATGCAGAGCCACCCAGCTAACAGGAGCAATTTTCTGTCAAACAGCAGTGAACAGGCAAACATATCTTAAGATACTCTCTATTAAACTACACACCAAACCCAGTGTTTTTTTTAAGAGGAATGAAACAAGAATATGAATTAAATATAAATAGGGCAGCACAGAGGTGAAGTGCTTGGAGGAGTCATCTCTCAGCAAGAGGGTTGAAGGATCGCCTCACAGCCTAAGGCATTTCTGAGTGAAGTTTGCATGTTCTTCACGTGCTTGTGTGGGTTTTCTCCGGATACTCCGGTTTCCTCCCACAGCCCAATAGGCCCTAGGTAAGAGTGTGAAAGATTGTCTCGTTTGTCTCTATGTGGCTCTTACACAGTGACTGTTGGACCTGGGCACCAGTGACCCAGAAAAGAAACAGCAGGTAAAGAAGATGGATGGATGGATGGATGGATGGATGGATGGATG
>NC_056509.1:34379938-34396026 GCF_014905685.2 Nematolebias whitei
GGATGGATGGATGGATGGATGGATGGATGGATGGATGGATGGAATAAGAATCAGTAATAGAAATCACTGTAATAAATATTTTTATATTTGTTAATAATTTATTTAAACATTCTAAACAAATCAGATTACTTGTATGAATACCAGATTTGAAAACAAGGAGTCAGCTGGACTAACAATAAAAGATACAAGAGTACCTAAAAGATATCTGTTCTCATTAGATTCATATTCTAAAACAATAAACAAACACACACACACTGTTTATGGAATATTAGTTTGTTCAGATCAAGCCAATGCATGAGCAACGTGTTAATTTTAAAGTAGTCGGGTGAGAGAAGCAAGTGCCATTAAAAAGAAGATGAAATAGTCTAACAACTTTGTTACAAGCACTGTGAAGACTAACTAAATTAAAACGTATACGTACAGTATTAACTTAGCCTCCAATTTTACAGAATATTAGTCAAGATACAATATAACTTGATCATGGGCAGTTCATCCAAGCAGCTGCTGTAGTTTTTACATTGTGCCAAACAGTTAATGGTATTTGCAGGATTTGATTTACTGGATTTATACATGGAGACTGACTGCAGTTAATTTAAGTCCAGATGATCACAACTGAGCCACAATACAGTCTATCCACATTGCTGACACACGCATATTCTCCTTGTCCAAATGTTTCTCGTCTCTAGAGATGGCGGTACAGTTGACACTGACACAAAGAGGATGGAAACAAAACACTCCTTGGTCCCGTTTCTTTCTCTTGCCTTCACTGTTAAGCTATCTGTTCCGTCTCTGATCAATATGTCTTAAAAAGGAAGTAAAATCCAATTCTTCCAGTAGGTAGAGAGGTTCTCAATTGTGTATGCTCTCCCTTGAGTTACCTCTTTTTTTTACCGCTTTATCAGTAGGTGTATTTCAAGGACCTTGTCCTATTTTCAGTATAAAGTAAGGCTGAAGTGGTTGTGGGGTGGTACAATAACACTTCTATCAACAGAAGAAGATAGAATCCACTTTAGCTGCTATCGCTGCTCAACACAATTTCCTGTTATCTCTCATGGTCAGTCAGAATTTGTCTGTTGTCTCTCTTGTCACTTCACCTTTGAGTGAGAAGATATTCAAGGTATTGCTTCCCACAACCAAGAACTGTCTCAGTCCTGTTACAGCTAGAAGAACTTAGCTTGCACATGCCCTATACATTTTCACATTTACATCACAAGACAGACTTTCATTTCAGTCAGTCTTTACATATACAATTAATTGTACAATTTAAGGATCAAATATGTTCATACTTGAGCTCATTTCTCAAACAAATTCCAAAAACCTTTAGATTAATATTAAGACTCAATCAAAATATGTAAAAGTGTCACAGGTTATTGTAGAAAGCTTTTGATTCTTGAAGACAACTTTTCTTTTCTCTGGGGAAAATATTACACCTGATTATGCTTAACAAGCAAATTTTCAAATTGTAAAAGTTTTGGGAGCCTGGTACACACCCTGTTCTGCAACCTGATAAGTTCATAATGCTTGTAAGCTCATTTCTGACCCAAACAAAACCTAACACCACCAAACCAAATATTTAGCTTTCTAGTTGTATGATAATTGGCAGTGGAAAATAATTTATTGGGAAAAGAAAGAAGAATTGAGAGTGACATTAAAAGTATGGTCCAAGCTGAAGATAAACTACCGTGTTTTTCAGCCTGTAAGTCGCAGTTTTTTAGCATAATTTGCGTGCCCTGTGACTTATACACCAAAGTGAAGTATTTATGGATTTCTTCCCAAATTTATAAACCAATTTTGGCTGAGATATGACTGGTTTCATTCATTCTGACTGAAAATACTGAACACTACTATTTTCAGCAGCTAGATGACACTCGAGTAGTATGGCTTGCTATTGTGTCATGTAATAGGTAAAAATAGCTATTAATGACACAATCGATTTGCCGTAAACTGCCACCTTTGTTCTGCTCGCTGCTTGGAGCAACTGGCAAATCAGATTCATTTGGTTGTGCCGCCCTGGCAAAATGCAGCTAATTTGACCATTGAAGTGCATTTATTAAGTAAAAGTTCAACTGAGACACATCCTTACTATAAAGCCGAGCAAACAAATAATCGTTTTAGGTGGTTATCTTGTTAAATTTCGAATAAATGCACAGCGAGTCATTCCTCTTCACGTTCTTGCTTCAGCGAATTGGCTTTTGAAAGACAGCTGATTTCACAGTCAAAGTGCATTTATTAAGCAAAACTTAGACTGAGACACACCTTTGCTATAATGTCAAGCAAACAAATAATTGTTTTTAAGTGTTAATCTTGTTGAACTCTTGTTAAAGTACTTTTGTGCATGCTCCCGCGGCCGCCATTTGGCAGTCAATCGATTTTTGGCACAACACTGGTCCACATTTGCGGGTTTGGCCCACATTTCCGGGTTGTTAGCGGTGACGAGTAACAAACGGGACACGTCAGCTGTGACGCATAATAGATGCGACGTTTACAGCGAAGTGACATATTTATGGATTTTTCCACTTTATTAGACATATGCAAACTGATGCGACTTATAGAGCAGTGCGACACGTACGGTGGAAAATACGGTACATATTTTGAAGATGCAACCATTAAGCTATCAAAAAGATAAACTTTTGGGACATTCAAATGAACAAATAGTCTAAACTGCAGCATCACAATGATCCTAAAAATGAGTGGTTTGAAAAAAGCAAAATGCACCAAAAGCTGAATAAAAAAGAATGTGCGAAAGTTATTAAAAGCTAAAAATAAATTTAAAAAGTACTGATGGTGATTAAGTGGCATCACATGAACAGATTATATTTACGAGCCAGTTGGATGAAACTAAAAGGCACATTATTTTAAATGAGCCAGCAGAGAATTCCTCTTTACCTTTGCCTAATAAATGCCATATATATTTTTTTTTTTAATTAAATTGTTTAAAGCTCTGCATCATTTGCCCCAATTGTTCTGCTTCCTCTATTTCAAACGTTACCTTCCGATGAACTCATTGTAGCTCTATGTCAAAAACAATGTGGTCAACCACTCGGACATGGCTGAAGTCCAGCAAAGCCATCATATCGACTACAAGTTGGCAGAGATCATTAACGTCTTTGAAAGCAGTCTGCTGTGAATGTAAAGCCCCAGTTTATAATAAGTAGGACAAACGAAGCAAGAAAAGGAAAGTAGGAGAGGAGAGAAAAACAAATGCAGAGCTCAAGTGGACACACAAGAGGTCTGTGAACAACAACAAAGAGTGAGACAAAATGAGAAAATAAGAGGTTCTGCAGCAGTCCTAAAGGTGAGGCCAGACCTATCTGTCAGCACCTATCTGTTCTCCTCAGGCTTAGCTAAGCAAAACAGGCTTTTGCCTCAAGTCACCACTAACATTTATATAACCACACAGAGTGTATTGAAATCACTCTCTGACCTTATCCTACACTTTAAGATGGGCCCAAATGGTCTGCAGCTTTCCTGTTAAGAGTTGGAAGATGATGGTTTTCCTCTAGGCACCTTAATGCCAAGCTTGTTCAATCCCCAAAACTTTGTCTGGCATTTAACCAGCTTTAAGCTTGATTAAACAAGCAGACATAAAAAAAAATGTTCTAGGAGCATGACATTTTGCCCTATACCTCCTCCAGCACTGTATGTGTCTTGTAACTTAAGTGTTGGGAATTACTGTGGATGTTCTTTAAAGATCAGTCCCTTTATTGCCACCTCTGAACTTTTAGCAAGCTGAAATTGCTTCTAAGCAAAAGGTTTTCAAGAATCTATAGAGATTACTTTGATTCAACTTGCTAGGATTACTGAATCTACACCAGTTTATCTCTGAATTTTTCCCATGCTGTTGTGGTTTAGGAGCTAAATGGTAAATGGACTGTACTTGAATAGCGCCTTTCCATCTTTTCAAGATACTCAAAGAGCTTTACACTACAATCTGTGTCCTCATTTACCCATTCATACAGCACTCTACTAGATCTCTAAAAAGCTAATTGAACAAATCATTCTAAAGAGACTAATAAGAGCTTTATCACATTCATACACTGATGGGACACACATTGGAGACAATGAGGGGGTCAGTGTTTTGCCCAGGGACACTTCGGCATGTGACTGCTGGTGGAGTCGAACCCTCAACTCTTGTATTAGAGGACGACTGCTCTAACCACACAGCCACAGCCGAGCTAAATAAATTGAGTTCACTCACCTGCCAACCAGCAACCTTCTCATTGCAAAATGTGTTGTGCCTTGTTTGTTATGTAAATTCTGTCTGCAAAAAACTTGCATAAATTATTTTCATTTAACAAGCTGCAGGGTTTATAAAAGGTAGAAGTGGTGCATAGTCAGAGCTGATTCTATTTCTAGTTTGGCATATTCAAAAGTAAATTGTCTGCCCTACCTTATGCACTTACTGAACAGAATTTTGTAGTTGGTGTACTATTCTTACAAAACTGCTGCAAAAGCTGGAACAGTTATGGGAAGATCTATTTAAAATTTACTTAAATTGTTAGTTTTCTAGAGTAGAGCAACAAGTCTTGGAAGGCACACAGCACAAATATAATTGAAAAAATAAGTAATAAAGCGAAGAACTGTTTTAATGTCTTGAATGAATGCATATTGCCAGCCGCCTTTCAAGGAACAGTTGTAAACCATTGTGTCAGGCTTCAATTATGTGCTGCGTCTGTGGATGAGGCTCAACTACTACCACATATTTTTACCTTAATCTATGTAAAAATGACTTGTTATAGATGCATTTGTTCTTTGTTAAGGTTGATTAGTTGTGGTGGCCATCTTTAATTGGGTCAACTCTAAAAGTTAATCGGTTAAATGTATGTCGAGTGATTCCTTCTTGCAAGTTTCAATAAAAACTGGTGAAGATCAGGTTACATGCCTTGGGAGGGCGATGGTCTCTTTGGGGTTTTTGTCGATGAGGGAGGGTGTGTGTGCTGTGGTAAGAGAAGCAGAGTGCTACTTTAGTGGCGGCAGGTGTCAACGGGGTTGGGGATGATGAAGAGAAGCGGAGCGCTATTGCGTGCAATTTGGAGTCTGACCTAAGCTGCTACAATCTCTGTTCACCATCAGGGATTTGGTAGGCGGGGTGCTCAGTTCTGTTGACAGGGCGGGGTGCCTTCCTTGAATAATGGACTGTAAATTGTAAATGGACTGTACTTGTATAGCACTTTTCTAGCTTATCAAGATCCTCAAAGTGCATTACACTACAACCTGTGCCCTCATTTACCCATTCATACAGCACTCTACTGTATCTATACAAAAACTAATCAGTGCTTTACCACATTCATGCACTGATGGGACACGCATCAGAGGCAATGAGGGGTTCAGTGTCTTGCCCAGGGGCACTTAGGCATGTGACTGCTGGGGGAATCGATTCCCCAACTCTTGCATTGGAGAACGACTGCTCTTACCACTCAGCCACAGCCGCCCCATAATGGTATAATGGTAAGGAGGGGAAACACTCAAGATTCTAAATCATACAGGTCATGGTCATTGTCATCTTTCTTTGTTGAAATCAGGTCTCTCTTGTAAATGAGTCCTCGAGGCTCAATGGGATTTACCTGTCTAAATAAAGGTTGAACGAATGGTCAATCCAAAAACAGTTAAAAAACAAAACAACTGGATAGAAGTCCAGTAGTTGGTTTTATTTATTTACTATTTTAATTTTGTTCAATTCATTAAAAACCATTCAGTAGTCAGTTTCTTGCATGTGCATGATCTCCACTCGTCAATCAAATTGCTGTTGTGACTTTTTGCTATTCGAGTTGCCCTAAAAAAAAACCTCAGCTCAGTGATGTTTGACAGCTTATGACCATCCATCCTCACATTTAGGAAGTTTCAACGAAGTTCAAGTTTGGCTACTGAGCTGGCCATGACTGTGTCTTGTTTTGACAGTCTTTAATCCACACCTGCAACCCCACGCTCACTATATCCATCTGCTTGTATAGCCAAAGTTGAATCTTTCTTTTCCTCACTTTAAACTTTTCTTTTAAAAACTTTTAAGTATAGTCAGTAGTTGTCTTTTTTTTTATTCTAATTACTTTAAATTTACTACTGGCACTGTTTGCATCATCCAGTTGATCTGAGTGCTAGAAGCTAACAATGGCCCCCAGTAACTGTTTTTATACTTTTCCTTATCAAATATGATTTGGTTCAGGTGATTCCCTCATCAGTACCTCTGAGTGAATGAGGTGTGCTTGTGTTGGAAGTCATCAGACACTGGAATGGCTGTCATAAATGCGGGGATGCTGATTTCAAGAAAAAAATAAGTGTCTGTAGACTCTCTATTTGTTCCAGAGCTGCAAATTAATTTAACTAGAAGAACCTCCTTAGATTATCATCAGCATTAAAAGCACTTTTCTCAAATTCAATTTCTATGTAGTGATGTCATTTCAAGGTATGGTACAGTAACTGAGTGCTGGGCCCATCAACAGACAGCTGTGCTAAGCTTCATAAAAGTCATGCACTGTCAGGCGGCTGGGCCAAGAGGACATAAAGATCAACAGTTAAAGCTCCAAAGCTAGCAACACTCCAACCTCCGAGGCAATGAATCATAGTTACTCGTCCAGCATCATGAGGTCAGGTCAAAAGCACTCATGCAAAATAATATCAAGCTGGATACTTGTGATCTCATGCATGATACGCAAACATTCCCAAAGACACACACCGATGCCCTGCTGCTACTGATCAAGGACGAAGTAACGAAACCCACAGACTGTCAGAGTCATGGCTTATGACCGATGAATATAAGGGAAAAAAGTGTTTTCTCTTTCTTACATAAGCTTCGACTCTCTTATAGTAGCTGTAGGCATGTCTGTATGAAAGAGTTATGTAAGGGACTGATGTGTCTCAGAATATTTCCCATAGCTTGACTTGTGGGAAATAGTACTATTTCATTTTAATATGGTTAAAATGTAAAGAAAATTACAGAAGATGGAACATCAGATTCACCCAGCAGCTTCATGACATTACATTTCCTCTGGTACAGAATGAATGCAAAGCTAAAGTTACAATATGTAAGCTTTACTAAACCATACATTGCCTCCACTGATCTTTTCTTACTAATAAATATGTCTTAATATATTTCAGACCTCCTTGAGACCCCTGCTCTGAACCACTGACAGAATGGCTGTATGAGGAGAACAATAACGCAGATGACGTGGCTGCTGAATATGTTTAGAATAGGTTTCCTTGCAGATGATTTAAAAGAATTTGGCATTTCCTGCAAGCCATCAAAGACGAACGAAAGGCAAACTTGAGAAGCAGCTTACGCTCTGCAGCCTCTGCTTGGCTTCCACCCAGCGCAAATCAGACGAGCCTCGTACTGGAGTCTCATGCAAATCCAGAGCGGAGCTGGATTCTTGCTGAGAGCTGAAAATGAACAGCCAAACACTGACTCCTAATTGAAGGCAGCGATTGTCTGAGTGTACAAGCACACCCGCTGTGAAACCATGGACAGACAACAGGACGCTAAGAGGCTTCTCCTCTTTTCTCACCACTTTATTATAGCCTCTAGGAACTGTTTTCCAAAAATTTGCAGGGTTAATGTTCTTTTTTCATAGCTGTCTTGATATTGCAAATTGTGGTAGACTAAATTGTCCAAGGAAATCAACAAGCAAGTCACAACAATCCAGAGTAAATTAAAAATGAAAAGAAAATGTGAGGTACACAGTGTACTAGAAACAAAAAGCTCATACATCTTTTTCACTACTTCATTTCTATCTGCAACCCTTCAGTGTCTTTCCCTCTGTACATCTTGCTTGCAGTTATTATTAATCTAGAATGAGGAAAGGAGCAGTGAAGAAAAATGACAGCTTTTGGAAATCCTAATGAAAATTCAGTATGTCTGTAATTGAATAAAGATGTAAAGAAATCCTGACAAAGTCTTGATAAGAGGAATTCAAGCTGCAAATGTGATAAACGTGCCTCGTCTTCCATTTTTACAGTCTAAATCAATCATTATAGTCAGCCACAATGACCGTGACATCAACCACTCCAGCTCAATAAGGAAGAAAAGGAGCAAAATGTGGGAATGATGGCAGGAAAGAGAATGCAGGAAGAGACTAAAGAAGAAAGCTGAGTGTTGAACGACTAAAGCAGCTAAAATGTAATTAAAAGCTAAAATTGGATAAATGGTAATGGAAATCTTAAATTAGCAAAAATGTAGTTCAAGCTCAAAACAATCAATAAAACCAGAGATAAAAGATAAAATATTAGTTAAAAGCTCAAATGAGCTAAACTATAGCAAAAAGCTTAAATTAGCTAAACAAAAGCTACAATATTAAGGTAAAATCAGCAAAACCATAAAAAATTAGTAAACTGTAGTTAAAAAACAAAATGAGCAAAACACTAAAAAAAACTAAGCAAGGTAATAAGGTAAATTTAGCTATAAGCTACAAGTTGCAAAATTATAGGTCAAAGCTAAACTTAGCAAAACTGTAGCTAAAAGCCTAAATTAGCAGACATGTAGCTACAGTAAAAGCTAAAATTAGGAGAACTCGATTAAAAGATAAAATTATTAAAACTGTAGCAGAAAGTTAATATTACCAAAACGGTAGTAAATGCTTAAATTAGCAAAACAACAGCTAACAGTTAAAATTTGTTAAACCATAGCTAAAAGTTAAAATTAGCTAAACCCATAGCTAAATGCTTAAATTAGCTAAACTGTAGCTAAAAGTAGCATATGCAAACAAAAATAAAGTCAGTGTGCTAAAGCAGATTTCAAAGAGAACATTGTTTGTGAAGGAACTGAAGAGATTTCAATGTATTTTTCTGGGGAAATATTTTGTGAATAAGGCTAAATATTTTGAAAAGTATAAAAAATAAAAAATAAATCTTATGTCATATCACCCATTTATTGAATAAAGTAAACGTCTTGACATATACATCACTAAACTAGTACAAAGTACACAGAAGTACTGTGATCGCAAAGAATGTATGAAAGAAACTATAAACAGGAAAACAACAGTGTGAACGCTGACTCAGCATTCATACAATTTAAAAAAAAAGGGGAAACAGAAACTGTACCGTGGCACTCGTCATGATGGAGTTCTCTGCTTTGCTTAACTTTGAATATTCAAATCTAGAGATGCTCTGACGGCAGGGTGATTTAAAGTCAACAAACAAAGGTAAAAAATAAAAATAATTCAGAAAATATAACAAAAAGGGTACGCACATTACTGCTAAAACCATTAGCTAACATAAACGCAAACAATGGACGTACAAAAATACAGTCTCATACACACCCACTTAATCCAAAAGGTCCTGTATCCAATTCACCCCTGAAGCAAATCAAGTCGACATTGTACTGCAAAAGGGATCAAACTACATCTACCATTCAAACGTACACATGACACCAGGGGAGTGGCCTTGGCTGCCCATAGTTTACGCTATTGTGTACTTTGGTCCACCACAAACACTGTGGGACTGCATTTTTTTTAAATAACTGGCTTTACTGAAAGACAATGGCCAAGGGAAACTTTATTCGGCATGCAGCAAATTGTTATGAGGCAGAAATGGAGTGGGAGGTTCTCAAGACGTTTTCAGCCAACTCAGCACCCCTTTTTTAATTCAAAAAAGCTTTTGACAGGGCTCTCTGCCATAGACTGAGCTGTTAAGGTACTTTAAGTTCTCAGGGAAAAAAAAAAAAATACAAGGGGAAAAAACTTTAAAGCTGAAGTGCTAGGCCTCGCTGTTCCACAAGCTGCAGCTGACAGATATGAAGTATAGCTGGACTCAACGGTGTAAAAGCAGGAAAAATCATTTCCAAAACCCATGTGAGGCTTCAGTGATGTTGAGTGGCAGACCTCTTGCAGCAGAAGTGGTGCAGCTTGTTAGCTGCTAAAACTGTTGCATTACAATAATATGGACATGCTGAAGGTGGGCCTAAAAGATGGAAAACTAGTCGTTTAAACAAACAGTTGAAAAAAAAGTGTGTAAATAGCTGACCAAGAAGGATAAGAGGGAGCAAAAACAGCAAAAAAAATTGTTGGATTTTTGACACGTTGACAGAATTTGAGAGACGGTCAGACACTTCTGTTTTAGCCTGTCAACACCCTCTATGTCCTCCTACATGACAGAAATAAAGAGAGAGGAGGAGACAAACTGTGCAGGACGTAAGGAGAAAGATAAAGCTGACAAAAATATGATGGAACACTACAAAAAGAAAGAAAAGTATTTTTTTGTATGAAACTGTAAAGCTGTAAACTACAAGTTGAAGGTGAAAAACTAGCCAAGTGTAGATGATATTTTAATTTATTTAAGATATAACTTACTTTATTCCTCTTTATTGTCTACTGCCAAAGACGATAATGATCCAAATTTCAAGGATCTTTGTTGCCATTCGCATCACATGTGTACATGAGGCGGAACGAAACTGTGTACTCAAGGTCCCAGTTACACCCAAAAATAGCAAAAATATAAAGTATAAAAAAGAAACCGTAAATAAGGATCTAAGATAAACACTAAGATATACGCTAAACATTAATAATGTAAAATAATACGGTATGTCTGTAAACGTATGTCTGTCTTTTTGCAAAAAAATTCATGAACCACTGGATTTTAAAGAAATTTTCAGAAAATATTAATTGTATGTACATTACTTTTTGGAGTCAAACTCATTCAACATGGCTGCCACAGCTACGGGGTAGGCCTGCCTGTCACGATAACAAATTTTGCTGGGTGATTAATTGTCACAGAAATTATTGCGATAAACGATAATATTGTTTGAAATTTGACAATAATTAGTAATTATTGTCAAATTTAAGAAGAAATGTTTATTTGTTTTGTGTGTAGTACCTTTTTTCGACCACCGGATGGCAGTAGAAGATTGTTTGAACCGAAGGATGGATAGTGAAGGAGCAAGCAGCGTGTCTCTTTAAGAAAATTGGGAGGGAGGTCCCTTGATGTGACATGGGCTGTCTCTCTTTCCTTTTTTCGGTTCTCAAAATGGTGGATGTTTGGTGTGATCTGAGCTCTTTAACATAGCATTTGTCACACAAAGCTTTTAATTAAAAAAATCAGTAAACAAGTTCTCAGCTTCTTTTTGCAGAGAAAAACAACTTTTTATCTGAAGGCAGTGCACGGGTTTCAACCGTGAATTTTGGAGCTTCGACATGACGGAGGTTTTTTCCTGAGGTCGGACTGTTAGCTTAGCTCGTAGCTTAGCTTCTCAGCTAAGCTGCTTTTAACGATCCAAAAACGTGATTTTTGACGGTTAAAATGGATTTTAAAGAGAAAAAAGAAAGGGAGGGGTCAGTGAAGAGCACCGGAGTTGAGTCTTTTGTCATGCAGTATCTGCCGAAAGAGAGCGACACGAAGAAACGATAAAGCTGATAAATAAAAAAGAGGTTGATCATTTTCATTTATCATGCAATTAATTGATTTATTGTTTATCGTGACAGGCCTAGCTACGGGTCTTAAAAAACAGCTTTAAGTCTGCCAGTTTCAAGGTACAATCTGAGGCGGTAGTAGCTGAGAGTCATTCACAACACATACTTCAAGCGCCCTTGGATCACAAGATCTAACAATATAGCATGAGACTGTGCAAAACTCAATTTACAAGTTTGACCAAAATGGCTCCAACTCATCAAATATGCTCTGTTTAAAACTCTGGCATGAAAGGTGGTGGGCAACATGAGTTCCTTCAAGGAACGCCTTTATAGGCCTTTGACATGAAAATGTTCCACCTATTTAATAAAGTTCCCAGACAAGACAATCTCCTGCTTCTGGAGTTCTCAAGAAGTTATTATTGAGGGAGGTTTAAAAAACAGAGTGAGAGAAAGACATTGAGGACAGATTCTTGTTCTGACGAAGTGAGTTAACAAAGAGAGCATCTCCCAGTTAACTCCCGGGAGGTGGTAGCAACACACAAGGAGCACCAGTCAGACAGGCTGAACTGTGCACTGGTGTCTCTGTCAGACCAGTTCAGCCAGCGGACAGAGGCAGTATTATTGAGCTGTGGGCCTGGCCAAGAGTAGGAACAATAGAGCCAGTGTGCCGGACCCTCGGGAGCATCCCAGCAGCTGGGAGATAGGAGGTCCGTCAGTGGCTGCACTGAATGGCACGTAAACTGGAACTGCTCGTTGCCCACACACTCGTTCGCTTCTGCTCTCACCGACTTTCCTACAATCTCACCTTCTTCTCATTATGCTCATCTTTCTTTCCCTTCTATCTCAATCTCTGCATGCTCCGTCATTATGTCCAGTGTTCTGTATTGCACAATCACCCCACTTCACCTCTGAGGGGGAAGACAAAAGAGAGAGACAGAAAGGGTGATGCAGTTCTTGGTAGCATGAGAAAGCCAGAGGCTGGCAAAGGATCAGAGCTATGTCAACAAACAAGAGAGGTCCAAAAAGCCTCCACAGGAGGCTTGCCAAAACCGTTCTTTCACAAGGGCCTTGAAAAAAAACACCAAAAATCAAACAGGGGGACGTGCCAACCGTGCAGGAGTCTTCATCTCTCAAACGCAAAAAGTTCCCAGGAAGCATGAGACAAAATGGGAACATGCTAAGGTTTGATGCAGGAATAAAGCAGCAAGTACTGTTCAATGAGTAGCTTCTGCTTTATTGACTGTGAACGATTAAAAAAATTGATTTTAGCGTTTCTGATTCTGCTTCACAGAAGGCTTCAACACAAAAACCATTAAAGCCTGAAGAATGATCTGAAGCGGACTTTAAATCAAACCTTTTTAAGATGAATGCACGTCATTTTTAATGTTAACATTTTAACAGCGCCACGTTGCTCTCAGGTTATATTATGAAGGTGCAACAGATGCTTCCCTGTGCAGTATGAAAATATCTACATAAATAATACTTATCACAGCATCCATGCATTCAAGCTCATTTGAAAAGTGTACACCTCCAGACTATTTTAGAGATTGGAATATGACTTTTCCTCTCGGCCAAAGTGAATCTAAACTGACGAACCTTGTTATTAAATAAACAAGTCAGCAAAATTATGACGCTTTTGCATGAAACGCAGCGACAACTACGGCTACTCTGCAGTTTGAGTATCTAATGTATCATTACATTTGACTGCCTCGGTTCATCTGAGACACAAGCTGGCCGCATTAATCCATAGTTGAGGGCAGCAGGCATTGGCTCTGCAGCCAGCGCTACAAAAGACGATTCAGGCATCATAAGCCACTAATCTGGACGTTACAGTTCCACTACAGGCTGTTTTTGTGTGCAAATCATCGAACAGGATATTTAGGTTTCACTAACAGTCTTGTACTGGGTTTAAAATGACACGCAGTAAAAATGGTCTTAAATGGTGTGAATGCTGAGTCTGCATTTATTTTCTTGTTTACTCGTTCCTTCTGTACATTTCTTTGCAATCAATCTTGATTCTGCATACTGTGTGCAGTTTTAACCACGTCATAACTTCCAGCTCAGTCGAGGATAACGTGCTTGTAATTTCTGAGACTTTTTAATTTACAAAATAAAATACACAACTTTACCTAAAATGAAATTCTAAAATAAGACCTTTTCAATTCCTTCAAAAGATTTGTTTTTTTTTTGCTTCAGCATACTTACTTTTGTGTTTTAGTTACCGTTCTACCACTTTTAGCTACTATTTTGCTACTTTTGACTATTAACTTCAGCTCAGCCACTTTTAGCTACCATTTGAATAATTTGTACTTTTTATACAATTTTGCTCATTTTAGCTTTTAGCTACTATTCTGCCACTTTTAGATACCATTCTGCTACTTTGAGCTTTTAGCTCCTTTTCACCTTTAGATAGTTTTGCTAATTTTAGCTACCATTTAGCTACTTTATGATTTTTACTACAATTCTGCAGCTTTAGTATTTAGCCATCATTCTGTTACGTTTAGCTTATAGCTATAATTTAGCTAATTATACATTTTAGTTATGGTTTTGGGAGGGAGGCAGGTGGAACAGTGAGGCCACAAGGAGCAGAGGTCATAAAGGTGCAGGACTTTGAGTACTTGGGGTCCACTGTCCAGGAAAACAGGCAGTGTGGTAAAGAGGTGGAGGAGAGTCCAGGGAGGATGGAGAAAAGTTTCAGGAGTGATTTGTGATTTTTTTTTTTAATGTAGGAGCAAAGATCAAAGGAAAAGTTTACAAGACAGTGGTGAGACCAGCTGTGTTGTTTGGTCTGGAGACAGAGACGTGGACAAAAAGACAGGAGAAAGAACTGGAAGTGGAACAATTAAGATGTTGAGGTTCTCCTTAGGAGTGACAAGGATAGATGAATGAGATCATCAGAGGTACCACACAGGTTGAACTGAGATAAAGTTGGAGAGACCAGACTGAGGTGGTTTGGACATGTCCAGAGGAGGGACAGTGGGTATACTGGTAGAAGGATGTTAGAAATGCAGCTGCCAGGAAGAAGACAAAGAGGAGATGTATGGATGCATTTAGAGAGAGGAAGCAGTTGGAGTGAGGACAGAATGTGATGGATGAGGATGACTCATTGTGGCAACCCCCTGAAAGGAAAACAGCTGAAAGAATAATGAAAGCCTTAAATACAGCTTGGCTAATTCTAGCTTGTGTTCTGCTTGTTTCAACTAAAACAATTCAATTTTTTTTTTAAATTCCATTCTTCAACAAAATTCAGCAAAATCATTCACCCTGCATACAATGCAGATTCTCTATTAATTTGACTGCGAGCCACCAGACGAGTCTGGAATCAGCAACGCAAAAGAAAATCTTTCAACTGTCCCACATAAAGATGCACAGCAGCCAAACGACACTTCTCGTGCTCACTTTTCTTGTTGCACTTGGATAAGTACAAAGAGGGTTTCAGATTTCACAAACCACGATTTTCACCGGGCTGCAAGCTACCATCCCCCCAATGTCAGCCTGCAAACCAACCTGGAAAAGACCCCCCCAGACCCTCTTATTAATATTGCGAATGGAAGTCAGCTCGATCTTTAGTGGTGGTGGTGGTGCAGGGGGTGGCGGTTAATTGCCAGCGGTTGGATTAATCACGCTGCAGCAAACTGAAACTTCCACAATCTCAGACCGGGCTAAACTTACTGCAGATGGGGTTACCCTGGATGCTTCAATCTGGAAATTCACGAGGCGTTACCAAAAAAAAAAAAAAAGTGCTCTCCGGGTTCCCCACAACGTGATGGCATGTCATGGCTCAGACTGTGCAGGGCACACCGAGTGCTGCAGCCGGAGCTCATGCAGATGTGCAGTTTTATCCCCCAGCAGCAGCTGACTCGACCAGCACGAGCTTCATTTAAAAGCAGCAGTAAACAAACTGCTCGTACTTGTTGTCAACATTGCCTCATTAATGTGGGAGTCGAGGCCGTGCTGAATTACCAAGACACCGTTATTAGCCCGGCAGCTCCGGTTCACGTCTAATGTTACAACATGGTCGGTTCAAGTTGCGCGAGAGCTAAGATGCAACAACATTAAGTGACGAATTTCGAGCTAAAACGTGGCTAATTTGTCAAAGCATTACCTGGTGGGTTTGTTAAGATCCTCCTCGTCTTCTTTCCATCCTCACTGAGCAACAAAGCGTGCCACTGTGTCCAAGAATTTAAATCCCCGGGTCAGACCCATGGCTGCACCGTCTCTTGTATCAAACGCACTCCTGCTGCTGCAAGAGGCGGCGGCGAAGAAGAAGAAGAATCCAGCCACTTTGTTTCGGCTAGGGATTCTTCCACTAAATGTCGACGAAAGTGACGTTAAAGGAAGCCTGGTCGACGTATATTTAAGTTTCGTGACTCGGAACCTTGGTCGGGTTTACGCGAACGCGACATAAATCCTTCGTCCACCCCCCAAAAGAGGGTGAAATTAGGTTTATTAGGAGGGAGAGGTCCCCGTAGCTGTCGGTGATAATGGTACGGACCACTCTATTGTTGAGGGCGCGAGAAAGCGTCCGCTTGATGTGTGCTCGTGGGAGGCTCGCGGACAGCGCGTGCGCCCCGAGAGAATTCCAGACGGTCATAATGGACTGTCCAATGGATTAAAGAGGACAATGTAATAAGTTAACAGGCTACACCGCGCACATAGGGAAGCCCACTCCCGCCATTTAGAAGAGAGGGGAAAAAAACAACTATTTAATTCATAAATATGAAGTAAATGACCACAGCATGAAATGCTAAGCCA
>NC_056509.1:34396426-34444190 GCF_014905685.2 Nematolebias whitei
CGTGTTAAAGGCAAGCGAATAGAAGTGGGTCTTCAAGCGAGACTTAAAGACTGAGAGTGTGGGAGCCTGCCGGACACTCAGTGGCAACTCATTCCACAGTCGTGGACTTGCAACAGAGAAAGCCCTGTCACCTCTGAGCTTACGACGGGTTTCTGGGACTGAGAGAAGCATCTGGTCTGCTGACCTCAGAGAGCGCGGTGGGACATATGGCTGCAGAAGATCAGTGAGATAGGATGGGGCGGAACTGTTCAGTGATTTAAAAACATACATGGGGATGGCGAGGAATGGCCAAGAATAACATCTATGAGAATCCAAGAGTCCTGAAATGATGACAAAAAGTTTATTCAGCTGGTTTCATCTGGTTATCAGTTGGGAATTCCTCAGGGAGGGGGTGGTGAGCATCAGTTCACATGTTCTCCAGGCGAATTCAGATAAGATGACCTTCAAGGCCAGCCAAGGGAGCCAAATTCAGATAAACATACAGTTGTTTTGGGGACAGGCAGAACTTAATGACATCTACCTTGAGTCTGTTTTGGTCCACTCAGTTCCGAAATGTCCAAAATACATGGCCACACCAATGGAACGTGACTGAGTAAAATCCCCAAGATCTGATCTATTCTGCCCAAAGCATTTGAGTCCGGGTACTCGAGACACGAACCAAGCCATCATAAAGGCAAGCGGTGTGATCAGGTCCAAATTTGCTGCCGACGACTTCCTTGAACGATTGACAAAACCAGCAACCAGCCGAATCCAAAAAGCAGGAACCAGTTATTGAAAATCCAATTAAATATGCGTCCTTAAAATCCACAAATGACAGCAGAGATAGACACATCAAGTCTTCCAAGTCGATGAGATATCCAGCTGCGTGCGTGCCAACAGGGCAAATCAGCTCGCCTAAAGCCTGTCTTCTCTTCGAAGAAATGTTGTAAATTGAGTTGAGGGACCAACTGATAAAAAAGTCCATAATTATGGTTCAGAAGAAATGCAAGAGACGTCCTGCAGACGTTAAAGGACCTGAGTCTCCTCAGAAGAAAAAGGCAACTCTGCCCTTTCTTGTAGAGGGCATTGGTGTTAGCTGCCAGTCTAGTTTATTGTCTAGGTGGACCCCCAGGTACTTGTAGCAGTCCACAGTGTCCACCTTAGTACCCTTGATGTTGATAGGGTTGGGGGGCTGGTCTTCTTCCTGTAGTCCACCTGCAGCTCTTTAGTTTTTCCAACGTTGAGTTGCAGGTGGTGCTATCCACATCACTCCACAAAGCTGTCCACCACACCACTGTATTCAGCATCCATCCATCCATCCATTATCTTTTACCTGCTTCTTCCTTTTCAGGTCACTGGTGCCCATGTCCAGCAGTCACGTGTGAGAGGTGGGGGACACCCTGGACAGGTCACAAGTCCATCACAGGGACACACAGAGACAAACAATAATTCACTCTCTCACTCACACCTAGGGACAATAAAGAGTTACCGATTTTTTTGGTCTGTGGAGCAGAAAACTGGAGAACCCGGTGAAAACCCATGCATGACCAGAGAAAACATGCAAACCCCAACCAGAAAGGCCCCTGGCCAGGGTGTGAACCAGGACGACCTGCTTGCTGAGAGGCGGCAGCTCTACAAACTGTACCACTGTGCTGCCCATATTTTTGAGATATTATTTCAAAATTCTGACTATGGACTCTCATTAGCATTTCATAATATGACAATATGTAGAAGATGTGAGCGAGGGAGAAAGATGATGATTTCTCCTCACTTTACATTTATTTGCTCTCGTTAAAATTGGGGCACCAGGTCAGTTTACTGACCAATAATCAAAACTCGGCAAACAGCATATAATTGTGAAATTGTAGCCTTTTTTTATGTTATACACATTATTGAGCAAAATTCTTTAATCATTCCTTATTGTTTTTTATTTACATATGCTAATTGCAAACTATGAAGTTTAAAACATTAAAAAAAAGGTTAACCTGACTGATAGCTAGTTTTCAGTCACTCTGGCTGTTTGGAAAATAAATGTACATGTTCGTTGGCAGCTGTTCCCAAATTTTGATAGCAAATGTTTAATTTAAGGACACATCAACCACTAATTTGAGGGAAAAATATATTTTTTCTTACTCTGTGTTTTTTTTTAACCAGTCTTCATAACATTGCAGTGGGTTCCCTATTTCTACTCCATAGCCTCTCAACTACCAGGAAAAATAAATATCCATGTTCAATAGGTTATTATTGATGAGGAAGAGAAAGGTACCAAAGCCCACTCTTTCATATTTGGCTTTTGGAAAAGCCCTAAATGTCCTCTGAAGAGAGCTAAAGGAGTTAATTCAGTAGCTGTGTGTGGGAAACATTCAGGTTTACAAATGTCCTTCAAGGAGGACACATTTGAACTTCTGGTAGTCAGGAGAATAGAGCCATAAATATTTGTTTATTTATTTACAGTACTGTATTTGATTTTTTGTAAGTGGGTTTAATAACTGTCTTGGTTTTTCTTTAGATATTTACCAATTGTTTCCTAAATTCCTTAATTATAATCTAATCTAATCTAATCTAATCTAATCTAAACTATTATAATACACTTCTGTTCAGTATCGTTTTCCTTCCCCGGAAGTCCCGCCCTCCTGCTTCCGGGCAGTTCATAACATTCAACATGTCTGCCGCCATATCTTCCCTCGCTTCTTACGGTAGCGATTCTGATTCTGAAAATGAGTCAGAGTCCAGTACCAGTGTCAGGAAAGTTGACTCGGTGGAACCGGACGCTACGGCTCATCTTAAACCTTTACAGAGTGGATCCGCAATGTCTTTGTCTGTTTTAAATTCGGCCCCTGAGGTCGCCGTTAAGGTAAGCTAATGAAAGCAAGCTAAGTGACGTTAGCGTAGAACGGAAACTATAGTGGTTAGTTTATTGTTTCTGTTGTGACTTGGCGCTGGATAAATAAACTGAATTCGATTGAATGAGTTTTAAATTCAAATGAACAGTTTTAATATGAGTAAAAATCACATAAGAAAACACGTATTGCCTCAACTCACAGAGTATTAGTTTCATAGTTGTCCTATTGATGTTTATTGCTAAACTATACATAATTATTTGATATAATCCGATTGCCTGATTGTTTATCTTGGCAGGAGTCTGTCGAAACTGGCACACACTTGGACCCTTCACTAAAAGAAGTCTCCTATAACCCAACATTTGAAACCATGTTTGCACCCGAGGTAAGACAAAATATACAAAGTTTGTGCAGTCTTACTCATACAGAGAGTTATTATCATATTAACATTATTGCATGTGGCATACATTAAAGTATTGCAGTTGCAGAACATTTTAAGATCATCGTGAATTTGATCTTCTTTCAAATCTAATTCATGTTTTTCACTTCAATTAAATTTTCATTATTTGTGTTTAAAGATCCCCTTGCTCCTCAGCTTTATTTTTTTCCACATATGCACTCTTTGAAATTATGCAAAATTGATATTTAATCAGTGAATCCCAAGCTAAATAATTCTTGAGGCATAAACGTGTTATTAAATCTTTCTAGCATTGCACTTCAGTTGGTTCAAGCAATAGCCTATTTGCTTTTATTGCCACTAAACACCTTAACCCTTGATTGACAAGATTATGGTATTTTCAACAATAGCATAGTAATTTTATTATGCAGATAGAACTGCTGCTTTTTGCATACAACATTGTCAACTACTTGTATATTTGCATTAAATGTGCTTGGAAAAGTTCTCCTCTAAAACAAACCTGAGTGAGGTGAGGTGAGGTTAGTCCGAGCTGCTGGGAGGTTAGAGGAGCATGATTTTATTTAACATTAATTTTTGCAATATTGGTTCTTTGTTATGGAGGTGTTAAAAGGTAACGAGTGGGTCATTTTTTAAATAGAAGGTAAATTATCTAAAGCATAGCAACAGTAGTGACAGAATTATTGTTAATTTGTATATTCAACCGCATCCATCATGCCTATTAAAAGTAGAAGAAAATCTGCTGAGTGATGCCTTTACTGCTCTAAAACACAGAAGAACTGTTTTTATGGGGATAAAGTAATTAGTACTTGTTTTTTTTTTTCATCCACTCATTCAGACATTCATCCTTTAATTTGTTGGTTCAAAAGTTTTCTATCATTGATGTCCAAAAAATACATGAATCAGTCAGTGGCTCTGTGTAAAGCCATTTTCCTTTGTTAGAGTCTTTGAAAGTTCATTTCATGCATTGCAAATGATTATTTTTCAATATTTCCTCTTAGTTTGGGCCAGTAAACCCATATAGGACCCAGCAGATGGCTGCTCCCAGAAACATGTTATCTGGCTATGCAGAACCTGCTCACGTCAATGACTTTATGTTTGAACAGCAAAGAAGGACATTCTCCTCATTTGGTAACATAATTTATATTTGTTTATTTACATTGTTTAAACATCATTTGTATAGTTTGACCAGTCCACTGACCCAGTTTAAACAATGGTGATCTTACACTCCTTCCTCAGGTTATGCTTTAGATCCTTCTGTTGACACACACCAGTTATCCTCCACCAGCTACATTGGTGCAGTGGATGAGGCTGAGAAAAACAAAGGTAACCATTGTTGATTGTTAATTTTATGCATGCCCTATTCAGTTTCTTTAAAACTAAAATAGTGTATATTATAAAGTATTAAACATCCGTGATAGATGTATCATGAGCTGTTGTCCCTTCAGGACTGACTGTGTTTGAAACTGGTCAGAAGAAGTCGGAGAAACGAAAGAAGGTCAAAGGTGGAGATGCAGGAGAAATTGACAGCTTCCTTGGGCCATGGGCGAAATATGTGGATGAGAAAGATGTGGCCAAACCTTCAGAGGTGATGTTTTGTTTAATATTCTGTGTAAAAGGGTAGTGAGACAATAATACATTAACTACTCCGTATGAGATGATGAGAATCAGTGCTTGATGATATGCCGGATATACAGGCAGTCGGTGTTAGACTAACATAAAATCGTCCAACTAAACGGCATTTACATTTATGTTTATTACCGTAGTGCTGCAGATAATTCACTTTCAAAACACAATTTGCCTCCTTTCAGTTGTTTTAAGTGACTACTGAAATAACTCTTGTAGTGCCCCACTATCATTTTACAAAATTACTGCAGTAGCATCTATTCTGCCTGTTTTTACCCTGTTGGTAAATGCATTTTTGTTGAGCCGATCAGACACTTGGTGCAACATTTGCTGCTTCTCCTTGGCTGTATGGTCCTAGTCGCCCACACAACCTCCTCAGGCTTTCAAATTTAGGCATCCATTTGAGATTAAACAAATTTTAGTTTTCCACTGTATGTCTAATTAAATAAAATTGGATAATTTCTGGGTAATTTTCAATTGTTTTTATCTGTACAGGAAGAGCAAAAAGAACTGGATGAAATCACAGCCAAAAGGCAGAAGAAAGGAAAGAATGAAGAAGAGGCTCCTGGAGAGGAGAAGACCATTCTCCATGGTACAGTGGATTTCTTAAATTTTGAAGGTCAAAGGCGTATACAGTAGTCCCTCGTTTATAGCGGGATTTCCGTTCTCAGTCCACCTGCGATAAGTGAAACACTTGCAATATTCTAAACATTGTTTATAAACTCTAAACGCTTTAAAAGCACAAAGAATGTCATGAACTCTGCTCTCTGCCACCTGCCAGCTCTCTCAGCCACATCCATTTCTCTGCTGCAGAACGTAGTTTATGACATGCTGCAAGAGGGTGCTTCTCCCTGCACATGTGGGCTACACACAGGTGCAGCAGTTGCTAAATAATTTAAAATAATTTATTTTAAATTAAAAAAAATCCGTGGCGATCGTGCGGCTCATCCATCAATCAGTCAATTGTGTGTCATGTCCAGTCTTACTTTGAAAAACCGCAAAAATTGAACTGCGAAGTAGCGAGGGACTACTCTAGTGGAATTTGTATAAAATGAACCTTTTTTTTTAAATTTATTGTAAGTTTAAAGTCAAATTTTCTGTTGTGAGTTAAATGCGAGCAGTGCTTGGAAACAGCATGATGTTCCCAAAAATTGCTGATGAAATTACACCATCTTGTTTTAAATTGTGTATATTTTTAAGCATTTAAAATATATTTTCATCCAATTCATCCATTGGGAGTGGTGGCGCAGAGGTTAGAGAAAGTGGGCCTGTGATCGGAAGATTGCCGGTTCAACTCCCAGTACCAACAACATCAAAATGTGGGTGGGATAGGTGAAGCACCCACACCTGTCTCCACCCTCATTTACACCACTCTGGGCCCCTGAGCAAGGCCCTTAACCCCTACCATCTGCTCCCCCGGGCGCCCTAGATGGCAGCTCTCTGCTCCACACAGAGGGCTGTGGTAGCTTGGTGGTCTGTGGTTGCGTCAGGAAGGGCAGCCAGTGTAAAAACAATTGCCAAGTCTTTGTGCGACTTAGTTCTCTGTGGCGACCCCTAAAGAAGGAAACAGCCGAAAGAAGAAAAAAAAAATATAAAAATTTCATCCAATGAATCCGTCTATCACACTTAAAGATTTAAACCCATTTTAAAGGTGTCCATCACATTTTCTGTATTTTTTTTTTGTCCATAGTTAAAGAGATGTATGACTACCAGGGCAGGTCATACCTTCATGTCCCACAGGATGTGGGCATCAACTTGCGGTCCCCGGATGCTCCGGATAAATGTTACCTCCCAAAGAAACAGATTCATGTCTGGTCTGGACACACCAAGGTCAGTGGGAAATGCATCTTTGCACGTAATGATAAGCTTCTGGTGAAGCAGTCAAATTTGTTTAATTGAATACGTTTGAAATCAAAAAATGTAAGCAGAGCAAGACACTCCAAATATTGGTAAGATTTCCAAGAGTTTCAGTAAAAGGCAGCCAGGTATTTTTTATAATAAAATAATAGCAGCTACATATAATCTTTTCATCTCTTACATGTTCAAGATTATTTTGAGTCTTTCAAAACTGTGTCTAAATTCAGATGTAAAGGCAAACATTTAGTTATTTCATAAAATATCCGATTCAAGCTTTTGATTTGCCAGTATGCCTCGGGGAAAAGGAACCATTCAAGTTTTAAATTGGCTCCTATTTGTTTTGTTTATGGAGTTTGAGCTTTTGGTGTCCAACTGGAAATACAAAGAGGTTAGAAAAGATAACAAACACGTGTAAATGCTGATATCAACATAATTGGTATAGATTTTCCCACGTCTGAAAAGTTGGTGACACTTTTGAAAATTGTTTCTTTATCTTGAGGGAATTCATGACAATTTCTATTTGGGGGAAGATAAACAAACATCTGCTATGCAAATGTGCCGTCTGTTCCTGGTGCATTATGGTTTACTTCATGTGCCTCTTGAAACAACTGTAATAGCAATAATCCGAACATTTTGTTATAATATCAAATCATGCAGTGTTTCATATCATGAAACATCAAACAGATGTGATGATAACAGTGTTTTCTGTCTGTTAGCAATCAAATTGTAATTTAGAGTTGAGTGAAATATAACACAAAATTAAAATTAATATCCACCTCAGTAAATCACAGTAAAAAAAATACCTTATTTTCCGGCATATAAGTCGCTCCAAAGTATCAGTCGCATCAGTCAAAAAAGAATCACGAAGAAGGAAAAAACATATCTAAGTCGTTTTGGCGTGTAAGTCGCATTTATTATGCGTCACCGCTGACCCGTCGTATTTATTATGCACTTATTTAATGGTTGAAAGAGCTTCATTTCGGCTGGGTGGCGGGGCGCCATCCATCACAGCTGGAGCCGCTAGCTCTCCAGCGTTCCTCCGCTTGCACCAGCTGAGTGAAGCGAGCGTGCACGGGAGGTCTCGCTGGTGCAGTACTTTGAAATTTTAAGTGTCGGTCAAAAATTGTGTTATGAATATGGAAAAAAAACTTATATAAGTCACTTTGGCATATTAGTAGCAGAACTGACAAATCTATGCAAAAAACGGTGACTTATACGCTGGAAAATATGGTAATATTAATTATTACTTTTGGGAAAGATGATGCCAAGCTTAATATATTTACCAGAACTACAAGTAACAGTAATGATTGTCTCTGTAACAAAAAGTTCAAGTTAAATGTTTGTCCTGTCTGCCTATTCTCCAGGGTGTCAGTGCTATCCGATTATTCCCCAACTCTGGTCATCTGCTGCTCTCCTGCTCCATGGACTGTAAGATCAAGGTAAATAATCATGTTGCCGAGTGAAAAGACCTTGAAACGTCACTCGTATGTTTTTGTGTAGACAGCCAAAATTCAGCCTTATGAAATCAATGCCTATTTAGTTGCTTAGCTACGGTTAAACCTTAATAGTAAGTTTCTTTCGGCTACTCCCCTTCTTGAGGGGTTGCCACAGCGAGCAAACTCGCATGAAAGAGTTGGCAATTGTTTACACTGTTGCCGTTCCTGATACAACTTGGGCTCGAACCTGCAACCTCAGGATTATAAGACCACAGCACTGACCACCAAGCTACTGCAGCGCTACAGTTAAACCTCAATATATTGTCTTATTCCATTTGGCACACAAGGCTAATGAACACCAACATACGCTACGTACAGTGCTTGACTTTCATTGTAAGTGAGAAAAGGTGGGGGGGAACTTTTGAGTTTGGTGTTGACAGTTTGTACCCAACGTGCAAGCTTCCTGCTCATGCTCCATGCTTGGTTTCCTCTTTGTGTATTTTGATGGCAGCTTTACAGCGCCACATACAGGCCTGGCATAGCTGCTATGGTGATTTCTGCCGTTTTTTGGTCATATACAAGACTATCTGTAAAAATAAATAATAATTTAAAAAAGACAAAAAAAAGGATTGTTTTGGAAAAACTTGTTTCTATGTGGACAAGGCCTTTGCTAGTTATTTTTCTTTTTGCGTTGTGAGTTGGCTGCTAATGGATGCAGGATTGAACCCTCGAAGACTGGGTGTACATAAAGCAGGTTAAAAAAAACAATAAATGAATGGATTGATGTAAATTTCTGTCAGACCAGATGCATCCTTTTTAGGCTTGTAGAAGGCTTCCTTAAGAAACATCTTAGGTGTTAATAAACATCTAATAATATAAGTTGGTTGTTCATGTGTTGTCTGTTGTCTCCATAGTTGTGGGAGGTGTATGGCGAGCGGAGGTGTCTTCGTACATTTATCGGTAAGTAGGGCGAGTTTTTATTCTGAATCTCGAATCCAAAATTAAATACAGAATTTTAATGTGGTAGAGTCAAAATCTCACTTGTTCTTTGTAGGAAGCTTTAAGTATCTTACCGCTTAACAAGGACCTTTTCCGAACAACAATGGGTCATCGCTAAACATGCTGACATGACGAAAAGCTCAAGGTCTAAATAAGCCAAACCTTGTGGGAAATACAGCGCGGTGACAGACTGTAAGCTCAGCAGTGCTGGAACATTAGTGTCTACTGACAGAGATGCAGTTTTTTTAAATTTATTATTTTCTATTATTAGTATTTTTCTATGGAGTTTGAGGGGTTGCATAGCTAATTCATGCAGGGCACCCTCCTCCTCCTCTTCCCAAAGACGGCACCCTGTCAGAATAGAGATTGCAGCTGTGGTTCTGCTTGTCAGCTCCTTCACAGAACATGCATAATTCAGCAGCCATGGGGCTGAAAGGGAACAAGGGGCGAGAAAGGGCTGAAGGCATGGAGAGGAAGAGGTGAACAGAGAGAGAAGACACAGTTTAGGAGTGAATGGATGTCGGTGTCTGCCTGTATGCGTTCCAAGAAGAAGGTGTTGATGACAATATTAGTTTTTTTCTTCTGCAGATTTGGAACTCTGGTTGTGTTGTAGAGATATTCAACTTTTACACGTTGTTTCTGCACCTTTTTATGTACGATGGAGCTTTAGGGTCACGCTAAGAAAAAATAAATTAAGACATAAAATTATGAGAATACAGTCAAATAAGTCTTAATATTACGAGAATAAAGTCGTACGAGACTTTTAAAAAAAAAACTTTTTTTTTTACAGCCAGCTCTTGTTTATTTATTTTCCACGAGTCGGATCCACAATGCGATCTGTCAATCATTTCAGTAGGCGTGTCAGTAAATGACCAATCCGAAGCTAAATGCTCCTTACGTGCAGAGAGCTGGGCTGCAGCCCATCAGAGCATACCACCTTACTGTAAGCAGGTTCAAAGTCCTGATACTGATAATAATCTGATGCTGATGTGCCGACAGATTAACTATCTCTTTATTTGTCAAACCCGTACCAAAGTATAACTTAACAAGATGCTCAACATTCTTCATTTTACCACAGTTAAAATGCGTAAACCCTGTATTATGTGTCGGAGTTCGGTTCGGATAATATTGTGACATTTAGCTTCAGATTGGTCATTTGCTGACACGCCTACTTGATTGATTGACAGTGGATCCGACTCGTGGAAAAAAAAAAAACATAAACAAGAGCTGTAAAAAAAAAAAAAAGAGAAGTCTTGTACGACTTTATTCTCGTAATTTTATGGCTTAAAATTTTTTTTTTTTAATGTGGCAATGTAATTGTATTTTTTTTTTTGCGTGGCCCTAAAGCTCCGTCGTACTTATGTTTTAACCTGCTCTCTGTGATGTTTCTTTTTCTAAACCATCTTTTTTTTTTTTTCCAGTTTTTAGCTTTTTTTTAATTTATTTTTATTTAATTTTGTTAAGAAATTAAGATGAGGTGTGATTCATTGGTCCTTCATTTTCTAACAGTTGTTTTGGTTAGCATGTGCAATTTACTTAAAAAAAAAAGAAAAAAAAAGTGCAATTTACTTTAATCACCAAACAAGAAAAACATTTACACTTGTTCTGGGGATATAAGTAATTAAATACACATAATTATATTTAGATGTTTTCATCATTCTGGGACATGGAAGGTGTTTGCTGCTTTCTGGAGTAATGTTTGCTGCACAATTCAAAACCTTTTTGCAACAGTGGCATTACTTTTAGTCTGCCACCAGACTAGGATGGAGGAATTGTGCAGGCAGACGTTTGGCCTCAGTGGGCTGTTATCGCCATGGAAACGGCAAACCTTTGATTAAAAAAAGTTAACTATAACAAGAGGAATCTGTTTGTCCTGAGACCACAGGGATCTACGCTGTATGAAGAAGAGCCAAATGTTGAGTGAGTGAGATTAGAAGAATTAATGTAAAGCAGTTGAAGAGATGCTTTTTCTTCCTCTTTCTACTCCCTTTTTCTTCAAATAAAGATTTTAACAATTGTTTTTATGTTGGATGCCCTTCCTGACGCACTGACCACCAAGATACCATAACCTACATGTGTGGAGCAGAGAGCTGCTATCTAGGGCATCAGGGTGGGAGTGGGGGGTAGCTTAGGGCTTTGCTTAGTTTGGGGCAAATGAGGGTGCTGTACCTTTCCTACCTGGCAACCTGATCACAGGCTTGCCTTCTCTAACCTCTGCGCCACCACTTCCCCCACGTTGAAGAGATGATTGAAGCTGGTAATTTTTGTTTTAGTCTTACTTTAAGGATAATTCATAATATCTCTGCCTGAACAGCATAAAACTGATGCGTGTATAAAGTTAACTTTGAATCATTGTCTAATTAAGAACATTGTCTGTGTGTTAGGTCACAGCAAAGCAGTGCGAGACATTTGCTTCAATAACACTGGAACCCAGTTTCTCAGCGCAGCGTATGATCGATACCTTAAACTGTGGGACTCCGAGACAGGTAGGCTGTGCCTCACACCACTGCTCTGTTGTTTTTACACGTTCTTCAACACGACTGAATAAATAGAATTTGTGCTCAGCCTGCAGCCTCGTGTAGATTGTAATTTTTGCTTTTTTACAAACTTTTAATATATATACTGATACCAGTTAGGGATGTGCGATATGGTATAAAATTCATATCACGATATGTATTGTGAAGGGTGGCGATAACGATGTATATCACAATATGTTTTTTGTATAAAACTTTCAATAGAAATGAAAACAAAAGCATAGGGTGTCTTTTGCCATCATTTATTTTGAAAACTGCTATACCACAAAATAATCTCAATTAAGAAAATTCCACCACTAGGTCCAGAGAGTTTTAAAATAATTCATTAATCAAGTATTAGGCTTCTGCAGCACGTTGGCGCAACTGGTAGAGCTGCTGCCTCTCAGCGAGCAGGTCCCTGGTTCAAATCCTGGTCCGAGGGCCTTTCTGGGTGGAGTTTGCATGTTCTCTCCGAGCATGCGTGGGTTTTCTCCGGGTACTCTGGTTTCCTCCCACAGACCAAAAACACGCATGTTAGTCTGATTGGTAACTCTAAATTGTCCCTAGGTGTGAGTGAGAGAGTGAATGGTTGTGTGTCTCGTTTGTCTCTATGTGTCCCAGTGATGGATTGGAAACCAGTCCAGGGTGTACCCCGCCCCTTGCACAGTGATTGCTGGACATGGGCAGCAGCGACCCCCGTGACCCAAAATGGAAGAAGCAGATAAAAGATAATGGACAGATGGATGTATTAATGTAGTTTTAGCCATATGTTTTAAACAAAAGAATATGTTGTTAACTCAACAGTTTCCAGTCTTTTCACTTAAGAAATGAACAATAACAGAGCAGCATTGTACACTGACAACACTTCACCCTCCAACCCTCTAGTTGACGTCTCCTTCCGCTTTAATGGAGAGTTGACACAAAATGGCGACCAGTTTCCTCTGTGGCTTTGACCAGAGGGTCTTGCAGTAAAATCACACAACACAGCGTTCTTTTACAGATCAGAGAGCATGTTTCTCTAAAGCTGACCAACGCTTACTTTAACTTTCGACGGAAAAAAAAACAACTTTTGACGGAACACAGCGTTGCGCATGCATCCGAATACCGCAACACTACGGCAATCCGGCCACAGTTAGCTTGTAGCTTCGCTACTTAGCTCTCAAAGACAAGACTTTAACACCACTTACAGTTTTCAACTCAAAAAAGTAACTATTAAATCTGGCAACTCTGATTTTACATCAGACACATCATTACTGCAGTTAGCCAGTAGGCTAAATGTCTAATTTCTACCGTGTACCGTATATATTGCACATTCAAATACCGGTAGTTAATATCAATAAAGTCCATGCTCAATAATCCAGGTATACAATCCAACAATTTTCAGTCAGGTCATCTGGACCGTTTCTTTTTTTTTTGTGCTGTAACGTTTCACCTTCTATCCATGAAGCCCAGCACAAAAAAAGAAACTGTCCAGATGACCTGACTGAAAATTGTTGGGTAGTTAATATCAGTGTGCCTGAATATTAAAAAAACTAAAGTCTGGTTTTAGATTATTAAAAAAAAACGAAAAAAGTTTTGGTTTAAATTTTAAGCCGTTAAAATTAAATAGAAAGTACCGCCCTGGTTTTAGACATAAATTTATTTGAACCCTTTTTTTTTATTTTTTAGAATGGATACTTTCTGCACAGGTGAATTTATTAAATAAAACTTTATTTTTTAGAGGTATCTTGGTTGTAGATGACAGAATGGATATCTTTCATTATGTTGATTTAATTGAGTAGTCAAGAAAACACACTGCAGATAAAAAATACTGAAGTGTTGTAACTTATGACTTGCCTGGAGAATATTAAATCTGTGAAAGTGCTTAACCCCAAATAACACAACTGTTAAAAAAAAACAGGTTTTAAATTAAATACTTTTGCAAAATGCCATTTTAAAACAAACTATGCTTTTAAAAATATAAATTTTCTTATGCTGTCAGTATTTAATTCTTTCAAGTGGTGGTCATTCCAGACCTTAAATATTTTGACATTTCTGTAGTATTTCTTAAGACAGGAACTCAGTTCTCTCATAGATCAAGTAATGAGCACAAATATCTGTTTATGTCTGTAAATTTAGTGACTTTACAGCTTTCTTTGCTTTATGCATCATAATTGCCACTTATTTGAGCTCACAACTGCTTCTCCAGCAGAGGGCAGACACGAGTAAACTCCCCCACCTTTTGAAGCCAAACCATCCAAAGACTTCTCTTTCAGAAAGAGTTTGCAAACAAAATTAACTCCTTTTAATAATTGTTCTTGCTGCAGCTGATTTGTTTTCCTGCTCTCATTCTCATTTTATACCACAGTATTTGGAATTGCTTAGTGGTGAATTGTATCTCCAGAATAAACAAAAAAAAAAAGTATTTTCAGTTAAAGCTGAGTTGTCACCACCTGCAGGGATTGGTTACGCAGTCTGTGACTTTCAGCAGGGTCTATAAATTTTAGGCAACTTGACTGCACCTTTCTGAAAATCAGCCGTGGATTTTTTATATTTTTTATCTCAGTCTTTTGCTTCCCTTCACAGGCCAGTGTATCGCCCGCTTCACCAACAGGAAGGTGCCATACTGCGTCAAGTTCAACCCAGACGAAGACAAGCAGAATCTTTTTGTGGCTGGCATGTCGGATAAAAAGATTGTTCAGGTAAAGCATAGAGTGCAGCTGTTAATCAGACTGTGAAAGGTGAGAGAAGCGCAGGCGCATTGCGCAACAATTCCACATGTGGCCCCGCCCGCCCTGCTTTTATCACACATCTGAGGAATTGCAAATGATCCACAACAAGTGACATAATGGAGCTGGAAATTATTAAACAAAACTAAAAATGGGAGAACTCACTATACAAAGCCAGCACAGTGAAACCTGCTGATGTGTGTCAGGTCAGGTGCACGCTCAGGTCCGACCAGCCGGTTGAAAGAGGTAAAAAAAACTTCTTAAGCTTCAGATAGACAATGGATCATCAGCTGTGCGCGTCTACTGACCGGCCAGTTGAAAGAGGCAAAAAAAATATCCAGTTAAGCTTCATATGGATCACTGGATTATCGACTGCATGTATCCGCTGACCAGTCGGATGGATCACCGGATCATCGGCCGCACGTATCCCACTCCGCCCTCTGCTGCCATCTGCACTGAAGGAAGTTGCAGCATTTGAAGCTACAAAAGCCGAAGCGAGCAGCGCGCTCAATTAAAATAGCCTTGTTCTATATTTTTCCTAATAATTTTGCTCTAAAAATATTTTTGTTCATGGTTATAATAGCTTATCTTTAGAGTTAATTTTTTTTAGGCTAATCGTTTTGTTAATATCCATTTGGTGACTTGTTAATAAACAAGAAATCTTATCTCACTTTCTTTGAAATATGTTTTTAAAACTATCATCAAACTGATTTGCTTACAAAGGCAGTAAAAGCTTAATAAAAAAAAAACCCCGTTTTTGTTTTTTCGGGTTCGGGCCTCTAATTACCGTTAATTGGTCGGGTTGGGTTCGGACAAAATGCCTACGGGCTCGGACGGGGTTGGATTTTTTTTATAACCGAATGCAACTCTACCGCAGGACTTTGAAATCCACTTGTGTGTGATACTTCAGCGCTTGTGTTTGTTGCTGTGGGTGCAAGAAGAGGCAGTGGCTGACAGGACTAGAGCAACTCATTAATCACAGCCAACTCAAGGGTAGAAAAGAGGCAAAAGGAAGAAAATATTGTGTAACAAAAAAAAAAAGGGTAGAAAATTTGCAACCATCATATAACAGCTTCAGGTAAACAGGTCTTAGAACAAGTACTTCAATTCTTACATGTAAAAAAACTGGATATTTGTGACAGCAATCTGTTTAAAAAAAAAAAAAACCAATAATTTGGAAGAACTATTTTAATGTGACAACAAACTTTGGATCATAACTGTTATTCTGACTAGTGTCCATTGTTACAGTGTGGCCCGGCAATCAGGGTTAGTGTTAAATCATGCAGTTCCCCTCCAGGTTTTTTTTAGACCAGATGGCTCCTCGCCCCAAGGGTAAGCTTTAAATAAAAGGGAACAAATGAAACTGGAAACGGTTGCATCTTTTTTTTTTTTTTTTTGTTAGTTGTCTGGGGAGCTAACTGTATGTTATCTTTACATTTTAATTCATGCAATTCTCTGAAAATTAGAAGCGTAAGCCTGTTTGTGAATCACTCCTGTTAAATAAATACACAGCACTGGCACAGTTAATGCTGCTCTATTCATCTAATCTCCTCTTTGTTTGCTCTCCTTATGAAAATGTGTGCTTTTCTAGGATTGTTTTAATAGATTTTAATCATCCTTGTTTGTTTTCGGCTCACCCTAGATAACACTGTTTACCTGCTTTCTGCTCCTGTGTGTGTGACAGTGGGACATCAGGACAGGCGAGGTGGTTCAGGAGTACGATCGCCACCTGGGTGCTGTCAACACCATCACCTTTGTTGATGAGAACCGCCGGTTTGTCAGCACGTCAGACGACAAGAGTCTTCGAGTTTGGGAGTGGTGAGTACAGTCGTTTTTCCATGCAAGCCACATATTTTCTCTCTAACATTTGGTTTACACAGATTGTCAAACATGCATTTAAGCTCTGGTTGATTCTCCACACAATAGCAGTAATTTAAGAAGTAGAACTCAACAAACCTTTGGATATTTCAGAAAATAATGGTGCTGAGTCATGGCTTCTACATTTCAACACTGGCCTGTTAAAACCAGAGATCATAATTCCAAAAAGCTATGACTTTATTAGGACAACACAAGCAAAATACAGTAGTCCTTCATTGATCGCAAGGGATTCGTACCCTGAAGACCCGCGATAAGTGAAAAACCGTGAAGTAGGAATAGTAGTACAAGTAGTAGTTTATTTTGGTGCGTGTGTATATATGTAAAGGTGTTTTAAACCCTTCCCACACTTGCAGTATTCTAAACAATGTTTCTAAACTAAATGCACTAAAAGAGCACAGAATGTCACGATTTCAGCTCCCTGCCTCCACTGCTCTTTGCCACCTGCAAGCGCTCTTGGCCTCACCCACTCCTCCGGTCTGCACAGTGAACAGCTGATCAGCTGTTCAGCTGCAGCAGGAAGTTTATCCTGCAGCAGTAAGGGCTGCACAAAGCTGCAGGAGGAAGTTTATCCTGCAACAGTAAGGGCTGCACAAAGCTGCAGGAGGAAGCTTTTTCTGCAGCTCTGGGCTGCACAAATGTGCAGCAGGTGCTAAATAATTTAAAAGAATTCCTTTTAAATAAAAATGCCATGCCGATCGTGCAGCTCATCCATCAATCAGCCAATTTTGTGTCATATCCAATCTTATTTTGTAAAACTGATGGAGCGATTCCGCAATAAACGAACCACGAAGTAGCAATGGACTACTGTATAAAACATTAAAATGAACAAAATAATTTAACAGAATGTTCTGGAATTAGAGTTGTTAACAAATTGATGCTCTGTATCAGAATATAGTGTTTGATTACTGATTTGCAGAAGGATAAACCAACAATGCTGTCTTTGCCTCCTTCAGCTCCTCCATAGCTTGTCACATTACGATCTCTAGTGACTAAACACACAGACATAAAGATTCATGGCAACAAATCTTTAGTTGTTACCTGCGTAAAACTTGTTCTAATCTTCACGGAGGCTCAGACCTTCATTATTTATTCTATTTCCTCTTTCTCATTTAATAGGCATCATTAAAGCTCATCAAACCAAATATCAAAGTAATAATGGTGTTTGAAAATATGTGGGACTAGAAAGTTAACGTGAGCTTTTCTCATCATGATGAACCCCGGTGGAAACCATTCAAGCTGCATAACTCATCCTCTTCTCGTGTTTGTCTGTTACACAGCCTGCTGTTTGTCTCGTCTTTTTCCTCTCTGCGCTTCAGCTTTCAATTTGTTTGTCTACAAGAAAATATCAATAAGATCCTTATGTGATATGACAGTCCAGAATTTCTGACCAAGTATAGATTTGAAAACAGCAGCTGAAAAACTCTGCTTTAAAAAAGGCACAGATTGTCACTTTATGAGTCCATTTAAAGGAAGGAACACAAAGTCCAATGTGTGACCAATACAAATCTGCTGACCTGACTACACCTGCATAAATGTTGTGCTTTAGTAATTTATATAAATAAATTCAGCCAACAGATATTATTGATACTCAGGTTTTACTAACTATTCATGTCATGTTTGAAACAATGCACTCCCTGCTAGAAAACCTGGTCAATTAATTATACATTGGCCTTAAACTTTATGGAAATATGCTGAAACAAAACCTAAGCTTGCACTGTTGCAGTTCTAGCTAGACTGTGCTTGATTTTTGGGCTCTTAATTGTTGTATGCCCTCCTGCGGTTTTTATTTGCATCAAAGAAACCGAGAGAGACCATCACAAGTGGCACATTTATTGGTCCTGTGGTGATGAACGAGCGGTGTTATTTTATCTAAGATGATTAATATTTAAAGACAAGCCAGAGTTTATCCTAAGTTTCTGGTCTGGGGGGAGGGTTTATCAGATGGGGAAATGGGGGAGGGGGGGATCAGCACAAAGATTTTGAGTTTGTTTACTTTTAAGTACAACAGTTTGCATTTGCAGCTGCTATCAGTTTCATCTATGTGTGCACATGTGAGGTGTGTGTGAGGTTTGGCAGGGTAGACGGGACCCAGCGGTGCTGCTTAGGCCTGTCACGATAACAAATTTTGCTGGGCGATTAATTGTCTCAGAAATTATTGAGATAAACGATAACATTGTTTGAAATTTGACAATAATTAGTAATTATTGTCAAATTTAAGAGGAAATGTTAGTTTGTTTTGAGTGTAGTACCTTTGTTTGTCACCGGATGGCAGTATAAGACTGTTTGAACCGAAGGATGGATAGTGAGGGAGCGAGCAGCGTGTCTCTTTAAAAAAATGGGAGGGAGGCCCCTTGACGTGACATGGGCTGTCTCTCTCTTTTTTCAGTTCTCAAAACGGCGGACGCTCAGTGTGGTTTGAGCTCTTTAGCATAGAATTTTTCACACAGATCTTTTAATAAAAAAAATCAATAAACAAGTTCTCAGCTTCTTTTTGCAGAGAAAAGCAACTTTTTGCACGAAGGCACAGGTTTCAACCCTGAATTTTGGAGCTTTGACAAGACGGAGGTTTTTTTCCCCTGAAGTCGGACTGTTAGCTTAGCTTGTAGCTTATCTTCTAAGCTTAGCTGCTTTAAATGATCCAAAACGCAATTTTGGGTGGTTAAAATAGAATTTATATAGAAAAGAGAAAGGAAGGGGTCAGTGAAAAGCACCGGAGTTGAGCCTTTTGTCATCCAGTGTCTTCAGTAGAAAGAGAGAGACACGAAGAAACAATAAAGCCAATAAATGAAAATGAGGTCGATAATTTTCATTTATCATGCGATTAATTTATTATTTATTGCGACAGGCCTAGTACTGCTTCACTAATCAACAGGTCCATCTCTGTTACAGAGCACCATAATGCTAAGAGAAATGCTGCGAGCTAGTCAACAAAATGCCCCATCAATCAATCAACATCAACAATCCATTTAAAAATGTCTAGCAAATGTCTTTCAAAGAAAAATAAACACTTTTTTTGGGTCAGAGTTGGAGGACAAGTTGCAGTCTTGAGTAAACTCATTATTTGTCGGGACAGACTGCTAAATAAACGTAGCAAAAACAGAGACCATGGTCTGCTCAAACGCTAACGAGACCTTAAGAATTACTGATAATAGAGGAAATGTACTGAAGCAGGTTGAAACATTCCAAATATCTGGAGTCGGCGATAAATGCCAAAGGAAGCTGTGAAGACGACTTTAAACACAGAATTGGTGCGACGTGGCAGAAATGGAAAGAGCTGACATGAGTGCTTTGTGACTAAAGGATGCCGATTCATATTGAAGGGAAAGTGTACAAGATGATGGTGCGCCCAGTCTTGCTTTGTGGAGCTGAGGTATGGACATTAAACAGAAAGGAAGAGGAACTCCTGGAAAGAACAGAAATGCGGATGCTACGTGGGATTCTTGGAATATCCCTCAAGGATAGACGGCGAAATGACCATGTCAGAAAAACGCTTGGTGCAGCATGCGTCATGGATAAGATACACAGGAATCAAGAATGAGATGGTATGGGCATGTGCAGCGAATGGAAGATGACAACAAGGTAAAAAGGCTATTAAACGGAGAAGTTTTGGGTCAGTGAAGCTGGTGACGGCAGACGAAGGTGGATGGATGTGATCCAACAGGATATGAAGACACCATGTCACAACACGATACACGAAACAGCAAAATGGGGAAGAAGAATCCGTGTGGCTGACCCTGCTCCCTCTGAAAGGAGCAGGACCTGAAGGAGAGAGAGATGGACTGCCATAAGCTTATTCATATTGTCAGAATAAGTAGATGCTGGCAGGAAGGAGCAGGGTAGGCATGGTTCAAGAGCATACCTGTTTATATGTAATTCAGAATCTTGCTTTAGGAGAAGATCTGCTGCAGGGATTTGTTATAGGGGAGCAGAAAGCTTGTGCTCCCTGGAAAACAAATCTAATCAATAAAAAATAAACCAGAAAATGCCAGCAAAAGGAGTTGGCTAGTGATCATTAAAAAAACATTCAGAGAGTGATGAAGTTTGCTTGTAAAGTTATTTAGGACGATATGGACAAGTTAAATAGTTTAATGAGATTGCAGGCTTGTCATAAACTTCTACATCCGAAAAGAGTTTGTTTTAGTTCGTTTCAGCCCAAATTTGACTTGATTGATGTCTACACTTTATTCCGGTTTATGACCATTTTTTTGCAAATCACTTCCTTTTAAAAAGCCTCCTGCCTTCCCTAACATAATTAGACAACAAATAAATATTTGCTTTATGAGATTTACTCTACAGTGAATGAACTGTAGAGGTCATTTTTGAGGAAAAGTTAATTTACCCTGCAGGTGTCCTAATTATGTGTTTGGAAGTTCCATGAGCATCTACTGTTTTGTGTGCGTGCACACGTGCGTTTGCTTTCTCCTACTGGTTGCAGTTATTAGTCTCACTGCAGGTCGTCTGCCTTGCAAATTAAAGCTAATTTAAAATTGCTCTTTGTTTTGCATTGCTATCTTTAAGTTTGAGTCCTTTTTTCCCTCATTGCTTTTCTTGTTTCCTTATTAGTTTTCTGATTTTTTTTTTGCCATGCGTATGTGTATAAACTGTGCAGTCAGCTCCAGCTGTTATTTACCACAGAAAGAAACAACTATGACTTTCTCTGTGGCTAAATGAATGTTGGCAGATGGCGAGACACATTCAGGATTTTAACTCCTAACACGTACTGGATGTAAACTTACAGAAGGAAGCAGAAGGACTCATTTCTAACATTTGCTTTATTTTGCAGTGCGTCCCTCAAGACGAGTTAAAGAATTTGATGGATATAAACGGAACTTGCCTTAATGTCTCGTTCAGACCCATTAAAATCAAATACCTCAAATGCCTATCTTAGTTTAGATGAAGAAACAGCAGAGCCTGATAGGGCTGGCGACTGTGTGAAAGAGCAAAGAGAGAATTCTTACATAATTGGTAATAGTCACGGTTCAACATCAAAAGCATCTTTCGGGTTTCTTGGAGTTATTTGCATATTTTAACTATAATAGGGAAGTGGTTTGAGCTGGTGCAAACGGCTGTAAAGGTGAAATAATTAAATAACGTGTTTGAAAATGTTTCCCTTTGAGGGTGTCACAGGGTTTTCCATCAGGTGTTTAACCCCCCCTTCATATACTAACAATGCTTTGTGCCTTGTTCAGGGACATCCCAGTGGACTTCAAGTACATCGCTGAGCCCAGTATGCACTCGATGCCAGCTGTGACACTATCTCCCAATGGTGAGTGAAAATAACCACAAAACACAGTGCAGTTGACCCTGGACAGTATAAACCTACATTAACACATTGAAGTAGACTTGTACTGTTCAATATTGATAATTTCTAATAGGAATAAAATCAGCCAATTCTGTTCACAGATGTAGAGATACACAGTCATCAGGCCTTTTATTACCAGGAGAGTAAATATCGTTTTTACCTTGTTTAAGATACCTGCTGCACCACTAAGTCTTAGGGCACAGGGCCCTTTCTCACCTTAACCCAACTTTCTACATTCTGTATTTGACCTCCGTATCTATTCTTTAAATGTTTTTTATGCCTTGGTTGCGTCTTTGCATAAAGGTTGATGTGATTCTTTTGCAAAATAGTAGGATGCACGATATTGGATTTTTGGCCGATATCCCAATATGTTCAAACTTATTTGGCCAAGATCCAATACCAATCCCGATATATTTATGTTCCTAGACCTACTTACAGAGACTACACAGCTTTCTCTGCTGTGGAATTAAAATACTACATTATTCTGCATGGTCTTTGTCAATTTGGACTGCTACCAAATGCAGATGCCAAAAAGGGACTGAAAACGATGTAACATTTCAACTTGGATTATGTTTAGTGTCAAATTTATTCATGACATTTACTTTTAACACAATGACAACACTCGAACAGTGCAAATTTGCACATTTTCACAAATCTAAACTCAACCTGTTCACAAGCGACAAGTGCAAAGCGCATAAGTAGTAGTGCATTACTTGACAGTTTCTTAAATTAAAAATGAACTTAAAGCAGAAGCTCAATACGTGGTTGTACAAGTTTAACGATCAACTCAAATCTCTATAAAGCCAGCTTTGTACAAATAAAATCAAAAGTGCAAAAAATATTGTCAGCTTCTTTCCTTTGTCAGAACATAGCGCTCTTATTTAGGCTTATTTGCTAGAAAAAATTGTGTAACAGCATGGGAAGTTCAAACAGGCAAAAAATGCCAAATAACATGCGCTACATTTCAGCATTTTTATATATATTAGGGGTTGCATGACTTCATATTTTTTAAAGTCTACTTCAACATGATACGAGTCGACGTCGACTAGACGCGATGACGTCATAGGAACTCAAGACGCTATATCATATTCACAAAAAAAGTCATTTATTATTTACAATAAAAAAAACAAGAACAAAACATTTTGAGCGTATAGTTATGCTCCTACCATTTATCATACTGTAAATAAGTCTCAGGAAAACCAAAACTATTATTAAGCTGCTAAAGTGAAAGAAACGTGCGTCACGTAAAAAAACAAAACTAAAAACGGGGGATGGGTGGTGGTGGATTCTACCACAGTGGATTAAATCAAATAAAACTAAAAACAGAGGCTACTAAAAACCAAAAAAACGCAGCGGCTGAGTCCAGTTGAGCTTCAGGTGGGTCGCTGGCAGTGAGCCATCTGCACTTTTTTTTTTTTTTACTTTTTTCAACCGGCCGGTCAACACGCAGTCAATCGGCCGCACGCGGCTGACAATCCGAATTGGATCGTCGGCCGTGCACGTCTGCTGACGCAATCAAAAGCCCGGCCCGCCCATCCAGCACATTAATTTAGCCGGGCCGGCACGGGCGTGGGCCCGGCTTAGAATGACATGTCTAGCCAGCGCCTGGCGACACAATCACTGACTACGACTAGTCGACGTGAAATAAAAAAACTTGTGAGATTCCTAGAATCGACTAGTCGATTCAACCCCTAATATATATATATATATATATATATATATATATATATATAAACACAGCACCTTTTATTCTATTCAATTCAATCAACCTTTATTTAGACCGATAAATCACATATATCGATGAGTTATTTTGATGAATATCATATGTCCGATATTTCATTCTAACGCTAATATTGGCCAATACCATGTCGATAATATTGTGCATCCCTACAAAATGATCCAGTTAATCGTAGATCTCTACAGTTTAAACCTGGACTGATTTTCTGTCCTATATTTGCTTCGAATGTGCAGTTTCTCAATATTTTAACAGTAGAGGAGTGCATTCAAAGACTTTAAACCACTTGAAATGTAAAGAAGGTACACGGGCAAAAAACAATCTAATGTTATGCAGTTCATATTTTTGTTGGAATATGTTTCCCTCGAAATTTGTATGCTTCATATTGCAGCTGTAAGATTAGCTTTAGTCTCTGAAAAACGTCTGTTTACGCCTGCAATATAGATTTTTCTTCTGTGAGATTGTATGCTTTGGATCATTGTTCTGATGAATGACTACACTTTTATAGCTTTCGCATCCCTCACAGCTGTGAGAAGCAGAAAAGAAAAAGGAAAAAAAAAAAGACTTGAACTTATAGTCTATGTTATAGCTTTATTGTTGTATGGCTGCAGGTCTTCTGGGGGTTTTAAACAATCTTTCATTAGATCATTATCAGGCGAATTAACAATTTGGACACATTTTTTAATTGAATCCTACCTGTCTTTTTTTAAATCTTTCTTCCTCTGAGCTAACAATGAATCTCTGAGATGATACTCCCGCTTTTACTACTTAATCGGTTTTTAACTTTTATGATTTAGAAAGCCGTTTTAAGTTATCCTAATGCTCTCGAAACTTTTTGCAAGAATAATTTTGTTTCAAAAAAAGACTGCAGGGTTCACACATTGGCTTTTTTCGTTCACACCACAAACTAGAGGAGGAATATAACATTTAATAGAAGTGTGAAGCTGCAGATAAAAAAAGATAATTATTATTATTATTTTTTTTTATTCAGCTACAATTTTACACAAACGTTTAGTTTGACTAAAGTCAAGCTGCAGCTCCTACACAGAGTCAAAGCGAGATACGCTTGGTGACTTTCTACTGTGTGAGCAGAGCATGCACAACATTTGAAGAGCTCATCACGCAGCAAGCTTCACTCAGACAGCAGTTTCTATGATTTGCTTTTAAACAGTACAGGTGAGTAAAAGAAGACGGTTTTTAACGCACCACTCAGTGTAACACAGTTCTGTACCTGCATGAGTATAAATTACTGTAATCTAGTCTGCTAGAGATGGAAAAGATTAAAACAAACAAAAAAGTCATTTTCTTTGCTGAGCGTGCAAAAAAAACCCAAACAACAAGCAAGACATGAATTTCTAAAACACTCCAGCGAGACTTCTAGAATTTGAAAGGTTGGTGGTGCTGGGACTGATTCAGGTCTGCCGTTTTTATTTTTGCCAACGTCAGCAAACGGTTTCCTGCTTAATTAACATACAGATGCGAACACGGATTTGACGTTCTCATTAAAACCTGGCAAGGAAATGACTCTGTGCCTTTTCTCAGACGTCAATCTGTTCCTTCAAGGCAAAACCGTTCAGCGGAGACGTGTTGGAATTACCACTCTGATTTATGCAGTGCTGTGCAGTGATTGTGCTGCCTTTAGGTACTGTCAGAGGCTGATTATAGACAGATCAGGGTGTGAAGAGGGCATTCATGATGTGTGGAAAAGTTTTGTGAGCTAAACATTACTAGAATTAAGAACTCTTCCACTTCAGTCTTTTTTTTTATTACGCACGTCCTGAGTTTTTGTCTGCAGTTGAACTTAACCTCCTCATCTTCTCTCTGTACTCCCCTCCCTCCTCTGAGCATCGTTCTTATCCATCCCAACATGATTTGTTTTTCCTCAGCCTGTGAATAATGAATGTGTTCTCAGTGGGAGGCCATTCAGTTTTCCCTCACGCTTAAATGGAACCCAGCCCACCCCCACTGGCGCCACGTCCTCCACCTCTCTCCTATTTCCTCCATCTTTTTTTTCCATTTCACTGAAAAAACATGTCGCTACTGCTCTGGTCAAATAGTTCAAGCTATTTTTCAATCTCCTGAACCTATTAGGTTTGACACTCCTGGGCAGGAGTGTCTTTTCCGCCGATGTTTTTAAGAAGACACGCACACATGGCTTCTTTCTCTTTTGTATCACGTTAATGATGTTGGTGTTAAGAAGTGCAGTGAGTTGTGTAACACTTGCTGCGTCTTATAGCCACATAGTGACTTGAGACTGTCGCCTTGTCAAGAACTGAAACGCTGTAAAATAGATCTTAATTAAGCACCCACTGATGAAAAGACCCTTCTCATTTTTTTTTTTCTCCTAAATTGCTTCAATCTCTCCAATTTATTAACAGCAGAATGATGAGTTCATGCCCTTTTCGGAGCCACTCAGATTCAGAGTTGAAGTTTTTTTTTCTTCTTGTTCTTAACTCACGTTTCAGCTATTTATCTCAAAACTCTAATACTACTAAATTTCCTCTAATTTTACAACCCAATGGTAGAAAACGGCGTCAAATTACCCCAATCTGCCATCCAATGAGCTGCTTGTCTTACATTTAGCTGTACAGAGTTCTGTAAATGAAACTAGCTAGTGAGCCGATAAACAATTTTCAGCCTTATTTATTTGGCTATAAATTCTTAGTCCTGTTTCTTCTCTTAACTCAACGTTGTGTTTCATTTATAATCTGAATACCTTAATGTTAAATATTATTTTTCTCTTTGTTTAGCCATGTTACCGCAGCTTCTAATGGATTCTTCAGTATCACAAGTTCCAGCTTTTGTTTACATCACTTTTCCTGGTTTTCACTCCCAGGTAAATGGCTGGCATGTCAGTCTATGGATAACCAGATTCTTATCTTTGGAGCCCAGAACCGCTTCAGACTGAACAAAAAGAAAGTCTTCAAGGGCCACATGGTGGCCGGCTATGCCTGCCAGGTGGACTTCTCTCCAGACATGAGGTAAACATTTATGTTCTCTCTGTGTTTATTTTGGTAGCAGACGGTGATACCTTTGGAAAAGTCAGAAAGAGAAATTCTTCAATTTAACTAAAGAAATTGTATTTTCTGTGAAAATACTGGGAATGCTTTAATGTTAAAAGACTTTGCTGATAAAGCTGAAACTAAGTTATTTAAGCTAAAGGAAGCTGGACACTAGCTAAATCTAGCAAAAGGCTTGCTAAAAGCAAAAGAAGTTAAAAGGAGCAGAATGGTAGCAATGGTTGGAGTAGATTTCAAGAAAAATGCTTCTGAGGAGATTGAACATATCTCAATATTATATATATATAATTTACATATATATTATATATTTAAATTCATTTCAGTTTATTTATATAGCGCCAAGTCACAACAGAAGTCATCTCAGGGCACAGAACAGAAACATCCATGTATATAAAAAAGTAAGTTAATAACATTATTTATCTGAGGAAAACTCACAATCGCAGACTCTCATCTTGAGCGAGCATGAAGGCGACAGTGGAAAGGAAAAACTCCCTCATGAGGAAGAAGTGCTCTGTTGGGAAAATATGGAACAATAAGATATGTAATATAAGATGGAGCTAGGTTGTTGAGGGCTTTGTAGATTAGAAGTAAGATTTTGAATTCAATTCTGGACTTGACATGAAGCCAATGAACATTTATATAATTTAATGTAAAAATAATAATAAAATATAAATTATGTAATTTATATTTGGAAAAGTATAAAAATGACAAAAAGTAAAAGTCACAGCATCCATCTCCTGAATGAGATGAATTATTTGATATATAAAAGGACAAGAGTAGTTCGTTTTCAAATAACACTCGTAAAAACAAACAGAAAAACAATAGTGTTGGTTCTTTATTCACATTTACACAAAAATGAATTAAAACAGATGTTGAACAAATTCTAGGTAACGTGTAAGAATAAAAACACACCTGTGAAAGTGAAGCAAGTCGTGACAACTTTTTTTTAGTAAATAAGTTATTTATCTTTAAAGATTAAATGACATAGATGCAATACAAAAGTAGTAAAGCTGACATAAAACACAAACTGTGAGACATACTTTATTGTATTAATTGAAAAACTGGTGTAAACTGATTATAAATGCTCTGAACTTTCAGCTACCTCTGCTCACTTTGTTGTGTTTTATTCCTTTTTTTTATGTCACTTTAAAAAGCTGTGAAGTAAAAATAAAAAAATAAAAGAGATTAATCATCTTTGCAAGAAACTCAAACTACAGCAGTCCAGCTGCCTCATTTTACTATACGGTACACTCGTTTGAGCATGTATTTTTATTTGCCATTTTTCTCACCCACTATTTCCCATGTGAGTTAGCAGGTGCCCTCATTTTCTCTCCGTATCCATGGAAACATTCCTCTGACTGGACTGAAAGGATGAATTCTTGCTCCAACATTTTGGCATGTGTAGGAGAGACGTTTTTAAATTAAAGTTCTCATCCTTTCATCCTTTTTTTTTTTTTTTCCTACCAGCTACGTAGTGTCAGGGGATGCAGATGGAAAGCTCAACATCTGGGACTGGAAGACCACCAAGCTCTACCACAGGATCAAGGCTCACGATAAGGTGTGCATCAGCGCCCTGTGGCATCCGCACGAAACATCCAAGGTGATCACATGTGGATGGGATGGACAGATTAAACTCTGGGACTAAGATCTACTCTGGACTGTGGCTTCCTACGTCTGACCTGCAGACTCCCTGAAACTGTTGGAGTGAAAGCCATCGGGCTGGTATCCAGTCTTATTGCAGAAGTGTATTTTTTTTACCCTGCCATTAGTGCTCAAAATGTAAATGCTTTTTCTGCACAAATACAAAAACAGGAAGCCTCTTTTGTGCTAAATTAAAATGATTTTTTTTATATATATATACTAAATTACAAAAAAAACATTTAAGATAAATAAAATTGCTGTGGCCTCCCATTCTGAGCAGCACTTGTTTCTGCTTCTTTGAAACGAGAACGTCCTGACTGCTGTCCTCTGCAGGTAAGACGCTGTTTAAAGCTGAGTCTGTGCCTTGGCTGTTTAATATCAGCTGGGACTGGCTGGCTGCGGGCCAGGCTCAGAGAGCGTCTTGATGATGGAGACCGAATCAAGCTGACGTGCAGCCAACAGGACAGCTACTAAAAGCAGAAGCGCAGCCTCTGGAGGCAATTACTCTGCCCCTCTGCACGGCTGCAGCCATTACAGGTCAGCAGATGATGAACAGCAGAAGTCGGAGCAGAGAGCTTTGTGGGAAAGGTCAGGCTGGGTAGTGTTCTGTGAGGATAGCTTCATTTGCAAAAGCAGGTTTGTGTTGAAACGCCTCACATTTTTTAAAATAAAAATAACTTCATATTAACGTTTATTTTCTGCGAACATCTGGTGTCCTCGATGGCCTCCACTGCGTGTTCACGTAGCTCAGCGTGTACGCGCTGCTCGCATTCAGGAGGTTCTTGTGTAGAAAGCGGCGAGGTTTGGCCGGGTCGCTGTGAATGCGGAACAGGTAGAAGTTGGCGCGCTCCAGTTCCTTAAGCAGGCTGAACCAGTATCGCACCACAGACGGGTCGTCGCCGCCGACCTCGAAGCCCGCCCAGTGCAGGTGAAGCTCCAGCAGCAGCTGACCCACTGAGTCCAGGACCCCTTCCAGAACCAAGTTCTCTAAAATCTTCCACTCTGCGCTCTCCATGTCGACTTTTAGGACATCCACCTGGAACAGGAAAGAAACACCTTTTCAGTTAAAGTCCTAAAATGCCTCGTAGGACATATTGCCCACCACCTTGGAGCCATTTTGGTTAAAACTTTGGAAAAAAAAACTTTTTTTTTTATAAGATTCAATTCAGTTTATTGATATAGCACCAAGTCAGAACAGAAGTCATCTCAGGGCACTAAACAGAAACATTCATATGTAAAAATAATTTAACATTATTTATCCGAGCAGCAGACTGCTTTGAGATTAACTCCATCGAAGACTCATTTTGAGCAAGCATGAAGGCGACAGTGGAAAGGAAAAACTCCCTCATGAGGAAGAAACCTTTAGCAGAACCAGGCTCAGGACAAGTGATCGTCTGCTTCATCTGGCTGGGTTTGGTAGGAACAGATACACAATGGCAGGTCAATAATCACGTTAAGATAGAAATAGTATCAAATGAAAACTATTCAATTTTAACAATTCATTTTAAGAAATTAGGTCAATTTGTCCTCCAGTAGTCTAAGCCTATAGCATAATAACAAGCCAACCCTAACTATAGGATTTATCACAAAGAAAAGTCCTAAAACTGGACAATGTGTCCGACTCACGGACAGAAACTGGAAGTTGGTTCCACAAGAGAGGAGCCTGATAACTGAAAGATCTTCCTCCCATTCTGCTTTTGGAAACTCTAGGAACCACAAGTAAACCTGCAGTCTGAGAGTGAAGTGCACTGTTGGGAAAATATGGAACAATAAGATCTGTAATATAAGATGGAGCTAGGTTGTTGAGGGCTTTGTAGGTTAGAAGGAAGATTATGAATTCAATTCTGAATTTGATGGAGCCAACAAGATCTCAGAATTTGTTGTTAATCACTCGGCTACAACCACATCCAATTTTAGCTTAAGCTCTATAAAGCTGACTGAGTTGTGGACATTTTTGTCTTGGCTAAGGTTAATTAGCTGTGGTGGCCATCTTGAATTTGATTAACTACAAAAGTCAATCAGTTGAACATCCAGTGATTGTTTTCTGAAGATTTTAGTAAAGTCAAATGGTTTAAGATATTTAGCTAATTTGATCAGCATGGAGATGCTGAATGCAAAAGCTAATAAAAGACATGGAGGAGGAACTGGAGCCTGGCCTGAGTTCAGCAGTGTGGATGATGGATTGAGTGGAATCACAGCCTGTCAAGGCCTGTTGTAATAGAAGAGGGAGGAACTGCTTCATATTATGAATGTTAATAACACCCCGAGGTCACGGTTATGTAAATAGAGTTGTGCACGTTCAGAGCTGAATGCGTGTCTCCAGGACCTTGGGTTTCATCTAGACCGGTAAAACTTTACATTTTGGTTGTTTATGAATTTTAAAGGTATGAATAACTTGTGTCCCGAGGGTTTAACAGTTTCATTTTCTTAAATCGTGTAAAATTAACTTTTCAGATTCACAGATTTACCTCAAAGAAATGTTAGGGAATGTTGTCCTAAAGAAACGTTTCAGACGATCCTGGATCAGTTAAGTTTATGGTGTGAACTTTTACTGTTTATTAATTCTTCTGTTGTCTCTACTTATGCATGTTTTTTATGTATGTTTTTGGTTTTTAAGCATTCTCAGTTTTCCTTTTTGTATTAAAAAAAATGAGTGATGCACGATATTATCAGCATATTGGTATCGTCCAATATTAGAGATAAAGTTAAATATTGGCCATTCCATCAAAATAACTCACTGATATAAAAAGCACTGTCCATTCCAATATCGTTCATCCCTAAAAAATCTTTCATTCTCACCTCTTATGTCTCCGTATGGATCCTTTTGCTATCCGTATGCATCTTTTTTGCTTACGTTTGTCTCCTTGCCTTTTCTTTTTCTCTTTATATGTCTCCATGTCTTTTTATGGTTCCTTCTGAATCCTATAAAAACGTTATATATCTGTGTGCTTTTGGTCTTTTTACCTCATACATTGGTTTCTTTTTACTCTCCTTATGCTTAATTTTTCTCTATATGAATTCATTTTCTTATGCAGCCTTCTAGTCTTTTTATGTCTCTGTGTCCTTTTAGTGTTCCAATGCACTTTTACGTCCGTTTTTGTTTCCTTGCGCTTTTTCCATCGTTCTACTTTGTCTGTCCTTCTGTTTCACGTTTTTTTTTTAGTTTTTTTAAATTATTATTCCAATTAACACTGAAAGTTCAGCTGTTATGAATTTCACTTCCACCTTTTTCAGCAAATTTGAGCAAAGTCCCTCAGCATTTTCAGAGCAGGCAATATTTTCTAGTTTAATGCAGAGATGGACTTTTGCATGAAATTGTGTGCAAGCTGCAGCTAAACAAGTATGACACTTGAATTTGATCATTAAAAGGATATTAATTATCCTGAAATAAATGTTTTTATAATAAAATGCACATTTTCACTAGTAATAGGATTTTGATTTACTTTTCTGTGAAGCTGTAAACCATACTGTATGGGTATTTGTTTAAAGGTTTATTTGTTTAAAACTGGTTTGTGAGGCGGAGGGTGATGTGCATTTCTTTAAGGAAGGTTAGTATCATTTCCCGGTTGTGTTAGCAGGTGCAAACGGGTCAATGCCTGAGCGTGCCAACATAGATCAGCTCGTCACGATTCAATCCTCTCGTCTGTTTCAAGGTCTGATTGAAAATCTCATTATCTCGTGTTCCTCCGATAAACATCCCACTGAACGCTCTCCAGCGGTCTCCACAGGGCCGTTACATAACCTGCATACGGTTTTACACACTCCACTCCTACAGATAGCTCACACGTTATTAAACACAGTGAATCTGGCAGTTTATCTCTTAAAATCTACAAAGCATCACTTTTTTTTCTTTCCCCCCTCTCAATTTTTTGGCCTTGTGATGGGAAGTATGGCTTCAGTAAGATCAGAGACAAAACCATTCAGCTTTTACTAAAGATTAAGGTGCAGCTAAAGGAATAAAAAATTAAGTCACTTCTGATCACTTTTTAACTTTTGGCTAAACGTTTCTACAAAAATTGAATTCCAGATTAAAATTCTGGGTAATTTAACGTATCAGAATAAAAACCACAAACGTAACCAACTCATTTTTGTTACGACTGAAGAAGTCTAGAAAGATGCAGATTCAGTTCAGTTTATTTTATACAGCGCCAATTCACAGCAAAGTTGTCTCAGGACACTTTACAGAAACATTCACACGCATCGAAAAGCCAGTTAGGTTTTTTTGACTGATGAGACTTCTACTCCGGAGCTATTTATAAGCTGGAAAATACAGTTGTTTTCAAGTTAGGGTTAATCTAAATATCTAAAAGCTTTTTGTTTAAGGACATAAAGATTCAACAAGTCTGCTGGCTCCCTTTACTAACTGGCTTTTCTATGTATGTGCAGGTTAATTTAGAGTTGCAAGCAGGTGTGTAGCTAATCAGGAGTTTGTAATTTACCATGAAAACATGCTACGTGTTCCTTCAAGCGCCTGCTCAGGTATTTAGCATGTTTAGTGAATAAACTATGTTCTAGTACTCTGGTTTTTACTGTACATACTGCGCACATCAATGTACATCCAGTGATAACTTTCTAAAAGTTTCATTCAAAGTCAACCAGTGGTTCTTGAAATGCTTTTAGTCGCACACAATTACAGAACCGTGACCGTCTGTTTTTGCCTTTTGGCAGCAGGTAAAAAAAAATATTACCTGTGGCGCTCAAACCCCCTAATCATTTTTATATATGGCCCACTTGCAACTAAATTTGAATAGCCTTCTCAGAACTCTACTGTTCTCAGATCAGTAAAAGCCAAATGTTGAACTTGAGGATTCATTTGAAAACGGAAAAAAAGAATGGGCAAAAATTGCATTCAGAATGGTGCGGAAGAGCCCGCTTGACTCTTCATTTGGTGTACAATTTTATCCATCCATCCATTCATCCAGCCATCCATCCAGCCATCCATCCATCCATCCTCTTCCATTTGTTCATAAGTCAGGTCATGGGGACAGCAGCTTAAGCAGGGAGGCCCAGACATCTCTTTCCACAACCACCTCTTCCAGTTCTTCTGGGAGGACTCCAAGGCGTTCCCAGTCTAACCAAGAAACCTAGTCTCCAGCGTGTCCTAGGTCTTCCCCGGTGTCTCCTCCCAGTTGGACATGCTTGAAGCACCTCCCCAGGGAGGCACCCAGGGAGCATCCTTACCAGATACTCAAACCACCTCAACTGGCTCCTCTCGATGTGGAGGAGCAGCACCAATCCGTTTGTCAATCTCATGCTCCATTCTTCCCTCACTCGTGAAGAAAACCCCAAGATACTTGAGGCAGAACCTCACCCTTTACCCGAAGAGAGCAATCCACCATTGTCCGGTTGAGGACCATGGCCTCAGATTTGGAGGTGCTGATTCTCATCCCAGCCGCTTCCACAGTGCCACTGGATTGGCAGACTGGGGTGGTGGTTCCCATCTTCAAAAAGGCGTCCAGAGGGAATAAAAGAAACTGTCCAGATGACCTGACTGAAAATTGTTGGATTGTATACCTGGATTATTGAGCATGGACTTTGTTGGTTTTGAACCAGTTTGACATGACTGTCGACGAGGAAGAGGGCCGGCACCAGAGGAGGGGGCGTGCCAAAGAGACCATCTTAGCACCAACATAACTGGTTTGTTCCACTTTGGAGTAAGCTGTTTGGGGGAAGAATCAGTTTTGTGTTGTTTCCTTGACTGATGAAGCCTTCTGGATGGAAGGTGAAACGTTTTAGCACAAAAAAAACCAAACTCTCCAGATGACCATTCAGGGGTACTGGAGAAGCGAGTCCGATCGTTGGTCGAACCTCAGATCCAAGAGGAACTATGCGGGTTCCGTCCTGGCCGTGGAACACTGGACCAGCTCTTTACCCTCACTAGGGTCCTTGAGGGTACAATTTTATGTATATTTTTATTTGAATCGTTACGTTTAGGACAGCAAAATTATATACTCCATGACCAATCGAGAGTACAACTTTTCCCCGTTTCTTTAAAGGCTGAAAGCTGAAAGATTATAATTCAAACAAGACTTGAATGAATGCCGAGCGCTACACACACACACACACACACACACACATCCTCTGCCTTTGCCCATTTTCTTTCAAAACGTAATTAATTTTTGACAGACTTTGGCGTGTACAGGGTGTTTGAAAAGATGTTTCAGGTTGTGACGAGATGTAAACAAAGCTTAACGTTGTGCAGCCTGCGCGTGTTTGTGCACAGAGGCGTCGGTACACGGCTGTTTTAAATGCAGAACCGTGCATGCGTCCGCATAACGAGGTTTTAATGGGAGTGCTCAGTCTGTCGGAGGAGCGACGAGGATGCAGAAGAATTGTTTCCGCTTCTCAAAAGCTTCTGCTCAGCCACTCATGCAGAAAGCCGAGTTACTCCAAAAGGTCAACTTCTTTTTTAAAATAAATCTCTTCTGTATGGAGCCACAGTGACTGGCAGAGGCGCCAGATAAAAGCCCCTTGCAGTAAGTCACATCTCATTTAGAGGACACAAATCTGATGTAAGATAATTGATTTAGCTGTTCAGCCAATGACACAACATTATCAGGTTCTGCCCGGTGGTGCAACAAGGTTTTACATCTAAAGCTGCAAAGTTATTCAAGCTGAGATCAATTAGACCTGTTGGTTGTCTTGAATTAAATTGACTCCCAAAGGTCATCAATTGAAGATGGACATCCAGTGATTGCTTTCTGAGACATTCATTAAAATCCTTCCTCTGGTTCATGAGATATTTTGCTAACAGGCAGAGCCAGTGGTTAATGGAATAGTTTCCAGTGAAGGTCTGGTCCGATTATTTTGTGCTCAGAATATGTTTTGGGGATGAATCGCAGCTGTTTTCACCAAAGTTTGGGTCAATATTTGGAATGATCAGAGAGTTTTAATTATTTTTGCATTTGCTAAGTTTGATTATCAGTGGAGGCCATCTTGAATTAAAACTCAAAGGTTATAAGTTGTTGACGTACAAGCAATGAATAATTTCCGAGAGTTTCGTGAAAATCTGTTCAGTGGGTTATAAGATATTTTGCTAACAGATAGGGTCGACGCCAAAAAAAATAGCTAAGCTTAGATTAAAAGTCTTATAATCCGTTTGCGCTCAGGGTAGTGGGGATGATGCTCAGCTACTACAAAACCAGATTTGGACTTGGTGTTTGTAATGTTGACAGAGTTGCAGCCATTTTTGTGTTTGCTAACTTTGATTAGCTGGGGTGGCTAACTTGAATCAGGTTGACTTCAAAAGTGAATCAGTTGTAGACGCGCATTCAACTGTTGCGTTTGGAGAGTTTAAATTCAAATCCGTCCAGTGGTTCGTTAGATATTTTGCTAACAGATTATCTCCAGCCTTTCATGGAAGCGGGTGATAAAGACCTCTAACATGGTTTAAGCCCAAAGCTGTGTCTTACATCTCTGTGTCCAAAGTCATTGAAGATGGTGGCCAGCTTCTTGGTGTTTGCGTACTGGTGTTTGGCGGCGACGGCCGGATTGGGATCCCTCCAGTGCACAGAGAGACGATGGAACCACATGTTGGCTTTCTGCAGGTGAGGCTGCTTCAGGCTAGGATCGAAGCAGTGGACCTCACAGCCTGATCCTGAGAGAAGACGCTCCAGGGACTTGTTGTCCACTCCCAACCTGCAGCAGCACAGAGACAGCAGGGTTTATCTCTGACAGGATCGATGCACGCTCTTAAAACATCAAGTATGAAGGTGCACCACCATATGTCAGTTTTAAACTCTGCTCTTATGATAAGTTATCGCCGTTTATCTCATGCAACATTGCGAGATCTTATGAAATATGTTTGTGCTCGGCGACTAGCTTGTGAATAGCTCTCAGCTACTACTGCGCCGAATTTTAGCTCAGTATTTATAAAGGTGACTGAGCTAGAGCTATTTTTGTGTTTCCAGTGATCAGTTGACTGTGGAGGCCATCTTGAATTGGGTTGGCTCCAAAAGTTCATCATCTCTAGTTGTACACACATTGCTTCTCTTCTGAGGGTTTCATTAACATTTGCCCTGTGGCTCATGAGATATTTTGCTAACAGACAGACAATGTTGACGTCAATAATTAATGGCAGCCTTTTTAAAGTGAATCCATGTCAAACTGGTTCAAAACCCACTCCATGCTCAATAATCCAGGTATAAAATCCAACATTTTTCAGTCAGGTCATCTGGACAGTTTCTTTTTTTTGTGTGCGGAAACGTTTCACCTTCCATCCGGAAGGCTTCATGGATGGAAGGTGAAACGTTTCAGCACAAAAAAAAAAAAGAAACTGTCCAGATGACCTGACTGAAAAATGTTGGATTTTATACCTGGATTATTGAGCATGGACTGTTTATTTTATATGGCTTTATATCGTATACCGTATACCGTATTTTTCGGACTATAAGGCGCACCGGATTATAAAAGCATTAAGCAAAACAAGTTCATTTGTACAGATTTTTGAGCACCGTGTGCCACATAAAATCAGTTCAAGGTCAGGAAGCACAACCAGAATTAATACATAAGGTGCACCGGATTATAAGGCTCACGGTTGATTTTTGAGAAATTAAAGGATTTTCAGTGTGCCTTATAGTCCGAAAAGTACGGTACTTCCAGATGAGCAGAGTGGACTACAGCTGAATAATTCTCATTTTTAGTCACACTGCTGCAATGAAATGAGTGTTAGAAGAAAACGACATATTTTTAAAAAGCTATTAAAAACTATTTACGACAAACGGTCATGAATTTGCGACTCAATAAGTTTCCATTCTGTGCTTTTTGAGAATGAGATCTACTGTACATTTTATGTGTTCACCACTCTCACTTCTTCTTTCTTCACTTCATTTTGACACTCGAATAAATTCCAGCAGACACACAAACACGTTTGCTGCACTTTCCCGTCAACATCAGTGTCTGATCATTTCTCCTCCCTCTCTCTTTAAGTCCATTTTCCCCTTTTTCTCCATTTTTCGCGCCGTATTCTCCTGCGTCTTGTTTTTGCTGTGACGTTACCCTGTAATTGTGTCAAGTAGGCGTGTGCCTCTTTTTCACAGAGGTCCCTGAATGCCTCCCACTTGCAGGAAGATGAGTGATGAGAGGATGCGAGGGCGATGCCTCTTTTACAGCTCTCTACATTTCATTGACAGTTTGTGGTGCTCTGATGGGAATCCCTGCAGATGACAGGCAGAGAGCAGCAGGGGCCGGGGTGTTAGGGCTGTTGTAAAAGATCAGATGTGTGGCCAAAACGATTTGAATCTGCCCATCGTAATTTTGCCTAGATGCCAGAAATCTTAGAGACTCTATGACAAATGTCAGAAACGACATCTTCTCCTGCTTGTATTCCTCCGCCCCCTCAAGTGTCTATGCCTCCTCACATTAGCATATGCGTGATCCATTTACGATGAAGTGCAGGTATTTTTATTTTCCCTCCTGTGTTTTAGCCTACATGAGTGTTCTAAATTTGTAGCGGCACGGCCTTCACTCTGCAAGGAAGGTGGTGGACCAATTTCAAGAAGAAAAGTTTCCTGCACTTCCTGTCTGTGACAAGTTGATTGTAGCGCAGCAAGATGAGGAAGTCTTAATGATCTCTGAGGTGGAAAGAACAAGGTTGTGGTCAGTCAGTGATTGTACATCACTGGGAAGGTGCTGCTTCAAGTTACAGTCCTTCTTTCTGTTTTAAACCTTGAACAGTATCAGTGGCTCAATATATAAGCAGAAGAAACTCGAGATCTTGAGACTGAGAGTCTTCACCAGCATCTTGAGATCTTGACATCCATACAAAAGAAGCATTAAAAAATGCTAACATAAACAAACGGCACCCATGTAAGTGTGTGAAATCTGTCTGGATCAGCCCATTGTTGGATAGAAACCTCGACGGACAGCATTTAGTTCCTTGGTGGTTTTCTGATGACCAAACATGGACTCGTCAGATGCAGCCTGAAACTGCGTATCGTTACTTAATTTTTCCAGCTTGCCTTAAGAAATTAAGGTTCATTAAAAAAGAATGTCAGATCTCAATACATTTCTATTGGGGAAAATCTTTGTAAACACAGTTAAACGTTTTAAGAAGTATAAAAGTCATAGCATCCGTCTCCGGAATGAGCTGAACAGGTTAGATAGCATGAATGGTTGCGGTGGTCTGCACAAGGTCTTGCTGCTGTGACCTCTGCTCTTCATTCACATTTGGTTGTATTGACCTACTGATACGGTTCTTCTGTGCATTAATGTTCCACAGCCGGGTTACAGTCGGGGCCCTTCTGAGGGTCTGATCCGAATAGATCCTTCCCCAGCTACCTTTAGCCTTTACTTAGCCTTTTGCTACCTTTAGTCTTTACCTATGCTGTTGTTACCTTTAGCACTTTTTGCTACCTTTAGCCATTACTTAGCCTTTTGCTACATTTAGCCTTTATCTAGAATTATGCTACCTCTAGCACCTTTTGCTACCTTTAGCCTTTATGTAACCTTTTGCTACATTTAGCCTTTATCTAGCCTTTTGCTACATTTAGCACCTTTTGCTACCTTTAGCCTTTACTTAGCCTTTTGCTATATTTAGCCTTTATCTAGAATTATGCTACCTTTAGCACCTTTTGCTACCTTTAGCCTTTACTTAGCATTTTGCTGCCTTTAGTCTTTACTTAGCTTTTTTCTACCTTTAATATTTACCTAGACTTTCGTTACCTTTAGTCATTACCTATACTTTTGCTACCTTTAGCCTTTACTTAGCTTTTTGTTACCTTTAGCCTTTACTTAGCCTTTTGCTACCTTTAGCCTTTACTCAACCTTTTGTTACTTTTAGCTTTTACTTAGCTAATTGCTTCCGTTAGCCTTTACTTAGCTTTTTTCTACCTTTAATATTTACCTAGACTTTTGCTACTTTTAGCCTTTACCTAGCTTTTTGTTACCTTTAGCCTTCTTAGCTTTTGCTACCTTTAGCCTTTACTCAACATTTTGTCACTTTTAGCCTTTACTTAGCCTGTTGTTCCCTTTAGCACTTTTTGCTACCTTTAGCCTTTATGTAACCTTTTGCTAGGTTTAGCCTTTATCTAGCCTTTAGCTACCTTTAGCCTTTACATAACCTTTTGCTAACTTTAGCCTTTACTTATCCCATCACTACATTTAGCCTTTACTTAGCATTTTGATACATTTAGCTTTTACTTAGCATTTTGATACCTTTAGCCTTTACTTAGCCTTTTGCTACCTTGAGCCTTTACTTAGCTCATTGCTACTGTTAGCCTTTACTTTTTATGATTGTCTATTGTTGTCTGTACCTCATCTGTGTTCTTTGTTTAAAATAGGTCTTTCTTGTAAATGAGTCCTCGTGGCTCAGTGAGACTAACCTGTATAAATAAAGGTTGAATGAATAAAAAAAGTATATAATGACAAAGTATGCAGCAGTAGTAAGAAGACAAAAATGTATAAAAATACACAGCTCACATCTGCATTATTTATGAATGGGGGGAAAATAAAGCAAAAATGAGTATGATGCTGAAATCTGAGTAAAGGGGACAACAAGGTGGATAACTGGTCTTTAGTGGGGGAAGCAATCCAGCAACCTCACCGCTTCACATGCAACACACAGTGGACCAATCAGAGCAGCTGCTCATAGTGCCTATGCAGGCGCAGCTGTCCACGCCTCGTTAAACAGCGAGTAAGTGAGGTGGATCTGTCTCACACAAACACAGAACCAGAGCGTGCTTGTGCTTGAACTACACACACACTCCAGATGATGTTCGACCTTTTGATTGAATCCAGTTTGATATGCAGCTGTGGGCTGCATTTCACTTCGGAATCTTTTGACAGATTAGTGCCAGCCTCACCAGGTTGGAGGATGCTCAGTGTGTGCATGTTTCACTTTTTTTTTTTGCATTTGCTGAATTAATTCCACAGATCTTAAAGGATCTGTTGGATTACGAGAGAGAAAACGAGTCAGGTCATACACCGACGTGAAACATGAAAGTGTTTGATCAAGTCCCTGCATGAAGAAATGTGCATTAATTATTGAAGTATGTAAGATGAGATCACCTTTGAGCTTCACCAACCTCTTTATTTGACGTCTGATCCCCGAATCGAGGAGCCAGAAGTAGCGGAGCGCTGACCTTTCTGACACTCTGCCTGCCGTGACGCCAACACACCTGTGGCATCTCTTACTCAGATTAATGTGCTCACTCTCTCTTTCTCTGCCTGCAGGAAGATCCCTCTGTACTTCTGTTTAACCCCTGGCACATGCAGGGCAAGCAGGTCAAGCTGCAAAAGCCAACTGAGAGTGGTTTCCTCTCGAGTCTCAGGGAGGTCAAGGGTTTGTTTTACTCTTTTTATTTAAAGTGTTCAGATTTGTTTTTTTAAAGTGATGTTCTATACAGTTCTTTGGATGACCTTGGTTTGGAAATATAGAGTCTAATAGCTGGTGTCTGTCTACAGCTGTCACTATGACGGAGGCGGGGTACGCCTTGTCGAAACTCCATCACAGTACATGAGTAAATACTCACCCAAAAGAGTACACCCTGCAGTGTTTGCTCTGTATTCTGTGGATCAGGCTGTAATTTGGATCCAGGCACGCGGCCCAGTCACCTGTGGCACCTTCCTCGCCGGCTAACGAAGCACACGGCACCTGAGCACACAAACACAGCCAGACAACGGGCACCTGTCAAAACAGCTGCTTCCAGTAATAATTTGTTCTATGCACCGTTTTATTACAAACACAACGGTCAAACAAATACAATAAAAAAATGGAAATGAAATGTTTCTGTTCACTTAAAGCAAATGTGAGCAAACGGTGGGAAGTAATCTGCACATTCTGGATAAAACGCCACACTCCTTGGTCTGAAGCTGAACTATTGAATGAACTGAGCAGCAGATGAGTTTAGTTCTGCGTAGTTGGGATTGTGTGTGTGTTGGTCCTGTTAGTATTAAAAAAAAAAAGAATAATAAAACTTGGCACTGCCGAAAAAATTGTGTATTGCTTCTGAGTTTGACCCTCAGCTTGCAGTAGTTTGGCCTCCAGTGGTGAAGCTTATTATGCAAAATATTCAGGATGGTGCACAGCTGGAGCTGAGGCATCGCTTGCATTGCCAAGTCCCACAAGATTAAAACCAAAGATGGTAACCAGAGACTGGGGTATTCTATGATGAAAACATAAGGATGGATTTCATGTTTCTCTCTGCTGTGTGAAGACCTATGCAGTCTTATTGCTGACACACACTAGAGGAGTTAGCAGTGTTCAAAAAGTTTGATACTAGATGCAGTGTCGGCCCAAGTCTCTATGGGGCCATAAGCACAATTTGGTTTGGGGACCTCTATTTCTGCTAAGGTCTGCAATCAATAGTCAGATGATCAGATCATTCACCCACCTAACTCACTGTGACTCTGACAGCCCTGTTTACATGATCCTATATGTATATATAAGATAATGATACTAAAAGTAACAAAAGAAAAAAAAAATACCAGTATGCAATGTATTTTACAGCAAAAGTGTCATCTGCTTTATTATCTTTGGTTCCAAAGAACTGCAGCAGTGTTCAAAATAATTTGTAGCGCAAGATCAACAGCAAACAAGTAAAATAACTTTGACGCATAAAAGTAAATAAAATTGTGCAAAAACAGACAAAATAAAATAAAATATCAAGAAAATTATGTAAATGAACAGTTACTTGAAACCACGTAAAATGGTTTAAAAAAAATAAATTTAAAGTTGAATAATTAGTTCTTAAAACTATGTAAATGTATGCAACAATTTGCAATAGCTGAACTTAAAATATTAAATAGAATCATATAAAAATCATTACTTAAAAAAAATCAATTCCACTTAGGGGGCCCCCTAGTGGCCCCGGGGTCCTAAGCTGCAGCTTAGGTTGCTTATGTCTTGGGCGGGCCCTGACTAAATAACAGGAAACGATCCTGATGCATGCTCAATAATCCAGGTAGAAAAATCCAGAAAAGTTCAATCTGGTCCTCTGGACATTCAAAAAAAAAAAAAAAACACAGCAAAAAAATGTAGATACGTTTCGTCTCTCATCCGAGAGACTTCCTCAGTCTGAGGTGCTGTATTCAGCTCAGTCTCTTAAATAGCACCTTCTCAGAGTGAATCAACCAGTTTGCTGCTGACAACCAAAACCAGCTGCTAACAGGAAACTAGTTTAGGACGTGTCCACACTCACAACATAGTAAAGAAATCAAATGTTTAAACTAATAAATTGTACAATTTTTTGGTGGGTGGAACAAGGTAATGTTGATTATTATGGAATCAACACACAGTAAGAGAGTCTGGACAGGGGCAACTCAAGGATTTAAAGGCTGTGGAAGTGTTTTAAACCACCATGAAGTTCTTTCTTTTAATTTCTTAAAGAAACAGAAAAAAAAAAAAAACTCAAGCAATGTTCAACACAGAACATCCATCATCCTTCAGCTGGTGTAAAAAGTTTAGTTAAAAGCGCTTTGAAACTCACTGTGTTGCTGCTGAAATGGTGTTTTCTGCCCGCCGAGCTGTACATTTTAGTGATTTTCAAAGACTCAGCTCAAGAAAGTGGACCCGACTGTTTTTGAGCCAGGCTGTTAGTGCTTAAAGACACAATTAGCAGAACGCTAGTGCTTTCCTTGAATTTTAGTCCTTTTTTTAAAATATATATCTGAATGATTCATAGGTGAGGGAAAACGTGGCTTAAACAATAAAACATTCCTCTGAAAATGTCTAAAGCAGATCAGATCCAAAAGTAAATAAAATAAAAGTTGTGCATAATGTGTAAAACAGTTTTTCACGTCAGCAGTTTGGTCTGATTTATCTTTAGCACAAATGCTGGCAGTCACCTCTGTCAGCTTCAGTTTGCACAGAGAGAAACAATAATGACTCGCATGTATTAATAAGGAACAAAATATCTGTGATTTTACAGTATTTAAAGGAAAAACAATAACCTGTGTGCCTGTACGCATGTATTTATCCACTCTACATTGTGTATTATTATAAAACAATCCGTGTGAAGGAAATAGCTGAGAATGGAATGATTAGTGCTATCCAGGAGAAAGAATCAGCTTGAGATGTGTGCCTCTTATAAAATCACATCTATTGTTGATTTGAATTGTTGTTTGAAGCTGTACATTATGAGTTTACCTTCTCAGGTAAGTCAGAGCCTCCTAGCTGGCCATTCTTCAAGCGCAAGCAGAGAAAAGGGCACTTTCTGTATAAGATATGGAGCAAAACTGTTGTTTCTTTGTTGCATACAAATTATACTGAGTGGGTACAATATTTGAAATATTCAGGTTCAGCTGAAAAAATTAAATTATCGTGAATAAGTGGTTTTTTTTTGTTAATTATTTCATAAAGTGAAATTCATATATTAAATACCGTACCTTTTGGACTATGAGGCGCAACGTCAATGAACGGGTCTGTTTTCATACATAAGGCACATTATTATTAACCTTTATTTAACCAGGCAAATCCCATTGAGATCACAGATCTCTTTTGCAAGGGAGGCCTGAGCCTGAAGGCAGACTAACATGCATGTTTTTGGTGTGTGGTAGGAAACCGGAGAACCCGAAGAAAACCCATACAAGCACGAGAAGAACATGCAAACTCCACACAGAAAGACCCCAGGTCCAATTTAGAATGGAACCTACAACCTTTTTGCTGTGAGGAAACAGTGAAGCATGAAGTCTCTAAAATGTGCTGGTAGATGCTGCGTTGACTGGACTCCAGAAAACACAGTGGACCAACACCAGCAGAGGACATGGCACCAAACCCTCACTGACTGGAAACTTCATACTGGACTTCAAGCAACATGGATTCTAGGCCTCAACTCTCTTCCTCCAGACTCTGGGACCTTGATTTCCAAATGTCATGAAATTTACTTCAATCTGAACAGAGGACGTTGGACCACTGAGCAACAGTCCAGTTCTTTTTGTCTTCAACCAGGTAAGACACTTATGATGCCTCTGGTTCAGGAGTGGCTCGACTTGAGGAGTGAGACATTTGTAGCTCATGTCTAGGAGTTAATCAGCTGATCAGGGTGTGACATCAGGAATTTACAATATTGAACATCTTCACATTATTCTAATTTGATTATTTATGAGTCATAATCATCAAAATGACAAGAAATAAAGGCTCGGAATATTTCACTTTACATCTGACGAACCTATATAATATATGTTTCACTTTCTGAAGTGATTGACAAAAACACTATTTTTTCACGATATTCTAATATTTTTTTAGCTGCACCTGTATGTCTACTGCTCCAGCTGCAAACATTCATCAGGATGCAGTGTGCACCGACGTGCACTAAACTGCTGAGAACGGTTCCACAGAATCCCGAGATCTTCTTTAAGCTCTGTTACAGTAATCGAACAGCAACTAAGCAAACTGAAGTTGTTCCTTTGGCGTATTTTAATTTGTTAGTTTTATTTTATGACGCTTTGTTTGTGTGTGTGTGTTCGCGTGGGAGCTGCAGACTGCCATTGATTGGACAGTTTGCGTCGCAGGCCATCTCTGTGAGTAACACTTCCATCAGACACTGTGTCAGTCAGCATTACAGCTGGAGATGCTGCGACTCCCGCACTGACTCACCGCCCTCGCCTGTCACTTCGGTGATGGACAGTTTCCCTTTCACTGCTTCCCACAAACGCACCGTATCTTCCTCACTGCTCTTGTCCTTGTCCTTTTCTTCACCACACACACACACACACACATACATGCGCACGCTGAGCTGCTATGTGCTGAAACTCCACTTTGTGAAAGATAAGAGTGATGCTCAGGTATTTGGAGCAGGGTGTCCTTTGTTCTGGCTGTATGGTGAGAAAGGAAAACAGATAAGATGCAGATTTATCCCCCAAGTGAAAGCCATTACAATAAGAACCAAAGCCCATTCATTATTAAAGCAACCTGTACGTTTTAGGCAATGAAAAGTAAACTTGCTCCGTGGGTATATGATAAGAACGAAACATCGAGGTGCTTTTCGTCCGTCAGAGTTTCTTTTTAAACGATGATGTAGGACAATTGAATGGACTTGCAGTAATTAATGATGATAGAAATTAAGAAGCAAACCGCAGCGCTTCATTGATTTGGTCTGAACAGATCTGCTGCGAGATCCATCTGTGCTTTAATCAATAGAAGGATGAATTACAAAGAGCTATTGAACAAGACACACGCTCTCACTGAGCTGAATGTAAATAAGTGGACCTACTTCACATATGGGGAGCAATATTATAGGCAGGAACATGGGTGTGCTATGGGGTCTCCAGTTTCTCCTATTGTTGCCAACTTGTACATGGAGGAGGTAGAAAAGAGAGCCTTGACGTCCTTTTCAGGGACACCACCAAGTCATTGGTTCAGGTATGTTGACGACACCTGGGTTAAAATTAAAACTCAGGAAGTCCAACATTTTACTGACCACATCAACTCTGTGGATAAATACATCAAGTTCACACGAGAAGATGTAAAAAATGGCAAGTTGGCTTTCTTGGACTGTGAGGTCTCAGTCTCGGATAGAGGACATTTGCAAACCGAGGTGTACCGCAAACCCACCCACACAGACCAGTATTTGCAGTTTGACTCCCATCACCCTTTGGAGCACAAGTTAGGAGTCATCAGGACTCTGTACCACAGAGCAGACAGCATCCCCACTAACTGGGCCTTCCTGAAAGCAGAGAAGAAACCCAAACAGGACTCCAGTCAGCCATCAGGTGAAAAGGAGGAACCCAGACCCAGACCAGTGGTCATTCCATATGTTGAGGGGGTATCAGAGAAACTGAGACGTTTATTTTCTAAACATAACGTCCCAGTGGCTTTTAAACCCCAAAATACATTACGGCAAAGACTGGTTCATCCCAAAGATCCAGTCCCCCGGCACAAACAGAGTAATGTTGTGTATGCTGTTCAGTGTCAGGAGGGCTGTGATCAGTCTTACATCGGAGAAACTAAACAGCCACTGGCCAAAAGGATGGCCCAGCACAGAAGATCAACATCATCAGGCCAGGACTCTGCGGTCTACACTCATCTCCAGGCCAGGGGTCACTCTTTCAAGGATGAAGATGTTCACATCCTGGACAGAGAGGAACGATGGTTTGAGAGAGAAGTAAAGGAGGCCATCTTTGTGAAAAGAAATCGTCCATCATTAAACAGGGGTGGAGGCCTCCGGGTTCAACTGTCCCCCTCTTACAATGCTGTGATTGCTAGTATCACTCAGCCCTCTGTGAGTAGTAAACAGCCATCAGTGTGCTAATGACCCATTGTTAGGCTGATGGTCCTTCTTGAGCATGTGATCAGCTGGTTTTGGTTGTCAGCAGCAAAACTGGTTGATCCACTCTGAGATGGTGCTATTTAAGAGACTGAGCTGAAAACAGCACCTCAGACTGAGGAAGTCTCTTGGATGAGAGACGAAACGTTTCTACATTTTTTGTTGTTTTGCTTTGTTTTTTTTGAATGTCCAGAGGACCAGATTTAACTTTTTTAGATCAGTCAAAAAAAGCATCATGAAGAGGATAAAAAACAAATAAATTGCTTCGGCATATAAGTTGCATTTATTATGCATCACCGCTGACCCGTCGTGTTTATCTTGTATTTAATAATTCAAGGCAAGGAATACTTTAGCAGATAGTACCCATCCTCTTTGTTTGAACGTCTGAGCTCAGGAAGCCGTTATAGGGTCCCTCTGGCAACGAAGAATATCTATAAAGAATTCATTTATTCCGAATGCAATAACCATTCTTAACCAAACCAAATGATAATATCTACCTATGGTATGCAAAATGTTTTATTCTATGCACAATATTTTTGATTGTATGAATGTGTTTTATTTTATGATTGGAGAGCCAAAGGAAAATTTTCACTTTGGTGGATAATAAAGTTTTATCTTATCTTATTTTATCTTATCTCTTAATGGTCAAAACAGCTTTATTTTACCTGGGCAGAGTGGCACCATCCATCCATCCATCGCAGCTGGAGCCACTAGCTCTCCAGCGTTCCTCCGCCTGCACCAGCTGAGTGAAGCGAGCGCACACGGGAGGACTCGCGGTTGCAGTTCTTAGAAATTTAAAGCGTCAGTCATAAATTGCGTTACGAATATGGAATAAAAACTTATATTAGTCGCTTCGGCGTATAAGTCGCAGGACTGACAAATCTATGCAAAAAAACTGCAACTTATACGCCGGAAAATACGGTATGTGGAAAATCTGAGGACAACTTCACAGCCCAGACATTACTCTTGACAGTGGAAAGTCCCAGTTAGAGAAAAGTGCAATCGTAAAAAAAAAAAATCACTGATGAAAATTCAAACTGCTAATGTGCACTCAGCCTTGGTGATTAAGTCAAGAAACGATGTAAGCAACTAATGCATCATCACAACACTCGCGCGGTTTCTTTCCTCAAAGCTCACTCAACCTCCGCTCCAGACGTAAACAAGTGCATTCCAGCAGAAACGAAGCAGGCCGTGAAGAACAGCTCTGCCAGGTCTCAGGAATTTGATCAGAGCAGCACTGAGCTCAACAGTCTTCATTTCCCATAGCTTTCAGTGGAACCTTCAACAATTATGTTTCATCCCATTCTGCACCTTCTATTATGCAATGCATATAAAAATAAGCTGTCGTTTTTTTTTAAATAATTTAACGTTCGGAGTCAAAACACTTACAGGTAAAAAGTTTCCAGAGCACGTGGTGGCTCAGTTTTATCAGCAGATGTACACAAGGGAGTTAAAATACCTATTTTTTCTTTACGTTATTCCACACTGCACATGAAATTCCTGTGAGAGCCCTGTACTTGCAGGTTATGTAATTGTGTTTTATGTTGCTTATTTTTTTTACGTAATGTGTGTGTGTGTGTGTGTGTGTGTGTGTGTGTGTGTGTGTGTGTGT
>NC_056509.1:34444200-34448411 GCF_014905685.2 Nematolebias whitei
GTGTGTGTGTGTGTGTGTGTGTGTGTGTGTGTGTGTGTGTGTGTGTGCACGCTCAACAGCAGACTCCACGGTGGCACATAGATCTGCAGCCCTGGACCAGCGAGAGTCAGTCCCTGGAGGAAGAAGCGAAAAGGTTCCTCAGTTACATCACAACCCCACAAGTGAGTCGCCGTTTGAATATTTACTGGGATTTTACGTAATTTCCTTTTTTTAAATGGTTCAATTTTACATGATCATCCAGTAACCATGGTAACCAAGTTATACAGATTAGTTGGACAACACTGAATTACTCTTTTATCACTGCATTGAAAATTAGGCGATTGGTTAATTTAGTTTATTCTGCTGGAAATACATTGCACAAAGTTCTTGTTTTATTGTAATTGTTTTGTTTTTTTGTGATACTGTAGCGCCAACAGAGTGATTTCATCATTACTAGTGTAGTTTTAGAAGATATGTCCTTTACCAATAACAGAGCTTTGATAATGTGTGGGTGAATTATGTTCACGCTCATCAGTTAAACTTTCAATGCAACTCCAATTCTGAAAAAGTTGGAAGGCTGTGTAAAATGTAAATAAACAGCTTGCAAATCTTGTAAATTCATAATTTATTCTTAATGAAACGTAGCAAATATCAAATGTTTAGTTAAGGAAAATGTACCACTTTTAAAAGTGGGGATACAGTAGGGCAGCACGGTGGCGCAACTGGTAGAGCTGCTGCCTCTCAGCGAGCAGGTCCCTGGTTCAAACCCCGGTGCAGGGGCCTTTCTGGGTGGAGTTTGCATGTTCTCTCCGTGCATGCGTGGGTTTTCTCCGGGTACTCCGGTTTCCTCCCACAGTCCAAAAACATGCATGTTAGGCTGATTGGTAACTCTAAGTTGTCCCTAGGTGTGAGTGAGAGAGTGAATGGTTGTTTGTCTCGTTTGTCTCTATGTGGCCCTGTGATGGACTTGCGACCCGTCCAGGGTGTACCCCGCCCCTCGCACAGTGATTGCTGGACATGGGCACCAGCGACCCCCGTGACCCAAAATGGAATAAGCGGGTAAAGAAAATGGATGGATGGATGGATACAGTAGGTGCAGCAAAAGGCTGTCAAAGTAAGTTTGTGGCGATTCTCAATCTTCCAGGTCATGATCAATAAAAAAAAAAAAAAACTGGATTTTATTGTGAAGCTGAAGATGTTTCATTTTCCATCCAGGAGGATTAGCAATTCGAAAACGTCTGGAGTGTGTGGAGTTAAAAAAATTTATTGTCAAATTGTTGCAGTTAAACAGCGGGAGGAGCATTTAGCTTTGAATTAGGTTCATTATCAGTAAGAGGACTGAGTGTACAAAGAGAATTTTACAGAAGATGAATCTCTCAGAAGTAAAGATGGGCAGAGGTTCACCAGTCTAGAAAAAAAAAAAAAACTGTCTATATCATAAAAATTTTCCTGAATATTAAAGGAGACTTGGGAAGACTTTGGTTATCTCATCATCTACAGTCAAATGAGAATCTGGAATCTGGGGACAAGACTGAAAGTCAATATTTGATGCTCGGGATCTTCAGCAGCTCTGCATTAAAAACAAGTCTGATGCTGTTTGGACATCACTGCATGGGCTCAGAAACACTTCATAACATAATTAGAATGATCAGGGTTTGGTGTTATTAGACCCAAGTGCAGGCAGACATCAGGATTTATTAAATAAACAAAAATAACAGGCTGACGTGGCAGCAACAACTTGCATATTAACACGGGGGAATACACAAGGAGGGACGAGGGACAGAGACATCTGATAGGGTTGCAGAACCATGAGCCGACAGGAATGATGATCCGGAGTGATTTAAATAGAAGTGAGAAATGAAAGCGCCTGGGATGATTACTAATTACAAACAGGTGTGTGTGATAAGTAGCTGGAGGAGAGTGAAGAGTGGCACAGGGAGACAGAATCAAAACACAAGGATCAGAAGTCAACATATAAATCCCAAGGGGATCGAAGACCAAAATAACCTCAAAGAAAACTAGAGAAATTGCATTTCCTGTGAAAGTGTAGTGAATGCTTATTTCTGAATAACTTGCTGAGAAACAGCTGAAATTAGCTTTAAAAACATGCTGAAATGGAGCTGAAATGGAGCTGAAATGGAAAGACAAGCACAGAAAGAAAATACAGTATATTTGCTGAATTTGGTTTAAATAAGCAGAAATTAGTGAATTAGCTTTTAAAAAAAGCTTTAATGAGCAAGTAGCTGAAAAGTCCAGATGACCTGACTGAAAAATGTTGGATTGTATACCTGGATTATTGAGCATGGACTTTGTAGCTGAAAAGTAGTTGGCAGGAAGAAGTTTAAATTACCAGAAGAAAGTGGAGAGAGAACAATTGTTTGGCTGAAAGAAGCAGAAATTATCACAGAAAAGTAGAAGATGTCTAAAAAAAATCAGCAATTTGCAACAACAAAAAAAGCTGAATAGTAGCTAAAAAAGCAGAAAAAAGCTTAAATTACCAGAATGAAGTAGAGAGAGCACAATTGTGCCCAACTAGGCTGAGAAAAGCAAAAATGAATACAAAAAATTGGAAATTATCTGAAAAGAGCAGAGATTTTGAAAAAAAAAAAACCAGCTGAATTGTAGCTAAAAAAGACCAAAAGCCGCTTAAATTACCAGAAGGATACAGAGAGTACAGCTGTGCACAATTAGGCTGAAAGAAGCAGAAATGAGCACCTAAAAGTAGAAATTTTCTGGAAAAACAATCTCAAATTTGAAAAAAAAAAAACCAGCTGAATAGTAGCTAAAAAAGGCAGAACGACGCTTAAATTGCCAGAAGCAAGTGAAGAGAGCACAGTTGTTCCTAAATAGGTTAAAAGAAGCAGGGAAAGCAGAAATCAGAAAAAGCTTAAATCACTAGAAGTGTAGAGGCTGAAAAAAGTTTAAATGAGTGCAAAAATGTGGAATTAGCAAAAAAAAGTTAAAATTAACATAAAAAGAGCTAAATAGTAGCTAAAATTAAAAAAATTAACTTGCAGAAATAAGATGAAAGGACTATAACACGCAGAAATTGGTAGAAAAAAATTAGAAGAAGCACAAAAATGTTGTTGTTTCCAGAAAGAACGAGAAAGGACCACAAAACAGCTGAAAATGAGCTGAAAGTAGCTGAGAAAGTTTAAATTTGCACCAAGAAGCTGAAAGAAGCTGAACCGGAACTAAATGTGAAACGAGCAGTAAAAAGTTTTAAACAGATCTAAAGATCTGAAGGAGGTAAAATGAGCTCAATTCATTTCCTATGAGAAAAAAAAAAAAGTGGCAGAAAATGCTAAATATTTCAACAAGCTAAACCAAAAGTCATAGCAGGATTGTCCTGAAAGAGCTGAACGTTTTATGATTTGTTGAAATAGCACAAAAATTTGCCGAATGAGAAAGATGCTGAAAAACGTACGAGGAAAAAAAAAGGATCACAATAGTGTGAATGCTTTAAAAACATTCACACAATAACAGAAAAACACAGATTACATCAAAAATGTAAAGTGGGAAAATGTTTTCGGGTCAGATGAATTAAAACTTGATTCAATTTATAAATCATGAATGCCACGTCCTCTGTACTTAAAACAGAAGAAGGACCATCAGGCCTGTTATCAGTGGACAGTTCAAACATCTGCCTCGCTGATGGTATGTGGGTGCATTAGTTCTAGCAAGGGCAGCTTATACATCTGAAAAAGCACCGTAAATGCAGAAGGGTACATGCGTACATATTTTAAAACAACAAATTGAGATTTTCAGATCACTGCATTTTATTTACATTTAACACGTTCTAATTTTTTCGGCACTGGGTTGCAATCATTGTGAAAACTGCATATGATTGACAGGTCCTTATAGTACATAACAAAATAAAAGTGGATTTTTTAGCCCATCACCAAGCTCCACTTATTTACCCTGATGCATGCTCAATAATCCAGGTAGAAAAATCCAAAAAAGTTCAATCTGGTCCTCTGGACATTCAAAAAAACAAAAGCAAAACAAAGCAAAAAAAATCTAGAAACGTTTCGTCTCTCATCCAAGAGACTTCCTCAGTCTGAGGTGCTGTTTTCAGCTCAGTCTCTTAAATAGCACCTTCTTAGAGTGGATCAACCAGTTTGCTGCTGACAACCAAAACCAGCTGATCACATGCTCAAGAAGGACCATCAGCCTAACAATGGGTCATTAGCACACTGATGGCTGTTTACTATTCACAGAGGGCTGAGTGA
>NC_056509.1:34448511-34451115 GCF_014905685.2 Nematolebias whitei
TTAAACAGGGGTGGAGGCCTCCGGGTTCAACTGTCCCCCTCTTACAATGCTGTGATTGCTAGTATCACTCAGCCCTCTGTGAACAGTAAACAGCCATCAGTGTGCTAATGATCCATTGTTAGGCTGATGGTCCTTCTTGAGCATGTGATCAGCTGGTTTTGGTTGTCAGCAGCAAACTGGTTGATCCACTCTGAGAAGGTGCTATTTAAGAGACTGAGCTGAAAACAGCACCTCAGACTGAGGAAGTCTCTTGGATGAGAGACGAAACGTTTCTACATTTTTTTGTTGTTTTGCTTTGTTTTTTTTTTTTTAATGTCCAGAGGACCAGATTTAACTTTTTTAGATTTTTCTACCTGGATTATTGTGCATGCATCAGGATTTTTTGACTGATGTGACTTATACTCCGGAAAATACGGTACATGCAGAGATCAGTCTGTGAGGAGCAAACAAAATGTTTGCTCAGTGCAGGAGAACAACCTTCATGAAAATCCCTTTTTGCTGGACTTCTCTCTCATGTTTCCAAACTGCATTTTCTTTCTGCTCACTGTCACTGAAGAGCCGAACACGAAGGCGCTTCAAAGCTATGACACTTTAATCTTTAATCACCTTGAGAGCACACAACACTGGGTGCACTGTGCTGATACATTATCTGACAGCACCATATGTGTGATTTCCTCCTTCACTGATGCTGATCTGGGAGCTGCCAGCAAACGGAGCCAGCTGCTGCAGAATTAATAGCTGCAGAGCTTTAGCCACCGCTCAGGTTTGTTGGCATCCTGCTTTAAATCGATGTGCGGTGTGTCAAAACATCTGAACACGTGCCATCTCTCAACTCTCCCCCTCTTCACCCTGCATTGTTTCATTCCTTCATCTACTTGGAGTCTTGCTACAATATCCACTGTTTGCACATCACTGAGATTTTGATATGGAATGAGTCATTGGAAAAATGTGCTTGATTTTAATTCTTTATTGTCTTTTTTTATTATTTGCACTCAATAGAGCAAAAGACGTAAACACCTGGTGGACATCAGAAACCATAATCTACAAATGAAGGAATCGTTCTGATCTTTTAATGTTGGCTTCTACTTAAAAGGTCATGAACAGTTCAAGTTTTGCCTTATTTTCTTCTTCATCTTCGACTTTGTCTAATCCGTCTTCTTCGTCTTTTTTCTTCGTCGTCGTCGTCTTCTTTCATCTTCTTCGTCTTTCATGCTATTCATCTGTCGTACTCTTCTTCTTCATCGTCTTCTTAGTCGTCTTTCTCTTTGTCGACCCTGAGGAGGTTGGTGGAGACGGCCGGACCAGACATCTCCAGCTTCAGAGAGGTGGTTTTGTTGCTTGGGGTCCAGTCTGCCAGAATGGTGCAGCGCTTCCTGGACCTGGTGAAGGAGCGGATAACAGCTGGAGAGAAGTGTCTCCTGCAGCTGTGGTCCACCTTTTCCGGGACATCCACCTGGATCCTAACTTCGCGAAAGACAGTGGTCCTCTGCTACGCAACACACACCCAAAGATGGACTTGTGCCAAACGGGTCCAAAAGGACTTTGTAAGACTTGTGTAAAGATCCTGAACAAGAGAACTCTGCACAACAGAACTGTCGGCGTGTGGGACGACAAGCTCGGAGGTCAGAAGCCCCAGTGCAGGACTCTTTACAAACCTCCGACAAAAAAAAACGGACTGGTGATCTTCAATGGAGGTTCCTTCACGGCGCAATTGGAATAAACTCTTTTTTTGTCGGTCACCAATCCTGATGTTTTAAACAAGTGTCCTTTTTGCAGTTTGAGTGTTTTTCGTGTTTTTAGAGATTGTGCACGGCTGCCAGCTCTGTTTAATCTAATGACGAGGATTTTTGGCCTTTTTGACAAGTTTTCACCAAATCTGTTTTTATTAATGGAGTACATTATATCAAGCAAAAATGGCTGTTTACTTGTCTCGCAGGGACAGACTGCAGGCTGGACCTCAACTTGATGACGTTTCTCTGTGGAAGTGCAACGTCAAGGCCAGACAGGCGTTGGAGTTTTGCTTCCACAGAAACACTGGACACTTGATCAGAAATGGTGCATAAAACCTTCTTAAATCCCCACAGTTTCACAAAGTTCTCCACTTAAACACCAAACTCCTCATGTAAATATTTTATTTTAAGTCCTGATCACATTTTTTTACACTGTTGTGTTAACTTATTGTGTAAATAAAGTTTTGTTAAAAAATTTCATCTTTCTTCTTTCGTATTTTGTTTCCTTTTGTCTTTTGTCTTTCATCTTTTTTTGTCTTCTACTTTCGTCTTTTGTCTTCTACTTTCATCGTGTTCTTTTTATTTTAAGCTTGTCTTGATCACCTTTTTTAACACTGTTGTCTTAACTTATTGTGTAAATAAAATTTTGTTAAAATAGTTCGTCTTGCTACTTTCGTTTTTCTTCTTCTTTCGTATTTTGTCTTCTTTCGTCTTCTTTCATCTTTTTTCGTCTCTCGTCTTCGTCTCTCGTCTTCGTCTTCGTCTCTCGTCTTCGTCTCTCGTCTTCTCTTCTTTTGTCTTCTTAGTTCGTCTCTCGTCTTCTACTTTCATCTTTTGTCTTCTTTTTATTTTAAGCTTGTCCTGATCACCTTTT
>NC_056509.1:34451125-34452102 GCF_014905685.2 Nematolebias whitei
TCATCTTTTGTCTTCTTTTTATTTTAAGCTTGTCCTGATCACCTTTTTTTTTAATACTGTTGTGTTAACTTATTGTGTAAATAAAGTTTTGTTAAAAAATATTTCGTCTTTCTTCTTCATTAGTTTTTCTTCTTTCGTCTTCTTTCGTCTTTCGTCTTCTTCCGTCGTCTTTCATCTTTCGTCTTCTTCTTTTGTCTTCTACTTTCATCTTTTGTCTTCTTTTTATTTTAAGTCCTGACCACCTTTTTAAAACACTGTTGTGTTAATTTATTGTGTAAATAAAGTTTTTTTTAAACAATAAAAAAATCTTTTGTCTTTTCCCTACCTGGGTCTCCACTTTGAGTCATCCTCCTCCATCTCACACTGTCCTCTGCATCTTCTGTCCTCACTCCATCTACCTCCATGTCCTCGCTAACTGCATTCATATGTCTATTCTTGTCTTAAAAGTTGTGCCTTATTTACGTCTTCTTAAATGACCTTAGTTTGGACAAGTATTAATTAATTCTGAGTTTGTTGTCAAGTTTGCGTAGGGCCAAGAATAATGTGGAGTGCTGCAACCTTAAAACCACACCAATTAATTCATTTTTTCACAAGAGTTCATCCAGCCAACCATTGTTTTTAGCTGCTTCCTCCTTTCTGGTGTTGCTGGTGTCCATGTCCAGCAGTTGCAGGTTGCAGGTCCATCACAGTTATAAGATTTCGTACAAATATTATTTTTATAAACACAGCTTTACTCAACAAAAAAGGTTGAATCATGTCATCTGGACTTCGTTTTTTTGTTAAAAAGAAATGTTTCGCCCCTCATCCAAGAGGCTTCGTCAGTCTGAGGCCTAGCCATCTGGTATTACCCAGAAGCCACCCTGACTCTTGCGTTCCAAGCCTGCCTCAGATACCCCTGAAGTCTGGCCTTTTCACTAATGGTTTCAAAAACACAAAGTTTGTTTTCTCAGTCATCCAGGTATATAACAACAAAAAAG
>NC_056509.1:34452202-34467200 GCF_014905685.2 Nematolebias whitei
TAACAAAAAAACGAAGTCCAGATGACATGATTCAACCTTTTTTGTTGTTATATACCTGGATGACTGAGAAAACAAACACAGCTTTACTCAGTTATTTTTGCAGGAGGATTCAAATTTGGGCTGGAGGTAATCCTGGTTGATCCAGAAGAGCTGCTGTTGTTGCTATTTGTGCTTTCTAACAAATTCAGAGTAAATAACCATGTCATACAAAACTGACAGAGGTAGAACAGTTTTTATAAAGAAGAATCTTGCATGAATCTGTTTATTTTTTTATTTATATATTTTTTAATGTATTTTAAGAGTGGAATTGTTTAAGATGGCGTTTCTCTTCTGGTACTGGTGTCAAGCTAGCAGGTAGTTTGACAGAATTACATTATATTTTTTCCAAAACTGAAGTCATTCAAAGAGCTGCAAATAATCAATAATAGTTCATAAATCTTTTGAAAACTACTTATGAACATATTTGAACAGCTGCTTTTGAAAAAAAATGAAGCTAACATTTAAGAGAAGTTCTAGTTCATACATAATGCAAACACAAAAATGATATTTGTGAACATTTGAAACAGTTCTAAACAAAGTGAAGCAGATAGTTATCCTTTAAAGTTATCGTTGCTCTTTCTGAACAAGAGGCATGTCATTACTGACGTCAGCCAGTACAATTCATGACCAGATTAAAATAAGTTCAACAAAACATGAAAAACTAATAAAAGAGTTACAAGGTGGAACAGTTGGTTGCATTCAGGCTGCAGCCATTCTGGGTGGGGTTTTCTGGTTCTCCTGCTGCATATTGAGTTTCCTCTTAAGTACTCTGGATTCCTCCCACAGACCAAAACTGACTCTAATTTGCTGCTTGGTGTGAGTGGGAGTGTGAATGACTGTCTGCCTGATTTATCTCTGTGTCCTTGTGATGACCATGTGACCTGTCCTGGGTGTACACCACCACTTGTCTAATGACTACTGGAGACAGGCACCGTCTCCCCCCACAACTCTGATCAGAATCAAACGAGTAACAAGAAATGAACGGAAATAAAAATTAAAAGTATGTTTGTGAATGGGTTTTGGGGTTCATCTGAAAAGCACATGAAGGATGTTTTAATGTAATAAATCAGCTAATTTGGAAGTTTAAAAAGAATATGAAAATAAAAAAACAGAGCCTAATAATACCAAAGTTCATGCTCACTAATCCAGGTAAAAATCCAACAACGTTCAGTCAGGTCATCTGGATGGTTTTTTTTTTGCGGAGCTGTTTCATCCTTCATCCAAAGGACTTCTTCAGTCTGTGGAGTCATCAAACAAACTGATTCCCACTTACAGCATACCCCATAATGGAAGTAAAAAAAAAGTTTGCTGGTGCTAAGATGGCCTCTGGGGGCCACCCTCTCTGGAAATCAGTTTGCTTGATGGCTCCTCAGATTGAAGAAGTCCTTTGGATGAAGGACAAAACATCTCAGAAAAAACAGAAGAAACCATCCAGATGACCTGACTTAACATTGTTGGATTTTATACCTGGATTATTGAGCATGAACTTTGGTGTTTTGAACCACTTTGTCCATGACTGTCTCAGAGGAGCTGACGGGGGAGAGGGTGGGCCGACTGTTTTTTTCCCACTATGGAGCACTGTTTGTTGAAATCAGTTTGTTTGGTGGGTCCTCAGATTGAAGAAGTTCTGTTGATGTGTTCATGCGTGCACATCTGCTCACAGACTCATGTTCATGTTTGTGCTGATGTTCAATGTTTTGTGTTATGAGTGCTTAGTGTATATTTAGTTGATGTTTTTCTTAGTTCATATCTTAGATGTTATTACTGTTTTTCTTATACATTTTATTGTTGGATGTAACTGGGACCCTGTGTACATAATTTCACTCCACCACATGTACCACATGAGGTGCGAATGACAATAAAGAAACTCTGACTCTGACTCTCTGACTCTGAAATGTCTCAGCAGAGCCTTATAATATTTTTTCTTACCATCAATATTAGTTGCGTATAATACAGAATAAATAGACAGTGTGGGTAAGTACAAAGAACATTGTTTCTTTGATTTTTACCTAGCCTGAACACACATTTGTTCATCAGTTTCTTTGTAAATGTTGAATTTGAGCCCACAGCATTAATCTCTCCTTTTAACAACTTGTTTGAAAAAGGAGGGGAAATCTGAAATACAGGTTCTAAGCAGCACTGATCTAACAAGTCAGGAGCGAGGTGGAACGGCTCTGCAGATGGAGAGTGTGTGTCGGCCTGGGACTCCATTTGCAGGTAGACAAATAACACGTATCTGTCTGCTTCCTGCGAGTTCTGAAAGCTCCCAGAGCTTTCTATTTCTGAGCTGCCCCTTTCATCGGAGTCCTCCCTGAACCGCTCAGCTGTCAGGCTCCATACATCACCACAAGCTAGGACTGGGCTGCTGATCAGAGGGCAGCTTTCTGGGACAACGGACTCTCGGGGAGGTTGCAGTACTGGTTAGAATGCAGTTCAGTACGAATAAGCAACAAAAATACAACCAGGAGTTTGGAGAAAATAACTAAATAAATTACAACAGGATTTTATGTTTCAAGACACTGAATGTGTACTAACTTGTACCCGTTTGCCTCATAAATATACTTTGACGAGCTAATGGCTAGCTCAAACTAGGCCTTAACTTAGTAGTGGATGCTGTCTTAAAACAGGTCAAATCTCAAACATTTAGAAGCGGTTTATATTAACACTACTTTACCAACCTTTACATCACCGTTAGTTTGTTATTTTAGCAGTAATATTACAGCGTTTCTGCTGGAAGTACCACATGCTGTACCAGAATCGCTACTTCTGTGAGTGTTTTGTAAAAATTCGTAGCGTTTTATGTAAATAATTGTGTAACGTGAAACTGGCTAAGTTAAGGTTTATAAAGTAGTGTTTGCATGAACTACTATTATAAAATTGTTGACACGGGTGTCGCTTTAAGATGGCAGCAATCCACTTTGGTCTTAGCCCTGCTCAGGCTAGCTGTTAAATGGTCCAAATTAAATAAAATTTCTCCAAAACTAGATCCTACGTAGTTATCTACAACAGATAATCTACTTTTTGTTCAAAAGTTTTCCACAGAACCCCATTTGTTGGTCTGATTGGTAACTCTAAATTGTCTCTAGGTGTGAGTGAGAGTGAATGGTTGTTTGTGTCGTTTGTTTCTATGTGTCCCTGTGATGGACTGGAGACCTGTCCAGGGTGTCCCCCCGCCTCTCGCCCAGTGATTGCTAGATGTGGGCACCAGTGACCCCTGCGACCTGAAAAAAGAAGAATAAAGATAATGGATGGATGGATGGATGGACTTTGAAGTCGTTTAACATGAAATAGATTAACTTTTAAACCATGGGGGGTGGTGGTGTAGAGGTTAGAGAAGGTACGCATGTGATTGGGAAGTCACTGGTTCAAACCCCCTGACCATTACATCAAAAATGTTGGTTGGGAAAGGTGAAGCACCCACACCTGCCTCCACTCTCATTTGTGCCACTGTGGGAGCTTGAGCAAGACCCTGAACCCCCCATCCCCATTTGGTTCTCGGGCACTTTTCATTTTCATTTGGCTTTTATTCAACCAGACATAAACACAAAGAACAAATTCTTATTTACGGTGCTGGCCTGGCACTTCAAGGGAAGGGAAGTAAGGCAAAACCATGAAACGCAGAAGTCATTAACAATGAAGGAAACACACGTTACACTAACAACAGTTCATTTTCAGAGCCAAACGACAACTTTCCTTAGCATGAAAACATTTGCAAGTATTTTTAAAAACGGCTTTTAAACTATTTTTAAAAGTAGGAACTGAGACAAGTGAGATCAGACCCGAAGTTTTTTGAAGCAGGTTCCAGTCAGACGGAGCTGCAGAGGCCACAGAGCGAGACTTGGTCTTTAGAGTTGTGAAGCACAAACACTGAGAGGATGGGGTGGGCAAGCTCTCTGCTCCACATGTGGGCAGCAGTAGCTCCGTGGTGTGCAACTGGGTCAGGAAGGGCATCTGGTGTACCGTATTCTTCAGACTATAGGGCGCACATAAAATCCTTTAATTTTCTCAAAAATCGACAGTGAGCCTTATAATCCTTATGTATTAATTCTGGTTGTGCTCACTGACCTCGAACCGATTTCAGTGCTCAAAAATGTGTCAAAATGAACTTGTTTCGCTTAATGCGCCTTATAGTCCAAAAAATACGGTAAAACAATTGCCAAATATTCGTGCAAATTTGCTCACCGTGGTGACCCCTGAAGAAAGTAGCCGTAAGATAAAATGTTTAACAAATCCTTTATTTAACTAACACATTAAATTATATTCTTTCATGAATGCAAGCGTGTGAAAAATGGATGGTCGTATTGACGATGTTTTTGCCACAGTCCATGCTTATGAGCTTTTACTAACTGGTGAATTATCAGCGAGCAGAGATGAGGTTCGTGTCGAGCCTCATGTTCCGTCAAGCAGCAACAAGTCATCATCACCTCAGGGATGGAAGGAAAGCAGCGTTAATAGCGAACACAGAGAGCATCACTCTGAAGGGCTGAGCTTCATTCAAGTTGACTTTAACTCCACGACTTTAGATTTGATCACATCCTGGGCTACGGGTTGGTTCTCTGTGTTTAAATGACACGAACAAAGGAGATTATAAATTAATGTAGAAAAACGTTTGCACTTCGAGAAATCCTGATAACGCCCTGAAGTGACGGCTGGGGCGTCATTCTGAATGTGCAGCGACTGACGTCTGAAGTCGAGTTAAAATTAGCAGAGAAGGGGTTGAGACTCACGCAGACACAGGGAGGATTAAAGTATAGGCTGAAGTGGACGTGTCGGGAAGAATCTAAATATTTGCCAGACTTTAATTCAAAAAGGGATCAATGACAAAAATGTATCAAAGTGAATGAACTCAAACAAAGAAGCTAAAATGTCAGCTGAAGTGATTGTAGTAAAGTGAGCTAAAGAACAGGTCAATATAAAGTGCTTTTAGCGACAATGTCTGCGAAGTTTCTTCACTCAAGAGTCCACATTTTGTAATTTAAGCGCTTTGCCAAATTTTATATTTAATAAGTTGCGTTTTTATCGCTCAAGTGCATTTTTTAGGCACACATTTCTACAAAGTTCTCTGAATTATTCATCTATAATGATCATGTAACTGGCTGTACGTGTGCGTCTGTGTTTGTTGTTTGTCTGTTAGCAAAATATTTCATGAACCACTTGATGGATTTTAAAGACACTCTCAGAAAGTGATCGTCAGATGTCACGCTACAGATGATTACCCTTTGGAGTCAACCCAGTTCAAGATGGCTGCCACAGCTTTAGCAAACAGAGAAATGGCTATAGCTCAATATATATATATATATATTTTTTACAAATGTTGAGCTAAAATGTGGCGTAGTAGCTTATAGTGATCCCCAACTTGTACTCCAAGTGCTAACAAATTGCACAATTATTTTTTTTGATTATATCTTGGACTTGCAAGGCGGTCAACGTTGTGTTCAAGGATTTTGCTATTTTAATTTAATTAGTGTTTGATGTAAAAAAATAAACAAGTTAAGAAAAGTGGGTTTCCCCCAGATTTTGTTAAAATTTTTGCTTATTATTATTATTATTTTTACTCTAAAATTACACCAGAAGATTTTTTTTCGGCCACAAAAGAGCTAATGAATTCTCTTTTTCCTTCAAGCTTTACACCTAAATATGAATGAATGAATACATAAATAAATAAATAAATGGATAGATGATCTTTTCCAGTGTTACCGTTTATAATTTCAATATGGAAATCTTCAAGGAAAGTGGATTAAAAGTGGTCTGATGATGGTTCTGTAAAAGAAAAGTGTGAAATGAATGTCCACATTGTGAAGAAGAATTTGTTTTAAACGTGCAAAACTTGTGCTTGTGCCAGAAACAGTCACTTGATAAAGTAGCTGAGGGAAAAAAAAAGTTTATTAAAACTAATTTGCTCTGTAGCGAAGGGGAGAATTTCTCCATGTCAGCTGGAAAAATCGCAGGAATGGATCAGTCTAAATGAATGTGAAATCTAAATTTGATCCATAAACACTTGATCACCCTTTTTCTGCAACTGCACTCCTAAAATTACCTTCCCCAGTAAAAACCATGATAAACTACAACAATACTGACTCACTGCTTCATATTTAATCAGTGCAAAAGTTGATTTTTCTCCGATTCCTGCCAAAAATTGGATTTGCACGTCTGCCGGGCTTGTTTTGAATGGAGCCGTTTTTGGATCTGTGCCTGGCAACCTGGGTGTGCGAGAGGTGTGAGCAGCTCGGCCGACCATGAACAATCCCTCAGGGAGCAGAGGATGGATGGGTGAACACGAGAAATCTGGTTAAAACAAGACGAGACTGTTTGCCACAACCGTTCAGGCAGCTGATATAAAAAAAAAAGAGAGGTGGGAGCTGAGAATGGACAAGATGGAGACGGAGAGGAAAGTTCTCTTAAATGTTTCCTCGCCATGAATGAACAAAGCAGTATTTATCGATCAATGATATGTGGGGTCAGAATATCTTATGGTACTTAGAGCTCTTCAAGAGGCAAACAAGCTGTCATCATTATTTCAAATGCCGTGGAAGGGCAAGCTATATGTAAGTTGATGTTGCCAAGTTGGAAAAAACACACAGGAAGTGTTGCCAACTTGGTGCTTTCCAGTGATGAAGACGCAGAATGGCTAACTCTCAGACCTGCTGCTCTTTTTTAGTTTGCAGCTCTCTGCTCCCATCAGGGTCCTGATGCTTTAGAAAAACACCATCAAGCTGTGCAGCAACGAGGTCAAAGCTTTTAGTCCAGCAACACATTTATTACTTCATAAATATTTTGACTGTGTTGAAGTTAGGAATAGTTTCTCACCTGGATGCATTTTGAGTGCAGCATGGGTTAAAAACTCTGCTGTGCTCCAAGCCAAATGAAGGTCCAGGTATTGAAAGTGTGGACAGATAGAGAAGTGGTGGTTTAATTTAACAGCTGGTGGCTGATTCACATTAACCTCAAATGATTTTGTAGACAGTGGTGATTATCAGTGCCTTGGGCTCTGTTTGTTCGGGTTTGTTTCAGGAAAACACACACACACACACAACAGAAACATTCTGTGGCTTTTAGATCTAATTAATACAAAACGTATGGCAAGGTAAACAAAATGTAATTCTATAGCTGGATTGAATGAAGGAAAGTTGCTCATGTAACTGTGTAATATCATTAGAAACATCTCTAAAACGATGCAGAAAAACTGGTTCATGCATTTGTCACGTCTAGACTGGATTATTGCAATGGTTTATTATCTGGGTGTCCAAATATTTCTTTTAAAAGTTTTCAATTGATCCAAAATGCTGCTGCCAGAGTCTTAACTGGAGTTAGTGGGAGAGATCATCTCCAGTTTGAGCTTCTCTCCATTGGCTCCCTGTCTAATTCAGAATTGAATTCAAAATCCTACTTCTATCCTACAAAGCCCTCAACAACCTAGCTCCATCTTATATTACATATCTTATTGTTCCATATTTTCCTAACAGAACACTTTGATCTCAGACTGCAGGTTTACTTGCGGTTCCTAGAGTTTCCAAAAACAGAATGGGATGAAGATCTTTCAGTTATCAGGCTCCTCTCTTATTGAACCAACTTCCAGTTTCTGTCTGTGAGGCTGACACATTGTCCAGTTTTAAGACTTTCCTTTTTGATAAATCTTATCATTAAGGTTGGCTTGTTATTATGCTATAGGCTTAGACTACTAGAGGACAAATTGACCATATTTCTTAAAATGAATTGTTACAGTTGAATAGTTTTCATTTAATACTATTTCTATTTTAACATGTGATTCTTGACCTGCCATTGTGTATCTGTTCCTCTCAAACCCAACTGGTCAAAGCAGATGGCCGCTTGTCCTGAGCCTGGTTCTGCTAAAGGTTTCTTCCTCATGAGGGAGTTTTTCCTTTCCACTGTCACCTTCATGCTCGCTCAAGATGAGAGTTCTGTGATGGAGTTAAACTCAAAGCAGTCTGCTCCTCAGATAAATAATATTAAATTATTATTTTTATATATGAATGTTTCTGTTCAGTGCCCTGAGATGACTTCTGTTGTGACTTGGCGCTTTATAAATAAACTGAATTGAATTGTAACCTTCAAAGTATTTTTAGCTTCTAACAAACACCGACTAGTCACTATTGTTTTCCTTTTTATAGTTTATTCTGTATGTTTTTTTGCAATCAAACAATCTCTGCATACTTTGTGCAATTTGAGCCCTTTATATATGTAATTTTATCTCTTCTGAAAACACTGTTGCAACTTTTATGGTTTTTGAAGTATTAAATTTCATTTCCAAAAAACATGTCATAGAAATACATTAAGATCTCTCCAGTTCCTTCATAAACATTGTTGTCTGAAATCTACTTTATACCTACTCTATTTTTTTTTGTCTTCCTCTATAGTCCCATTAGCTTTTAGCTAATGTTACGCTAATTTGAGCTTTTACAGTTTTGCTAATGTCAACATTTAGCCGCGGTGTTGCATTTTCTGTTTAGCGCTATAGAAATGCAAATGTTTGTTTTCAGTTGTGGTTTGTCTACTTTATGCATTTAGCTACAACTTTGCTATTATTAGCTTTCTGCTGCAGTTTTGCTATTTCTAGTTTTAAGCTTCTCAGCTTTTTATCTGCGACTTTGTAATTTTAGCTTTTTGGCATGGTTTTGCTAACTACTGGTACCTTTTAGCTACAGCTGTGCTAATTTTACTCTGTTTTGCTTGTTTTGACATTAGCATTTCAGCGTGTTCAACAAGCAGCAGTCAGAGGATTTCTCTAGTTTAAGGCTATTCAGCAAAACTGCTCAGGGGGCCACAGTTTCTGAAAGCCAACAGCTCGGGGGCCGGACATCCAGCGATTAAAATCATTATGTAAATAGACCAAAGTTTACAATAATCTGTCTGTAATCTGAACCCAAAACTCAATCCCAGACACCCCCCACCAAAAAAATTCAATGAAGTGGGCCAGATTAAAGTCATGGCCCACAGGTCGCCAGTTGAATAGTCCTGCTCTAGTTTGAATGTTGTCGCCATTGTAGTGGACTAAGCCTACGTCGAAACCCAGTCTAAGGTCAAAACTCTTGACCTTTAGAACCTTGTGGGACAGAAGCTGTCATTTCATGTATTTGACTCCATAAATACAGGTTCACCCATCCTGAGACTTTCTTTCTTGAAGATTCAAGTGAAAAGAACACTCTCTTTTTATTATCATTACTATCTTACAAATGTTGATAATCAAAGTGTCTTAGTTCAAACCATTTTAGATGTTGCAGTGAACTAATCAATTTTATTAACTGAGTAATGATTTTATTCTCATGTTAAAAGCTGTGCAGAGTTTATGCATTTTTCTGATTTCTGCTTTTGAATGAGCAAGTGTGTGCGTTTACAAGGTTACAGTCAAACGAAAAACAAGTTGTTATGTTGAAACTGTCATGTTTTAGAATCCTCTCAGACGTAAATAGAGATGTTTTGCACCTGTTTCTTAAGGCACGCCAAAACAGAACCCTCTCGGTCTGTGAGAACATTTCTGAGCTGTCTCATAACAATTCTCGCTGTCTCTAACCTCTTACGTCACAAAAACACACCCCTTCTGGTCGTTTCTGACCAATGAAAAATCCCAAAAAGTGAACCGGGAAAGAGTCTTTAAAATGTCAGTACTTCCTGGTCTACACAAACTCACAGGGACACGGAGAGACTCACAGACACAGAGTTACAGAGTTTTCGGAGAGTTCGAGAGTTCAGAGTTCTGGAGTTCTGATGGAGTGCTGTGGGAGTTCCTGGCATGACAACGAAGCTCTTCCGAGTTCCATGGGATTATAACATTTTCCACTGAGGTGAATGTGTGTCGAACAGAGCCTCGCCACTACTTCTGACGGGCAACAGCCATTCTAAGGAGACGCTGGACCGGTAGCGTTAACGGAACACCATATCTGCTGATTATCATCAGAGAGGTAATGGGTCAAGTTTCCTACCAAGCGTACCGAGGCGAGCTGGGCTTCTGATGGAGAGTGTCGGTTCTGGAAAACACTTAATTTCCCTCACACACCATCCTTTACTCCCCCTAAACTTCTTTCCATCTTTAAACTTTCCTATGAAGTAGAAATTCTCCCAGATATTTAGAAATGTCTGTGTAAAGTGCTTATTCACATCCGTGTGGGTAAAAGTCATAGTTGTACAGTTTTATACATGTCTATGGTGCAGCAACGGAAAAATCATGGCCGTATGATTTTTCCTGATTGATTGCTTATGTTGTTATTTTCATAATTTGCCAAATTAATGTAAATGTTTGATGTTAAATTTGATTCTGTAAATAAATGACCGCATTCATTTTGATGGGTCAAATTTAAATGACGTCTCACGTTTGCATTTCCTTAAATTCAATGCACGTTTTATTCTGTCCAGAAAAATGAGGAACTCGCGTTAAATGATGAATATATCCCAGCATCTGTTCATCTACAATTGGTGGCCCGTCACGTGCTTATAAATGGACTGTAACTAATGTGCTAATTGAGTTTCATGTTGGCATGTGTTGTAAAATAACAGTTGAATCCGTGCGTCTTTACGCAGCGCTTGGAGCTGCACCGCCTGAAGCGTAATGCTGCATGTTTTTAAGCGTGTTGGTCTGTGATGCTCAGAAAGCTCACAGAGAAGCTGAAATTGAGTCACAAGTCTTTATAAAGCTGAATTGTACGTCTGTATGTGTAACTTAAGCTGGCTTTGAGCTGTGGAAACGCTTCATTCTGTTTAAACTGTGTTCCGGACGCTTCTGGTCCGCTTCGGTTCTGTGGTTCCGACTCGGTTCTGGAGCTTCGAACGAGTTGTTTTAAATAGCTAGAAAGACGTTTTGTCACGGAGCGCCGTTCTCTGTGCAGCTCAGGGGGTTGTTTCGTTACAATTTTTAACAGAAAAAGGGCATTTTGATGGTTTAAAAGACGAAAAAGTGACGAACTATTTTACGCTAATCTAACTTGCTAGCTGGGGAATACGCTTCGTGGTTGGTTGTTTGCTGCTTTGGAAAGCTCTGATTTGCTGAGAAAGGTTGACTGTCGTCACCTCCCCTCACCCCTACGCTGCGTCATTGGTTGAGAAAGACCGTGTGTAACGTTCTGATTGGATGAGGGAAGTGTCAATCACGTCACCCGGAAATGAAGACTCGTTTTCATAGGGAATAAAATCTGCTTTTTAACGCTGGAAAGCGCATTAAAGCTGTGTTCTGAAACGCTGTTTACATTCGTTCAAAGCATATTCGCTGAAAGTTTGCCACGTTTGTGTAAAAAATCCGTTCAGAAGTGTTGGTTTTCACCGAAGCAAGCCGATGCTAATTTTAGCTAACAAGCTAACGACCGGACGCCACAGGAAGTTATAGCACCCCTAGTGGACGACACAAACAATGCCTGAGTTAAAATTGTTGAGGATCTGCTGACATCTTGTGGAGAAGACGTGGGATCACAGGTTTTCACTTCGTTTTTAGGTGAAGAGTGACATTAAACGTTTTTATTTTCCTGAAAGGCAATTTTGGAGTTAAAAAACTTCCTCAAAGCTGAATAAACACTGTTATCTTGCATTTTAAAAGTTATGAAGGTATTTATGCTGAGAGCTTTTGCCAAACAAATTTTTATTCACTGGTAAATCCTTGAGAAACGGGTACATAATAAAAATTTAGAAACTTTTAAATAAGATACAGTTACAAATATTCACAGAGTTGAATAGTTTACTCATTTTGCTAGAAGATAACGCACGTTTAAATGATAAATCACTAAATAAGAGTAAAGCTTATCAGGAAAAGGAGATTTTCTGGTTTATTTTACCACCTAAACATTTACATCTACTATTTAATTTCTAAATAGCAGATAATGGCGGACGGAGAGGGAAACACTGACCCCTTACAATCCGAGGATGTGGTCCAGACAGCCTTACACATTTTAACAAATTCAATTCTTGGCAAAACTTTGGAGGACTTGCAAGTCCTTGATGACGATCAGAGACATGAGGAGCTGCAGAGTTTATCAAGAGCAGCTACAGTGAAGGAGGACGCAAAATCAAGCCGCATACGGTTAGCAAAAATCTCTCTGCTTCTGAAGGCGGAATTAGACCGTTTGGTAGTGGAAAAGGGCGTGCTATTCAACGGATATAAGTCTGAAAAAGAGAGGTGTGACGAATTGATAAGTGAATCTGAGGCGCTGCAGCAACTCCTTGAGGCTGCTGAAGACCTCTCAAAGAAAGAGCTGTCAGAACAGGCTCAATCATATGAGGAGAAGTGTGCCGAGCTGATAAGTGAATCTGAGTTGCTGAAACAAAAGATTCAAGCTGATAAGGACCTCTCAAAGAGAGAGCTGTCAGAACAGGCTCGATCATATGGGGAGAAGATTGCGGATAAGGAACGAGCGTACCAAGACGCGTGTGCAGATAACAATGAGTTACAAGCACGGTTGCAAACCGCTTTAAGGGAGCTGGCCGATTGCAAGGCAGAAAAGGGGTTAATAACCCGGAGTTGGCTGACTTTACAAGATGAAAATCGGTCAACAAATAAGCGCCTGACAGCTTGTGAGGAGAATTTAGCTACAGCTACAGAATGGATTTCTGTAATGGAGCGAGCTGATCCGAGAATCGAACAGGGTCAGCTACAACCGCCCCAGACAGATGCTGTTGCATCTCCTCCCCTTAGCCCCGTTTCAACACCCCCAACCCGGGGGATAAGGACGGGTCTGCACCCACTTGCACCTCTTCCTCCTGACGCCAGGCGGTCAACTCCACCCCCATCTCGGAGGGTGGGGACAGACCTGCACCAATATGCACCTCCTCCTACCAACCCTTATCAGCCACCCCCACCCCCACCATGGGCAGTAGGGGCAGGACTTGATCAGTCTGCACCACCAGTCACACAAGTTAGACCGGTGATACAGTCTCCTTCAATGGATGACTTGCAGAAAATCTCAAAATATGTACAACGCTTTGTTCCCGGGCCTATGGGGTCCGCAGGAACAAAAGCGTATCTCAAAGATCTGGAGTTCAGATTGAGATCTTATCCTAATGCTACGGTAGACGATAAGATAAGTCTGATACGGCTCACTTCAGACAGAGAGGTGTTCACCTTCATCGAGCGTCTACCTGATGCGACGAGGAGGGATTACAACCTTCTGTGTGAAGCTTTGATCAGAGAGTACGACCCCTGCACGGGGCCTGCTGGTTTTCCAGCTGCAGACAAGGTCACGCAGGGCAAGACTGAACATCCAAAAGTTTATTACAAAAGAATCTTCCAAGCCTATTTTGGTAACAGAAATGAGACCGGAATGGAAGAAGATGATGGTTTTAAGTTTGTTTTCAGCAAAAATCTCCACTCTGATTTTAAAAAATCAGTACAAATGATGGCAAATTTCAGAGAAAAATCCATCAGTGAGATTAAACAGTGTGCTGTGAATGTGTTTGAAGCATGTTCTCATGCTAAGACGCCCATTGAAGTGTTTCCTAGTGTAAAGGTTAAACCCCTCCCTCTTGAACTAGAAGGACGACGTGCTTCGCCGCCTCCTCCTAAGAAGAAAGAGAGAAAACAGTCTGTTCAAGCTAACAAACCGCGTACTGAAGGTGCACGCTGGGACAAAAAGGCTCCTCTTTCAGAGGAAGACAGTGATTATCGAAAAAGGGGTGAACGCAGGACGCAACGATATGAGAAACCATATCGGCAGGGGCAGTACGTAAAGGAAACCCCGCAAGACGTACCTGACCGTCCCCCACCTCGGACGAAACGAACCGAGGCGAAAAAATCACAAAAGTTCCAGAAACAAGGCCCTACACCTCTGAGCTCGGAGGAGACAGAGAAACTACGCAGGTTGTTAGAAACTTTGAAACACACTGACACGGGAACCCAACCAGGAGCACTTTGCAGTAATGTAATTCCTATTACATCTGAGGGCGCGAATGATAACATAACAGATGTCGGTGGAACACACCAAGACATTGCTGTTGTTGCCTCAAACAACCCCTCATCGGAAGAAGGGGGGGTAAACACACACACGAACGATGACGTGTCATCACAGGCTGAACACTCAGAAACAGCTTCTGCTGTGCTGACGGTTCAGGCAAACCAAAATTACACAGATAAGTCTGAACGCGTGAAAAAGCGTCAGAAAAAGCCCAAGAGGTTTCTGTGTAACTTTATCAGAAAGGGGGTCGCCAAAAAGGCGTACCTGTCAGTAACACTTGAAGGTGTCCTCACACACGAAGCACTCTTGGACGGTGGGGCAGACATAACAATCATGTCAGCTAAACTGTTCGAGGAGCTGAGGACGGCCGCTGCCGGTGTTAACAGGATAATACCTCTCTCTGAATGTGCTATAGAAATGCAGGGTCTCTCAGAAATGAAAACAACCCTGACAGCTATAGCAATGGTTCACATGCAGATTGGCAATATGACACTGTACCACCCGGTACACGTGACCCATGTTGACTCATTCCCATTTTTGGTTGGCCAGGATTTTATAAATCGCTTCGGCGCGATTATAGATTATGGTGATCAAACAATGTGGACAACAGTGAGCAACCCACTGCCAATCGATACGCCTCCGGAGTGTGACACTGACTGCCCAACAGCAGGTACCGCGGAAGGCGCACAGGACCCCTCAGCCGAGGACACGAGCCCGGTGAGTACTCCTCTGACACCATGTGAAACCAAAGAAACCCAAGTGATCCAAACTCTGACTCAACAAGACAGCCTCCTCTGTGAGCTGGAGCAGTCAGTGTCCACCAAACACTACCTACCACTGGTAGTTAAGGGTGTAGAGATCCAAGGGTCCCACACCAACGATGCTGTTCTGTCTCTGTGGACAGATAAATCAGCAATTAACCGAGCTTTCTACGAAACCTTGGTTCACAAACACGTTGGTCTAGAACTAATTAAAAAAGCTTTCCGCTTTCCATTAGTTCCCAATAGTTCACAGGTAATGACCGCAGAAGGAGTCATTAACCTAAAACTGAACTGGAACCAACGAGAACTGGT
>NC_056509.1:34467300-34476151 GCF_014905685.2 Nematolebias whitei
GAACTCGCGTTAAATGATGAATATATCCCAGCATCTGTTCATCTACACCATGGGAGCGTACAGTACAACTCCATACTAGTAGCTGTTGAGAATTTTAGGTACATAATTAGGAATGGTTCCAAAACTGTCTGCATGTCATGCAATGGATAAAACCATTCCTGTTTCTGGGCTCCGGTGTTCTGGACATGAAGACAGGGTATCAGAACAGACTTCTCCTGCAGTATCATCTCCATTCATCTGTCAGCATGGGGCCAACTTATCCCAAGTACAGTCACACACACACAGAGGCTATAACAACATTAAATTTGAGGATTATCCTGATCTTTGTTCACCCAAAATAAATATAATTATCTGAGAAAAGTCTCTGCAGGGCTGGAGAGACAACTAGAACGCAGCGACTTGGAGGCTCGGGCACAGATGGTGTGAATGAAAGATGAAGAATCTGTCCCCGTCCTCGTGCTGTTTCTCTTGCAGAGTTCTCTAACAAGCGAACATCTGGGTTGTATTTACTGGGAGAGGCTGCATGATTGTTTGAGAAAACAGACAAAAGATTCGGAAAACAGCAGAACAACTGGTAGGATTCATGAAATAGTGCTGGAGGAGAAAAAGGTTTATCAGCTTTAGAGTTCATACGAAGTTAGAGAAAACCTAATGAACTGATGGTTTGAGTTGCTTGAAGTGAGATTCTGTGGTAAAGTTATGAACAAACAATATCTTATCTGTTTGAGCGACCTCAAGTTATACAATTCGCTCTGACCAGACTGACAAGATAGGATCTAAAACCGTTAATGTTATCAAATTTAAAGCACTAATGTTATTTATTTAGAATTTTATGGTTATCTGCAAGCTCAAATTATGGCAGGAGCAGCAACCAACATGCAATTTACTGAAGAATATAAACAATGTGAGAAGAAAAAAAAAAGTGCCAAGATATTTTGCATGTGTTTCTTATTTTGAAGCAATGATAGGTCAGTGCAATCAGTTTGTAATGTTTTATTTTACCAATCCTCCTAAGCGTACACAATCTGCTGCAGAAATTTGTCTCTCCTAACTCTTATATGTGTCCTTAGCTCTTCCTTATGGTGATTAGATGAAGTTAAAATATTATATTACTGCTTGCGGTGCTTGAATTTGTTCAATGAAAAAGTCAAACACAAAATGGATTTAAAAAACTTAAATTGATTGTGATTTTTTTTTAACAAAAAAAAAAAAACAGCTTTCAAAAATCTACAAATCAAAACAACCCATAGATATTCAGCATCTACACATAAAAAAAAAATGCTTCTCTTACTCTATTTCTCTACAAATGCTGTGCATAAACCCCTAAGAGTGAAAAACAGATGTTTGATTAATGGGAGACAGAGGACTTCAGGCTTATTCACAAGCATTATAAATCTTGTCAGCTGCTGTGAAAGAGATCGTGTAATTGCATGTCTGGGCATGTTGGTGCATTCGACAATCTCTCTGTTAGCTAAATATGTCACGAACCAGTCTGCTCAGAGAAATTGTGACCCCTGAATAAATTCTACAGGTGACCTGTGCTTTAGATCCTGAAGGTGAAAACAGAATCAAAAACACAAACTACTGAAGAGCTAATGTGATTCCAGAGTGAGTCACTTCTAATATTTATTTACTCTAAAAATCAATTGAAGGCAGCACGCCCCACAGATTGTCCAGACCTAATATAGCAAGTGGTATAAACTCAATCCTCTGAAGTGCTGGCTGTTGCCTTGGAAACGCAGCTTCCTTCAAGTCACCTTTACTCATGAATGCATTCATGTGTGCATAGGTGTTTTTAATCTTTGACTGAAATTATCAAAAGGGGTCACAAGGGGATTTTAAAAAGTTTATATTATTGTTAAAACACCTCGTCTTCTCATTTGAGCTTGTCTGACTTTTGCCCATTTGGCCTGCAACACATGATGAGACATATGGGACTCTTATTGTTAGCAGCGGCAAACTGTGTGTGTCATTGTGTGAAGCTTTCTATTCAGGCGTTTGAATATCTTCCTGGAAAACATCCCAGATATGAAATCTGTGTTTGATGCTTTGTTGGAAAGAGCAGAGGGAGCACGCAGAGAACCATATGACTCAAACTTCCTGAGATAAGGCTGAAAATACAGGACCCATCATCGACTGGATGCAACAAAGACCCCAGGAGGCATGTCATTTTTAAGCATGGCTCATTTTTTATGGTGTTTGTCCAAGCAGCTTTTCTTTTCTTTTCATGCATTATGGAACCTGCATTACCGAACATCACTCAAGTCAAATGCAATCGATAGACAGGTATATAAAAAAACGATATACTTAATAAATGCACTTTGACGGTCAAATCAGCTGCATTTCAAAAGCCGATTTGCGGCTCCGGGAGCATGCAGAGGAACGACTTGCTGTGCATTTCTTCAAAATTTAACAAGATAACCACCTAAAACAATTATTTGTTTGCTCGACATTATAGTAAAGGTGTGTCTCAATTGAACCTTTCCTTAATGAAAGGACTTTAAATGTCAAATCAGCTGCGTTTCACCTGGCCGGCGCAGCAAAATGCAGCTGATTTGACGTTTGCTCCAGGAGTTCCAGAGAGAGACGAAGGTGGCTTGGTATGGAAAGCCGAGTGTCTCATTAATAGCCATTTTTACCTACTAATGAGACATTTGTGTTGTCATATTAGTCGAGGACCCTCTAGTGGCTGAAAATGGCAGTGTTCAATATTTTCCATGTCAGAATGAATGAAATCGTCAAATCTCAGCCAAAAACTGTTATAAATACGGGAGAAAAAAACATAAATAAGTCGCTTCTCTGTATAAGTTGCAGGGATGCTAATTTATTCAAAAGGTGTGACTTATACAGCGAAAAGTATGGTACTTCTTGAACTGGTGTTCTGTCAAAGAGTTATCAATAATTAGTACATTAGTGGCTGTGGCATCAGTCATAGAGCACAAAAGTATGGAGAAAGTATTTGACATGGCTAGGCTTATGGCAAGCCTTCCCTGTAGTAACATGGATGTTACTTGGCTGAGAAAAAGGCAACAAACTAAAGAAACGGTGCCATGCAAAAATCCAAAGGTTTGTTTAAGCTGATATAGATTTATTTCACATTTACAGGATATGTTGTATTTAAGAAAGAGTTGTTTTAAAAGCTTGAAGCAGAAATTCATGACCCGTGTTCATGAAAGAGCATATGAACGTTTAAAAGCTGGTTTAGCAATAACATTTTTAAAAGCTTCTGCTGTCCTATCAGTAATTTCTTCTTCTTCTTTTTTTTTTTTTTTTGGATCAGAATTCAAAAAGCTGGAATATTTCCAGGTATCAGTTCAACAGTTTGCTAAAAAATGTTTATCATGTAAACTCTGGGATGACACACTCAGCTGTTTCTGTAAACACTGCAGATAAGGGGTAAATGATTAACTGAAAGCTTTATTTCTGATGTCCCCTGTCCTCTTTATAACTTGGCACAGAGTCACAGCCATCTTTACTTTTGGCCAGTGTTAGATACTAATTTCCCATTAAGCAATAAAGCTGTCTATGTAAAGCCATTTATCCCTCCAATATGGCTGGCATGTGCACATAGTGCTTATTGCTGCATATTCCTTCACAGATATGAATCTGATGTGCTTGAAATTAAAACATCTGTGTCTTTTTCTTGTCTTCTCAGATTATATATTTTATGTCTGCTAGCATTTGTGACACATTTCCATAAAACCTGGTTTTGATACAGCTCTACTAACTTATTTTGCTGCCTAAAAGTGATGAAGAAGCTTTAACTCTTTTTATAGCAGCTTTAAACAAACCTTACAGACTAGTTTGTGAATTTTAGCTCTTACTACGCTGCAAGCTTTAAAAAAAAAAACATTTTGAAATGTTTTGTATAAAAAAGTATTCATTTTAAATGTGTTGTCGGTGTTTATGGATTTCTTTGTGTTAGGATCTGTCTTTTAGTTGTTTGTTGTTTTTGTTGTTTTTTTGTTTTCCTCCATTTTTGGTTACGCTTTATTTTATTATTTTGACATTTTTGTGTTCAGTTCTATAATTTGTGTTTTCACCTCGTGTATTCCTTTGTGCCATCGGCCTCGTATCCTCAGTATTTTAGCAGTCAGTCGCCACACCCATCTTCCCCTGTTTCACCAATCACATCTGCAGCAACTCCACCCATCAGCCCCCAGTCCTTTTAGTCCTTCAGTTCCCACCCCCTCTTCGGTTGAGCATCATGTGCTCACACACCATGTTGTGGTCCTCCTCAGTGTTCTCCTTCATGTTCTCCTTGTGTTTTCTGTAAGCAGTTTGCTGCCATGCCTGCAGGATTCCAATTCTTTCTGCAGGTTTCTGAATGCTAGGCAAGGAGCAGCAGCTGTGGGGAATTTTGGTTAAGGTTATGAATGTTGATCACTAACGGATGTTAAATTAATGTGTGAGTTAGAAAGTTGTTTTGTCAGAGGAGCCTGCAGGGACACCTGATAAACTCCAAGGCCTTCTCCGAGTCTGTAAGCTGGAAAGCCGAGGTCGTCTTGACCTCGTCTCTATTTGATAAGCGTGCATTGTAAAGCACTTCCTGCCTCACTGTCCGGTGCACAATCTCACTGATGAGTCTCTAAGCATGTAATTTTTGCACATCTGTGAAAGCTTCCTCGTGACCATCTACCCTCGCGAGTAAAGACGCGTTATAAAAATCTTCTCGTGTCCTCAGAGTGACTTATTTGAGTAAATAGAGATGATGAAAGGATATTTATTTTATTCAACAAAGAAAAGTGTTCCTTTCCCTGCTGGAGCATTAGATGCCAACCGAACCAGCCTTCTCAGTCTCTAGTCCTGGATTCCTTGTTTTCTTCCTCATGCCTTTTAGACCAGAACCATTTGATCCCTACAATCCTTCATCTTGGCTGACCTTCAGCTGCTCCTCCACCACTTCACCACTTGCCCAGCTAATAACCTCTACGAACCTTCAGTTACCTCTCAATCCTGTACCACGCCTTCCTGGAATCCTCTGCTCTTCAACATTATAATCCTCCTACCTACCAGTAAGAATTGGCCAACCTTTCCATTACCTTCCACAATCATCCTTACTCTCTTCCTCCCCCAGGTTTCGTATATACAACTACACTGTAAATAAAGTCACTTTAATTATACTAAGAGTTTGAGTCTGTTCCCTCAGTCTAATTACTCTGGATTTACCTCCAGTTGTGCTTTTACTTTCAGTTTTTACTTTTGCTCAGGCTCCTGGTGTAAATCTGCATTCCCCTGTTTCCGGCATCCGTGGCACTTTTTTTTGTTTTTGTAAAAGCAGCTGTCAGGTCTGCACTAGCATCTGAACATATTTCCCTAACAGGGCTATAACATGTATTATATTGTACTGCGTGCTAATCTATTATATGTGGTTATACTTTGTGTTATTTGACATCAACACCAGAGTTCATTATATCAGGTTAAAATATAAGAAATAACTACAGATGTCTGCTCATCTGTGATATTCTGAGCGGTTAGAGCAGTCGTCCTCCAATGCAAGAGTTGGGGGTTCAAATCCACCAGCAGTTACATGCCGAAGTGTCCTTGGGCAAGACACTGAACCCCTCATTGCCTCCGATGTGCATCCCATCGGTGTATGAATGTGATAAAGCACTGATTAGTCTCTTTAGAATGATTTGTTCAGTTAGCTTTGTATAGATCTATAGAGCGCTGTATGAATGGGTAAATCAGGACCCAGATTGTAGTGTAAAGCACTTTGAGTATCTTGATCAGATAAAAAGGCGCTATATACAGTCCATTTACCATTTACTGTTGCCTAATAAACTTAAAAGCTTTATTGTTGGAGAACTTTCACTCAGGTGTCATGTCAGAATCTTAGCTGCTGATTTCTTTTGACTCTCTGGTTCCCTGGACAAACACGCCATAGCAAACTGACTCCGGTCACACCTTTGGGATTACCAGAGTCAACCCCCTTCATTCTCGTCGAACTGCCCCTTTTCTGTCGGTCTTTGTTTAGCCACATTTTTCAGTTCTCCAAGAAATTACCTAAAGGTCGCTGGGTTTCTTCATTACAAATTCCACTGGGGTCTTGTACAAGCTGACAGGTTGGTCCACACAGCAAGCCTCTGTTTCCCAACACAGACCTGACCATTCAGCCAGAATGTTGTATAAATGGTCTCACAAATGAGCTAATTACCCTTTTTATTATTTAAAGTATCTGACAAATTAAAACAGAATTGGTCTTATATGTGGGTTTGGTGGAACTGATGAACATCAAAAGTATTTGGAATCAGTCAGGTTGAAAAAAAAATTTGAACCATTTACATATATATGTAATTTATCATTATCAACAGGAACATTTTAAGAAAGAAAGAAAAAAAATTATGAAAATAACAAAGATAGTTCCTCTTTATAAGAATGATGAGAAATGTTTGTTCAATAATTACAGACCATTATCCTTGTTGCCACAATTTTCAAAAATATTAGAGAAATTAATTGTAACTAGATTAGATCGATTCATAGATAAACAGAATATTTAAGTAATAGTCAGTATAGGTTTAGAGCAAATAATTCAACATCAATGGCTCTCATGGAATTAACAGAAAAAATAACAAATGCTATTGATCAAAAACTGTATTGTGTTAACGTTTTTGTTGATTTTAAAAAAAGTCTTCAATACTATTGACTACACCATTCTCCTTGAAAAACTATAAATATTGCATTAGAGGATTAGCACTACAGTGGGTATCCAGTTATTTGAATAATAAGAGACAGTTTGTACAAGTAAAAGATGCAAGATCTGAATTTTGTGTTAATGGATGTGGAGTCCCTCAAGGCTCTGTGTTGGAACCAATGTTGTTTATTTTGTATGTGGATGATCTGGTTGATGTGTGTGGGCTTTTGAAGTGCGTTTAATTTGCAGATGATACCACAATTATTTTGTTTGGGTGAAGATATTGAACGGATGTTAGAGATGACACAGGCAGAATTCGTGAAAATGTAAACTTGGTTCCAACTTAAGACGTTATTAAATTTGGAAAAAAACCAAACCGCATGATATTTAGTAACAAAGAAAATTAAATAAGGGGCAGATATAAGAATTTTCTTCTTCTTTCTGCACCCTTTTCATTCAATGTTTTTCTTTTTAATGGATTTGTTTTGTTTGTTTAGTTTATTTTAAATGAATGAATAGATGAAAAAAAGATCAGCATTTTGCTTCTCCCAGTCATCCAAGGATGAGTCAAAAACTTTTTTTTTTTGATGGTACATCTATGTTTGGTTTAGTTTAATATGATTCTTTTTGCATTACACTGGATTATTATGACACACAAGTTCAAATAACTCCATAGATGTACTTTGCTAGTATAATTCAGATGGCGTTTAGTCTTCATTATGTCACTGGATGATCATTTGTTGCTGTTGTTGCGTTTCATGTTATAAAAATTTCAGAAACCTGAAGGTTTGTTGAAACTTCCTCTCTGCCTCACGGTGATGAACTATGTGCTGCCTGCTTGTGGGCTTTGAAGCTCAGCATGTATGACGTGTGAATGACAGCAGGCTTATCTGGGAGAAATCTCTGAACGATGCTGGCAGAGAACTCCTGCGGAGATGCTCGGCGGTACCTGCACTTACAGAACCTCTGCCGTGAAACTGGATCGATGGCTGGAAGAATTCACGATATCCAAATCAAGCAGTGTGAGATGATTAATTCATTTCTGCTTTATTTTGAAACTGTCTGGTTTATTTACAGTGGATAAACGGAATGAGGTAAAAACTCTCAATGTGAGCCGTAAATTCAACAACAGACGCTAGAAAGACAAATGGTTAACAAGTCTTCTTACTTCTTATTTACAAACTTTTATGAAAAATTAGCCTATTTCCTCTCTTCTGCCTTTAAAACTTACTTTTTTTTGTACTGATGAACAGCTGAGAAGATCCAAAGACCTGTTTGAAGACTTCCTAAATCATTCCGTCACTTCATACTGGGAGAAAAAGGATTTTTTTTTTAAATGCTGGCAAGATTGTCTCATAAAACACACACACCACATTGAATCTACAGGAATCTCTGAAACTGTTGGGTGTCAGAGTGCATGTGTACAATTAAAGAGAAATAGTTTGCAGAAATAATCCAGAATATATTTTATTTTTGGTATTTAATGCCTGCCGGACTTCCCAATGGGGGAAACAATGTCAGTTAAATGATGATGTCATACGATGACCTTTGTGACTTATCGAGCCTCCAGCAGCTGTTTCTTTTCTGCCAAATGTTTCTATTAAAAAGACAGATCTTTACTGGACAGTGTGTGTGACAGTGGCCAGGGGCCTGTTTGTTACTGTGTTAAGGCAGGGACTGAATCATCTCTGTACACTCTAACTGCTTTTTTTGTCTCTTTCTGTCTTTCTCCCTGTTGTTGTTGTTTGTGTCAACACTTCTTATGTCTGTCAATAAGTTCCCAACTCCTCCCTCTCTTCATTTCCCGGTGGCCAACGAAGTCTGTGCAGAGTGAATGATTCAAGTGGATGTGTGTGTTTATGTCTGAGCGTGTGACAGCTGAGGGAAGAGATCTCTTTTAGATTAATTTTTACTACAAAACAAATCCCAAGGCATGTTCGTTCAAATACACACACAATGTTTATTAAGGAAGGCAAAGTTTGACAGCTGACTCGTCGTCTTGCTTATCTTCACTTCAACTTCTACAAGGAGATTAAAAATGTGCTTTCAGTTATTCATTTATTTATTTGTTTGTTTATTGTTTAAAGCTGAACATCATCAACCAGCAGATTGTTTTGTCTTTATTTATATTAAATCAGCTGGGGTTGTCTTTGTGAAACAATGCCACCTTGTAAATCCTGCTAAACCATAAAAAATATGAAATTTAAGTCTCATCAT
>NC_056509.1:34476251-34477642 GCF_014905685.2 Nematolebias whitei
AAATCCTTTAAACATGCTGCTGTCCAGCCTCTCCTGAAAAAAACCAAACCTTGACCCCTCAGTCGTATCCAACTTCCGGCCTGTCTCCAAACTCCCATTTGTTTCTAAACTACTGGAGAAAATAGTCGAGTCCCAGTTGAAGTGCTTTCTGGAGGGTCGCGCCATCTTAGAGCTATTCCAATCTGGCTTTAAACCTCTCCACAGCACTGAAACTGTCCTGCTGAAGGTCTTTAATGACATTTTCTTAACCACTGATACTGGTGATTCTGTGCTGCTTGTCCTATTGGACCTCACAGCCGCCTTTGACACCATCGACCATGAGATCCTCATTGCTAGGTTGGAGCAGTGGGCGGGCATCACAGGTCAGCCCTCAGTTGGTTCAGATCTTACCTCACTGACAGATCCTTTTGTGTCTCCATCAAGGATTTTAGTTCTTCAGCGGCAGAGCTTAAATGGGGGGGGTTCCGCAGGGGTCCATCCTGGGTCCCCTCCTATTCTCTTTATACCTGCTGTCGCTTGGTGCTATTTTCCGGAAACACAGCATGCCCTTCCACTTCTACGCCGATGACTGTCAAATTTACTTCCCACTAAGACACAATGGCACATGCTCTATTCAACAACTGCTCGACTGCCTGGCTGACATAAGGGACTGGATGGCTTTAAACTTCTTAAGTTTCAATGAAAAGAAGTCTGAAGTCATGTTGTTCCCTCTCAATGACACGATCACAAACCACTGCATCGACCTCTCCGTTCTAACCCTGTCAGAAAAACAAAGACTCACTAATCTGGGAGTGAAGTGATAATAGACTCTTCCCTGAAACTTAACAATCATGTAAACATGATCATTAAATCATGCTTCTTCCAACTGAGGCGACTGTCTAAACTGAAGCCCATATTGTCCAAAAATAACCTGGAGACAGAAATACATGCATTCATTACATCTAGGCTTGATTACTGCAATTCGCTCCTGTTTGGTATCAGTCAAACCTCCATAGCACGATAACAACTTGTCCAGAATGCAGCAGCCCGATTTTTAACCAGTACAGGCAAAAGAGAGCACATTACACCAGTTTTGGCCTCACTGCACTGGTTACCAGTTCACTTTCGAATCCAGTTCAAAATACTCGTGTATGTCTACAAATCACTGAACTGTTTCGTCCTCCCTTATCTCTCTGATCTACTACAACCGTATGTCCCACCACGTTCCCTGAGGTCAGCGGACCAGTTGCTCCTCACAGTTCCAGGAACTCGTCTTAAGCGCAGAGGGGACAGGACCTTCTCTGTAGCAGGACCAAGACTCTGGAACGAGTTACCTCTGCTTGTCAGACAGGCCCCCTCCCTCTCGGTTTTCAAGTCCCGTTTAAAAACTCACTACTATTCAGTAGCTTTCA
>NC_056509.1:34477742-34480402 GCF_014905685.2 Nematolebias whitei
GGTTTTCAAGTCCCGTTTAAAAACTCACTACTATTCAGTAGCTTTCAACACCAGATGATCTGTGTTTTGATCCTGTATGCTCCACACTGGTTTGTCGTCATTATCTGCATCATTTTTATGTCTATATTTCTGATTTACCTCATTTTGTATTTTGCTTTATGTGTTACCTGTTGTTCTGTCTGTACAGCACTTTGGTTGGCCTTGTCACTGTTTTAAGTGCTCTACAAATAAAATGGTATGGTATGGTATATACTGTATATATACATATGGTACAGTGTATGGTGTATAATCTCTTGTGGCACAGAGATCAGAGAAGGTGGGCCAGTGATCGGAAGATCGCTGGTTCAACTCCCGGTAACAACAACATCAAAATGTGGGTGGGAAGCAAAGGTGAAGCACCCACATCTGCCTCCACCCTTATTTGCTCCACTCTGGGCCCTTGAGCAAGGCCCTTAACCCCCACCATCTGCTCCGCTGGACGCCCTATATGGCAGCTCTCTGCTCCACACAGAGGGCTGTGGTAGCTCGGTGGACTATGGTTGTGTTAGGAAGGGCAGCCGATGTAAAAATAATTACCGTTTTTGTGCGACTTAGTTTGCTGTGATGTCCTCTCTCTCTCTCTTTCTTTGTGGTTGTGTGTGTGTGTGTGTGTGCATGCGTTCATTTGTCTTGTAGGAAAATATCTAATGACCCATTGCATATAGTTTAATGAAACTCACAGAAAGAAATCAGCTAATGTACATTTACAACCGATTAACTTGTGGAAATTACTTGAGATGGTCGCCACAGCTAAACAACCTTAGCAAGCACAGACATGGCTACAACACAATTAGTTTTACAGATACTGAGCTAAACTTTGGTGTGGTAGTAGCTGAGAATCAACCCTAACACCTATTTGGAGCAAGAACAGATCACATCAGCTCATTGTTTAGAACTTTGGTATGTAATTCTGAAAGTAATATGCATATAACAAGTGCAGATTTTATGTTTTTTTTTTCAAGAACGAAGAAGTCTTTCCTCATTTTTCACGTAGATCTTGCGTTTTACTTTATGATGCACGAGTGAAAAAATGAAATGAAAAGTTGGTCTGAATAGAAAACTATATCCCTTCATTTGACACAAATTGACATGAGAGTAGGGAAAAAAGGAGGATGAGAAAGTGCTAAAAGAAACAAAACCACTTAGAGTCATCTTTGAGATAATGGCCCGAGGGGAGAAAAGTGGAAGCGAAATGTAAGCTGAGAAGGATCTAAATAGGAGCAGCACATGACATAATTTTCATCCAGGCCCCTCCAGGGCATCTAAGGAGACAAAATTTGTGTTAAGAATCAGGCAGAGCGAGCATATGGCGCTGTGTAATATTGATGGTGCACCAGCGCTCATCCCGCGCTGTGCTGTGATAGCCCTGCAGTCATTTCTGTGGCATTTAAAACTCATCGCCCGTTTGTTTCAAGTTAATTTAGGTCGTAAAAGATTTAAAGGCAACAAGCATGTAATGCTTTAAAGAAATGTAATGAGGAAAAGCAGCAGAGAGGAGGGAAAAAAAGGAAAACAAGATCAACTCATTGTTGTGTGAATCAAAGGTGAATATAAAATATGGATGGGGAGATCAAATGGGTGAATAAAGGGAACAGCAGGCATCAAAGAGAAATGCTTCTTAGGAGTCACAGGATCAAACTCTAGGAGTGTGTGTGAATCAGCATGTTTGCTCCAAGGCAGGGGTGTCCAACCATTTTCATTGGGCCAGAACTATCTAGATCACGTGCCAAAGTCAAGGCCCGCGAGCCACATGTGGCCCACCACGTCATTTTATGTGGCCCGCGAGAGCTTCAAAGGTCTGATTGTCGTATAATAAATAAGTCAAAAGGGTGCACTGACAACAAACTACATTTCCCATAATGCATGCCAATTATGTTACCCGCGAAGTAACAGCATCCCACCACTAGATTGCAGTTTTTCCACATCAATATCATTTTCTGAACAAGTGCAATTGAGAAATACAAACAATGATCCTAAAATGTCCAGGAAGAGAAAAATTGATGCAGATGGAAGGCTGTTTCAAGAAAGATAGATATGTTTGTGCTTCAAAGAGAGAAACTGGTATGTCTTTTGTGTTATGAGGCAGTGGCGGTCGTCAAAGAGTACAATCTACTTGGGCATTTTGACACCAAACACCGAGCTAAGTATGCCAAAATGAGCCTTCAACCCTAATGTTGTTATTTTGAGTTTAAACTTATTAAATGTCTTTTATTGAATTATGTTAAATTTGCAGCAATGTATTTGAGATTGCAGGTTTATGTGTTTATGCAGTTAAATGTTTTCTATAACACCATCTCTCAATAGTTGGATGTACGACCCTTGAAAGGCTGTGTGCATCCATTTGTTTTTTGTAAAACCTGTTCCACATGTTCTTAGCAGCTCACAGTTGTTGGTTGGACCGTTATTCTGCACCTCTTACAACTAAAAAGTTTTAAACAAAGTTAAAGTCATAACTTGTTATTTTTTCTTCTTCACTTGGAAAGTTTGATCATTGATTTATGGAGTAGTGTGGGTTTCATAATCTGGCAATTTAAAATGTTTTATATTATAACAGAGCAGCAAGCAGACATATTTTTCTACATCTATGCAAATATATGTATATATATATATATATATATATA
>NC_056509.1:34480502-34490479 GCF_014905685.2 Nematolebias whitei
ATATGTATATATATATATGTATATAGTATGTCGATGATACCACTTTTTATTCTTTTAAAAATGTCCAGTTTCTGCCCATCAAAAATTTAATCAACTGAAATTATTTTATTTGAAAACACATGTTATATTTAGTCAAGTTTTATGAATTATTATCAAAAATTTTACAATTTTGTAGGTCAGTGAAGGCCTATTGTAGGATAAAGGGATTAATTATAGCTAAATGTTTGTATTGTACTTAATATTGCTCATTTTGAGAAGATTACTTTCATCTGTTTTGCTGTTAAACCTAAAAAAATTAAAAGTATCACCATTAACTCTACAGAAGGTCTACATCTGCATCAACCTTTTAAGCCGGTGGGTCAAAATTATACCATTCTTTAATTGCAGCCGTGGCCCACATAAAATCACTTTAAGGGCCACAAATGGCCCTCGGGCCGCACTTTGGACACCCCTGCTCCAAGTGATGCTGTGCTTGAGCTCTCCTTTGTTTGAACTGACGCTGCACAGATTCACAGCTGATGGTATGGGGACTGTTTGACATGTGCTTTGAATCCATACAACTGTTTAAACTGTAGATGTGTGCCAGAAATAAAGCGCAGGCAGCTTTGTAACCACATGAACAGCAGTGACAAACCCTCTCTTTCACGTTTCAGAGTTTTCAGAAGCGGTCTTTGAGCATGCATTGATTCATGCCTGCTCCTTCCTTCATCACACTCCTGGGATTACTGAGCTGCAGCAAAAAGCCTCTCATTGAGTCATCCTGTCGGCTGATGTACTGATTCAGGATCAGGACGATTCTGAACCGAAGGCGATTAAGAAGCAAGAATGTGGAAGTGTAATACCTTTCTGCGTGGCTGGAGAGGTGAAAGAAGGTCCTCTCCATCGCCATTCCTCCACCTGTCTTGGCTGTCCTCCTTCAGAGCCTGAACAAAAGACACTTTAATGTTTTTGTCCTGCTCCACTGCTTCTGAAGAGACCTGCTTTATCCTGGTTTGTTGGTCCCACTTCTGGTTTGACTGGATGGGACGTCCCAAGGCCAAAGGTGCAGGGGCACCCTGCCAACTCATGTCCAGGTAAAGATGGACGCCAAGGCACACAGCAGTGAGCAGGATACTCAAACGCAGCAGAAATCCCATGGGGACTTGATCTTTGCACATGTCCATCTGCGAGTTTGTCCTCCTCGTCTCTCTGGCTCTACTTTATCCTTTGTGTCTTTTACAACTCCTTTCAACTACTTTTTACCCCATTTTCTGTAATCCTAACTTGAAAAGTATTTCTGCTAGTACCCCAGCTCCCATGCAGGACTGTGGACATGTTGAGGCTCTGCAAGCAGAATGTGAAGTTTAAAGTTTGCAGCCTGCTTTGAAAACTTTGGAAACTCCCTCAACATAATCGCAAGTCCCACTTTTACCAAAAGTCAACTCCCACCCCCTCTCGTTTCTTTCTGTCAGGCTGAGCTCAAGTTAAAAAAAAAACACACACACATGCACTGCTGTTGCTCTACCTCTTTCTTGGGGTGGTCTCTTCTCTCAGATTACTGTGTCGCTCCAGATATGGGCAGGGCCTGGCACTCTGGGTCTGGCATTTGTTAGCTCTCTGACTCACGAGCACTCAGCCTACAAGGAAAATTCCTCAAATTCATGCTCATCTATTTTTTTCTCCTCCCCATAAGATGAATATGCAACATCAGTTTAGTTTAACAAGATTTAAAACAAGATAACTAGTTGATGGGGCTCTGTGATTTCTTAAATCTGGTGATTCTTTGTGAAGTAAATTTACTCTTGTTGCCACCAACAAACACAATTCACAAAATATGTACTGGGCTTTGATTTTCCCAAGAACTCTTAAAACGCTTAAAATTGCCAAACTTCCTCTTGTCTTTGTGTAGGACTGCTCTTCAAATGAGAAAAACAGTTTATAGCCCTGTAAACATTCAAATATTTCTACCTCAGTTTATCTTCTATTCATGTTAGTGTTATCGGTCTCTTAGATAATTGCTAAATATTTTTTGTACATGAAGACTACTTCAAAATGATTCAGCGGTGACCTTATTCTGTCACAATTATTTACATTTACAAACTGGAATCTATCAGATAAATATGATTTAAACCAATTTAGAGTTGTTCCTGTAATACCAACATCATATTCAAGTCTCTGTAATAGAATATTATGATCAACTATCAAATGCAGCACTGAAGTCTAACAGGACCAGTATAGACACAAGTCCATTGTCTGAGGCCGTGAGAATATCATTAGTAACTTTTACTAGTGCTGTTTCTGTGCTTTGATGAGCTCTAAACCATGACTGAAACTATTCAAACAGATTATTTCTTTGTAGATGTTCACGTAACTGACCTGCAACTATTTTCTCTAGAAGTTTTGATATGAAAGTTAGATTAGATATAGGTCTATAATTGACTAGGATTCCTGAATCAAGGTTATGTTTCTTAAATAAAGGTTTAATTACAGCAACCTTAAAATGCTGTGTTACGCAACCATTGATTAGAGACCAATTAAACAGATCCAAGATGTGGTTATTAATTAAGAGATATATGTCTTTAAATAGCCTGGTTGGGATTGGATCTAGCATACATGTGGATGGTTTGGATGAAGCTAATATTTTTGACAATTTAGAGAGCTCAACAGGACAAAAACAGTCCAAAAATAAATCAGATTCTTGTGACATTTTTAAAGATGTCTCATCTGACACAGAACCAGAGGCGATAGTAGGAAGGTTGGTTTGATGTTTTTCTCTAATTGAAATAATTTACAATTGCTAAGTTCATGGCAAAAACCAACACAGACATGTTCCTGTTTTTAGTATTTTATATTGCTTTTAACATAGCGGTTTGTTTGTTTTTTAATATAATTGCTTCCATTTACTTTTCATTTTATATGCTTTTTTTATGATAGTCTACTGTTGTCTTCTGTGTTCTTTGTTTAAAACAGGTTATGAGTCATCAAGGCGCAGTGAGACTAACCTGCATAAAAAAAGGTTGAATTGAATTATACTGGGATTGAAATCCTGAATTTTTGCAGAAATAAGGCTGATGTACTCCAGCTGTTGGATAAATAAGAAACCCCTTGAATTATTATTTTTTTTATTTTCAGTCGTTCAAGCTCCAGGGTGGACAACAAAGAAAAAGTCCTTTGTCACAATCTGTGGATCTAATTAGGCTCAAAACTATTAAAATGTGATTTTAGCAGTATTTGTTCTTGATGATTAGTGAGATTTGGATACAAACTTCTATTTGAATGAACTGTGGTTAATGTACTTGGTGATTGGGTCTCTGTGTTATGTGATCCATTCTCCAGTTGGTTAAGCACATCCTCAGCCGAAGTGTTTATGATTTTAAACTTCATACACCTGTTTCAGTTCAGGTATCGTCACAACAAAATGACACATGGAGATGAAAGAAAATTACAATTTAAACTTGCTTTAAAAGCTTTAGACCTTTTATTAATTTAAAGGCATGCAAAATATAGTTTACTATTCAGCATTCACACTTATGTTTCTTGTTTTTTATTTTTCTATAATTTTTTACATTCTAACTTTTACATACTTTGTGCTGTTTTAGACATTCAAAACCCTAAACGTTCCTTTAATTCACAAGATGAAACCTACAATTTTTGTTTTTAGTAACTTTTATACTTAAAGAACAAAAGTATTCCCTATCGGAACACACACCATGCTTAGATTACTTTTTAGCTAGCCTTTTGATACTTTTAGCAAATTTTTACAAATTTTTGTTGGCATTTTGCAACAGTTAGCTAGTTTTTGTTTGTACTTTTAGCGGCTGCTGTAGGGCATTTAGCTATTTTGAGCTAGCCTTGTAATGCATTTAACTTTTGGCTAGTATTTTGCTACTTTTAGCTAGCATTTAGCTATTTTTAGCTTTTCGCTAGTGTTTTTTAGCTTCTTATGTTTTGCTCTTTGTAAGTTTTGAAAAAATTATTAAATAAACCTGTAAATATAAATATACACAAATAATAAGCTAATAATGATAATACTAAAAATAATTAATAAGCTGTAACCATGCCTGAGTAGTGATAACAGTGTCATCAGCATATTGTAACAGTCATTCAGCACCCAATATTGTTAATCTGTTAATTTGTTAATCCGTGTGTTTGCATATTAAGCTTTGATCTGTAGGTGATGTGAGAGTAAATTTTGTGTCTGCAGGTATATTGATGTATGTGTATGTATATGTATTCATGCATGTCTACGTGTATACAGTTTTATGTGCATGCGTAGGTATTTATGTATTTATATATATATATTTTATATTGAATCACTAGTTTGAGTCAGAATGTGTACTTTGTATGTAAATTTAAAAACAGAACTGGACAAGCCATTGGTTTTCCCTCCTCCCTTTTCAAACATTTTTGTTTTTTACCGAATATTTTGGTGGAAATTTTTACTTTTTTATTTTATTTTTCTTTTGTTTTGTTGAAATTTTAACTGTTCGAAATGAAATAAGGGTAAAAAAAATCACCACATTTTCACTGAACTTATATTTTTTCTAGTCTAACTAAAGATGCATAAAATCTTTAGGTCTATAAAATTTGAATTTAGTGAGGTTCCAATTGCCTCTGACTGCGTTACATCCCATGACCATCTAATCTTACAAATTCTTTTGGATTAGTTTCCTACATTTCCACAAGTTACATGACACAATCTCTGCTGCCGCCCAGTGGTTGAACACTTTTCACCTCCACATGGAATCCATTACTACATTATGTGAGTGGAAATGTCTGCTGTGATCTGGGTCACCCATTACTAGAAAATATGAAGATAAAAGTCAAAAGGTTTAATTCTGAAACATGTAAACAGGTTATTAGTAATTTAATTTAATTCAATCTGTGAATGTGTCCACGTGTACAGCGGCCTACAGGTGATTGCATCTATTTTCTGATTCTGCACACAAAGACAGAGCTTTCATTCTGAAATAAAACGAGCAGTTCTACACAGTTTTTTTTTTGTTGGCTCCCCCCCCACCACCAAAGGAGGGTTTTCTCCTCATCCTGCAGTTTGGATTTGAATTTGATTTGAATTGTGTCTGAGTGCTTCTTTCTCCCCGCTGCTGTCAAACACCAAGAACAACAGTCGTGTAAAGTCAAATTACCAGCGTCCTCCTTATTTTGATGCATGAAAAAGATGCAGAGCAGCAGAGATCAGTCAGAAAATTCTTACATGGATGGAAAATTGACAGAGACTCACTTGGAAATCAAATTCTGATTTTTTTCCTCATCCAGATATAACTGTCTATATCATTAGAGTGGAAAAAAAAAAAAATTAACTGATGAATGATCTATTTAACCGATAGAATAGAATACAATAGAAACAGCTTTTATTGTGCCAGAGGGGAAGTTCAAGTGTAATAGCAGCAACAGATAGAATGGTTCACACAGAAAGTCCTTAAAATGTAAAAAAATATATAAAGAAAAAGGTTAAACAACAACAATAATAATAATACTACAAGACTATATTAGATAATTGATAAATTGATAAAAATCAGTCAACAAAAATTTATTTCACACAGCTAAAATTTTCATTAGATTAATTGTTTTATATAACATAGTAACATATTTTGAACACTTGATACTAACAGCTCCTCTGTAATCAGGATTCACCACTCACTGGAGAGTAAACTGGACTCAACTGGTCTTATGTAGCTTATGCTGGACTGCTTAGTACAGTTATTTATTTATTTATTTATTTTAAAGGTCCAGTGAGCTTACAGAGGTCTAGATAAATGAACTGAAGGACTCCAGTGGTGGGAATCAAGCAGCTGCGACAGGAGCGGGTGAAGGTTAGACAGTGTTTGCTTTCAGCAGGGCGCTAGGATATCGCAGACACACACACACACACACACATAAACTTTGCTGTATTTCTGCCAGCTGTCACACTGAACTGATTAACGAGAGAAATACAAAACAATAAAGTGACAGTCAGTCAACTTTAAATTGTTGTGTGTCTAACAGTCATCAACAGTCTGCACCTTATCAGCCATGACAAGACAAAGGCAAAATTTCCAGGCCAGGCTAATGGCTAGCCTATTTAAGTTAAACATTTTCCAGTTTTATAAAACAACTATTTTTTTTAAATGACAGTCCTGTGTCTCACACACATAAAATGAACAGATTAAAATATGCACTTAAACAAAATCAAATACTAAATCATGCAAAAAAAAAGCAGTGGGCAAGATAGTGTTAGATAAAACCAACTTGGATATGCAGTGTTGAACATATGAGTTTTGAGTCTGGCCTGAAGGAGACGGAGACAGTCAGAACTTTAGAGTTTTGGATCTCTGTGTTCCACAGGAGGGCAGCTAAAGGCTCTGCTCCCATTGAACACCAAAAAGAAGGGAATTACAGTAATCAATACTGGAGGTTGTGGACAAGGATAGCAGTGGTATGAAGTAGAAAATATGTGAACCAGGTGAAGTTATTGATGTGAGAGTGAAATGACAGTGTACTGTCGAGGACGACACAGACACACGGCAGATTGGATAGCTGATGGAGAGAAATTCAATTTTTATCACAGTTAAATTTGAGAAAAATTGAAGAGAACCATGATCTGAGTTCATCCAGGCAGCGGGTGAAGGGCGAGAGGATGGTGTATTGGACATTATTTATGTAAACTGCTAATAATTATTTAGGCACACGAACAGTGCAGACTGTTTTTCATTTCTTGCAGCCATCGGGCTTTTTCTTGACACATATGTCTGTTGGTTCAAACCCCCCCCCCCCCCCCCCCCCACACACACACACAGACACATACACTCCCACACACTGACGCGCACACACGTAGCTTCTATAAATATCCAGATATACATTCACTCGGTGTGACATATTCATTTCAGATGGTTTTTCCTTGTTTGACTGTTCACCTTCTAAGCTTTTAATAAAATCATAAAGACAGTTCTTGATTAGAATGTTTATTTCACACGTTTCAGTCATTGTTAAACAAATTTTCTACAACAATGGAAATGTGTTTGCTGGAAAGGTAGAGCTAAGTGTCATCTGCATAACAATGGAAATGAATTTCCAATTTAGGGAAAATATTTCCATTGGAAAGGAAGTAAGTGATGAAAAGGAGGGTCCTCAGGACAGAGCCCTGGGGCACACCACTGGCAATGGGGAATAGCTCGGAAGCAAATGATTGTACTTTGTAGATGAACAAACTGAGTGTGGCCTGAAAGATGGTATTTTAAAGGGGGAGTGTGAGTGATGCCATTGGAGATAAGTCCAATGAGAAGGATGGAGTGAGAGCTGGTGTCAAAGATTGCATCACATCAAAGAAATGAGAACGGAAAGTAAACCAGAGTCTGCTGCCATGAAAAGGTCATTAGTGATTTTTATAAGACCAGTTTCTGTGCTATGATGGGGTGAAACCATAAATGGGAAATATTTGTAAAGATTATAATTAAATGAGAATAAATTGAGCAGCAACAACTTTTTAAAAAAACTTGGGAGAGAAAAGGTCAATTTGAAATTGGACAAAGATGACTGAAATTATCTAACCAAGTTAAGTCAGGACCTGTGGACGGATTAAAAAAAAAATCTAAATAAAACAATATTTAAAAACTTGTTGAAACTTCTCATATGTTATCCAAAAGACTTTGTCAATCAGAGGAACTTCAACAAACTCAGTCTTATAAATAATTATAATAATAATAAATAATTATAACAATAACAAATACCAGTAATGAATTATGACTGATCCCTGTCAAACCATAACCCTCAGCACTGGTTCTCCTCAGGGATGTGTGTTGAGCCCCCTCCTGTTTACTCTGCTCACGTATGATTGTGCAGCTACCCATCCAGGCTGTCACATTGTAAAGTTTGCAGATGATACAGCGGTGGTGGGATGCATCACAAACAATGATGAGTCCAGCTACACCCAAGAGGTGGAACACCTGGAGAGTTGGTGCAAAGAGAATAACCTTCACATCAATGTGAAGAAGACAAAGGAGATGATTGTGGACTTCAGAAGGAACAAAAACACCTACACCCCCCTGAACATAAGAGGATCTGCGGTGGAAGTGGTCTCCAGCTACAAGTACTTGGGTGTACACATGAATGACAACCTCAGCTGGAGCAACAACACCACCAGCCTGATCAAGAAAGCTCATCAGAGACTCTACTTCCTCAGACGGCTGAGGCGAGCTGGTCTGGGAAGCTCACTCCTCACCTCCTTCTACAGGTGTGCAGTGGAGAGCATCCTGTGCTCGAGCATCAATGTGTGGCATGGAGGCTGCACAGCTGCAGAAAGAAAAGCTTTGCAGAGAGTGGTGAAGGCTGCACAGAAATCTGTTGGAATCAGCCTCCCCACCATCACAGACATCTACACCTCCAGATGCAGGAAGAGGGCCACCTGCATCATGAAGGACCCCACTCACCCAGCACACACACTTTTTGCCCCACTCCCCTCAGGAAGGAGGTTAAGGAGCATTAAGTGTAGAACCACTAGACTGAGGAACAGCTTCTACCCTGAGGCTGTTAGACTCATGAATCTCTAACTAGAATAATCACTGTGAAAAACCATATCATGTTGCTGCTGATCTGTTTCATGTTGCTGCTGATCTGTTTCAATGTTGATGTGTTCATGCGTGCACATCCGCTCACAGACTCATGTTCATGTTTGTGCTGATGTTCAATGTTTTTATGTTATGAGTGCTTAGTGTATATTTAGTTGATGTTTTTCTTAGTTCATATCTTAGATGTTATTACTGTTTTTCTTATACATTTTATTGTTGGATGTAACTGGGACCTTGTGTACATAATTTTGCTCCACCACATGTACCACATGAGGTGCGAATGACAATAAAGAAACTCTGACTCTGACTCTGAAATTCAGAATATAATTCAAAATTTTACTTCTAACCTACAAAGCTCTAAACAACCTCCATCTTATATTACAGATCTTATTGTTCCATATTTTCCCAACAGAGCACTTCACTCTCAGACTGCAGGTTTACTTGTGGGTCCTAGAGTTTCCAAAAGCAGAATGGGAGAAAAATCTTTCAGTTATCAGGCTCCTCTCTTGTTGAACCAACTTCCAGTTTTTATCCAGGCTGACACATTGTCTACTTTTAAGATTAGGCTTAGGTCAAGGCCTCAACCCAGACTTCATGGCATCATTCTTTCTATCTGCGTAGGTTCACAATAACATGTCCTGTCTCATTACACTGCCTGATAACCAACATTTCTGAATGCTGCACAACCATCAGCCTTTTCTGACTATTTAACTTTGTGTATAGAAACTCTTTAAGTGAATCAGTTATCAACCACTTTTATGGAAAAGGTTACAGGTGAACCTTCTTTGTGCACGCACAGTAATCATTTACATGACGTTAAGGACAACAAATAACCAGCGTCAACACAGACGGTGACTATGAGGAAAGCACTAAACAAAGACATATGAAGACAAATTATAAATCAACAATGGCAATATTTTCTTCCAGTTTGATGAGCTATTAATTAGTGCTGTAATGCACAGTATCAAAACCTAGTATTTAAAAGTCACATAATCAGTATCAACAAATAACTCATTCCATTTATTTATTTATTTTTAGCTGAGAAAGTAGAAATAAATGCAGCATACTCCCAGGCAATCAACCACAGTTTGTATCCTGCTGGATCCAGCCAGAGCATGGTGGTCTGAGTCAGTCTGGACACATCAATTATTAATCAAAGCCCAAAATACAGAGACACACTGAGGCTTCAGGGTAAAAAAGAAGAAGTTTTGTTTAATATGTATTGTGTGATTATGTCAGACTGTGTTTCATGTGCCTTTTGTTCAAATATATAAGAATTTATGTTGATTATGTCTAATGTGACATGTGCAGATGTTTTGTAAATTCCTGCTAAACTGAAGAGAAAGGTCAGAAACACTTGATTCACCTTAAGGTGCAAACTGATCTAAATAATCCCGTTAAAAGCATCCTCTGCAGAAACACTTCAATATATAT
>NC_056509.1:34490579-34502678 GCF_014905685.2 Nematolebias whitei
TGTATTTATAATAATAATAATTTATGGGGAATAATTTATGGATCTTGTAGCTTAAACTAAAAGTTTTAAGAACCAGTTAAACGTGTTCAATATTCCAAAAATACAACCTTGTTAATTTATCTTTATTTCTTTAAGGAATTTGTTATGTTTTTGAGAAGATGTCTAATTTTTGATTATTTAGATGGTCACTTGGTAAAATAAAAATGCTTTTAGCCTTCCACTTTGGTCTTTGCCTCATTCGGACTGGCAGCTTGGTCAAAATGAAACCATTTTTCTCCAAAATAAAAAGATTTAACAAGTGAGATTATAATTGCTCATAACCGTACGGTAGAATCACACTTGAAAAAGTTAGATTCCTCCCTTTAAGTTGTAAGTAAGTTTATTTCTGCTGCTCCTTCTTCACAGTGAATGAACTCACATGAAAGATTTGTTTTACGGTGGATGCCCATCCTGAAGCAACCTGGGCTCGAACCCACCACTTCAGGACAAGGCCAGGGCACAGCTATCGCAGCCCCACTTTAAATTGTCAGAAATTTTAACACCACCCACCCCACCTTATTAAACAAAGAAAAAAGTTTTGGATTTATTAGTTTTTTACAACATAAAAAAAAAAAAAACCTTCACATGCAAAAGTTAGACCAAACAAAATATTAATCAAGACACCAAAGACAAAGGTGGAATTATAATGTTTTTGTCTCTCTGTGTTTGTGGTGGGGGTCAGTACTGTTAGCAAAATATCTCATAAACTAATAAGCAGATTTGAATCAAACTCTCAGAATCTACAGGAGATTAAATTTTGAAGTTGATTCAGTTAAAGACGGTCACCACAGCCAAGTGAAATGAACAAACACACACAAAAAAAGTGCTCTAACATTTTGTGACTGATACCCAGTTTATATTTTAAGGTCTAACTTATCACAAGATGTGTTTGAAACTCGTGAACAAGATGAAATTCATTGGAATTCTCAGAACTTAATCATTAATTGAACTTCCACAATGATCACCTATTCTGAACTCTGTCATTACTCAACATCAAGTCCTTGGAAACACTCTGAAGGCGGCGGGTGATGTGCATTCCTTCATGAAATGCAATTGGCCTTACATTTAGATTAAAAAAAAAATCTATCAAATTGAAAATGAGCAAAACATTTTGTAGTAAATATGTTCTCATCTACTGTGTGTGGAAGTATTCCCATTTTCATGTGATGGGATGTGCGTGCGTGTGAGAGTTTTGCGCCCCTCCCCCACCCCCACCGCGTGGGTGCGCTCCACAGCAGCTCCGCGCTCAGAGCTCCGCGCTCACCGGGTCCAGCCGCACCGGGAGCCGCAGGGCGCAACAGGAAAATGACCGTGGAGAGAGTCTTCGACGAGCTCGGACATTTCAAAAGGTACAATAAATAATAACAATAATTAAAAAGAAAAAACAACTCCTGGAGTTCTCCATACTTCTAAGTTTTTCTTTTCCTCTTCTCTTAACAAGAAGAGGAAAGCCTCTCCAGCTGTGAGGCTTTTGTGGGATAAATTTGTGATTCCTGCTGCTGAGCATGTGGTTTCTAAAACCAAACTAACAATGAAAATTCACGAGTTAGACATTTTGTTTATAATCAAACATAAAAAAAACAATTTGTCTTTTGTAGTGTTAGGTTTCCACAGTGAATGTTCAGGTAATGTTGCTGTTCTTACGTCTTGTCACTAGATGGCGCTGCTGTGGCAGCACAGGGCAGAAGAGACCAGTTTTAAAAAATAGAGTAAGATACAGAAGAGACAACGTGGCCTTTTCAAACTAAATTTATATCACTGGTTTTTACATCTCCTACCTAATGAAGCATTTTTCAAATTTTATGTAATCCGTCAAAAACTGAGATTTATTTAGATTTTTTTTTTCAATATGTATTAGTACCATTTCACAGTAAGAGCCCATTTATAAATGGCTGTAAACACTTTATTAAGCACTAAAGGTATTCATTGCAAACTATAAAATCTAACAGAAAAAAGGTTTATCTGAACTATCGGATGATGTAGTTTAAAGAGTTGATTCCAGTAGTTTTCTAAATATAATGAAATGAAGGGTGATCTGAGGGTACGCACTCAATATAAACAAAGTACTTTTATCTGCATACTTTACTCAACAAACCTGTGTAAATATGCACCAACACTCAAAAATTGTCAAACTTCTTTAATCCAATTCCATGAATGTCTGCATGGTTGATTTGTTTTCAGTCATTTTGGCTGTTTCTCTAAATTTGAGCAACTTTTTGAGTAATTTTACTTCAACATATTCAATTCAAGAACACATTAACTATCCACATGAGAAATATTGTTTGGATTTCCGGAAAAAATATATTAAAAGTTCAGCTTATGACTTTGCCAACTAAACTGCGTCAATGTTTGAACAGAATTTTATAACTGATAAATAACTTTATTTTAATGTTTTATAAATGACTGTTAATGCTTTATAACATGATCACAAATGCATGAATGTGATTATACAGTGCAAAGGTTGAAAAGGTGTCTGCATTCTGGCTCATGAAACATTAAGATATGATCTTCAGAAGATGTACATAATAGCATTTTTATTTTTCTATATCGGTCAACAGAAATTAGTCTTCATAAATGCATAAAATACCGACTTTGTTGTGTCTGTTGGCGTTCCCATCATGTTTTACTGGCTTGTTAGAAGTCTTTGAACACTTCAACCAGTGAGTTTGTGGGTCAGAAGCTGAAGTGTTTGGAAAATACTTCTTTATGATCACGATCTGGTGCTTTGTTGAACCCAAAGTGCAGACAGACGCTCGGGGAACTCGAAGGAAAAATAATAATAATATTTATTAAATGAAAACAAAAGGCAGTTAAACTTACCTACTGTATATGAACAAGAAGACACAGAGGGAGACAGAACATGACCCCTTTTCAGGACAATCCACCGACAGGGGAACAACAAGGAGAAATGAGGGAATAATTACAAACACCGGGGGGAGGACAGTGAGGGACGGGTTACTGCCTCGTATGTTGCCTTCTTTTCTTTAGTGTGTTTCTGTCTTTCCAGATTTCAGGCATGTCTGTATTTTGCTGCCATCTTCCAGGCCACTGCGTGTGGAATCCACTACCTGGCCTCCGTCTTCCTGGTCGAGACCCCAAACTTCGTGTGCGGGGTGCCCGGCAACGTCACCGATGTCCTGTACGGTAACATCACAGGATCTCGTTTAGAGGAAATCCTGCCGCTCATCGGGTTAGGGAGTGGACCCCTGGTGGTGAGGACAGCTGAGGGGGAGCAGTGGGAACTGAGCCGGTGCCGCTGCGCCCTGCGGACCGACCCAAAAGACTTCACCTATGAGTTCAGCGGCAACAAAACAGTGATGGAATGCAGCGGGAACTTTGTTTACGACCACACCGAGATCCACCAAAGCATCGTGACGGACTGGGACTTGGTGTGTGACGGAGAGTGGTTGGCCAAGCTGTGCCAGCCCACGTTCATGCTGGGGGTGCTGATCGGAGCGCTGGTGTTCGGGGACAGTGCTGACAGGTAAGGACTGGTGTAGAAAACTGCACCTTTACACCATTCATGCAGTCAAACCTTGAGACACGTCTGCACTTCTGCTTCTGAACGAAAGCTTCTCTCAGGCTGAGAGGGTTTGTAAAAAGAAGCCATGAGAGCTGCAAAGCTTTAAATATGCTTCTTAGAAAAATTAATGAGGATGACAAAATGAAAAAAAAAAAAAAAACTGGGGACAAAAGGTTAGGACTGACAGAATGGGAGTGGAGCGAGTAGGAGACAGATACGATGACAAGGCCAAACAGCTGGTCAGCGTTTTGAGAAGAGCACGTGTGCACGTCTGTCTGTCCAAACCTGATGCAACGCTTCTAGCAGCTCTGAGCTTCTAAACTCGGTTTTGCTTGAACCAGTTTGCTTTTCTGCTGAGGAGTTCACTGTCTGTGCCGTCCAGTTTGCATGCTTATAGGGGCCAACTGTTTATTTTAACGATGATCGCAGGGGCGGGAACTGACGGTGCATTTATGACAAACTAAAAATCAGACTTTCCAACTTCGCTGTAAGAACAAAACCCTCTGTTATGTCTGATCTCGCAGGTGAGATCTCAGTATTAAAGTGGGCGGCTGCGGCTGATAGAGCAGTCGTTCTTCAATACGAGAGTTGGGGGTTCGATTTCATCCGCAGTCACATGCTGAAGTGTCCCTGGGCAAGACACTGAACCCCTCATTGCCTCCGATGTGTGTCCCATCGGTGTTTGAATGTGGTAAAGCTCTGATTATTTTTTGTATAGATCTAGAGTGCTGTATGAATGGGGAAATGAGGACACAGATTGTAGCGTAAAGAACTTTGAGTGTCTTGATCAGATAGAAAGGTGCTATATAAGTACGGTCCATTTAAATTTAAAGTTTTGGACAGTTAATATCTTACCTGCTGTTGTTAGCTCTTTGAGTTTCTTCAGTTTGTAAAATGAGAGTTTGATGCAGGAGCTAATGGTCTGAGTGGGAAACCCTGAAAATATCAAACTGAAGATGTCAAAGTTGATAGAATATCATTTGCACAAACTGAAATCACATTCTTGTGGTTGAAGTTGTTTGAAGATGGTGGCACAGAGGTTACAGAAGGTGGGCCTGTAAAATGTAGGTTACTGGTTAAACTCCCCGGACCGACAACATCAAAATGTGGGTGGGAAAGGTGAAGCACCCACACCTGCCTCCACCCTCATTCACCCCACTCTGTGCTCTTGAGCAAGGCCCTTAACTCCCACCATCATCTCCCCTGTGCGCCCTAGATGGCAGCTCTCTGCTCCACTCAGAGGGCTGTGGTAGCTCGGTGGTCTGCGGTTGTGTCAGGAAGGACATCCGGAGTAAAAACAGTTGCCAAGTCTTTGTGTGAGTTAGTTCTCTGTGGAGACCCCTGAAGAAGGGAGCAGCCGAAAGAAGGAAGACAAAGAAAAAAGAAATAAAGAAGTTGTATTAAGATGTCTACTATGGTCTTGTCCCCACTTGGACCAGCCTTTAGCTTGTTAATTCAGTCAAAAATAAAAAAACTAAATCTGTTTCTTCAAATAAGGCGCTATCTACAGCAGGTAAGACAGTATTTGTTCATAACATTTCCGCTGAACTTCACTCAAAAAGTTTTGAACTATCACTGTATGTGATCTATTTGAACTGATAAAGAAAATTAGCAGTTAAATAGCAAAACTAATAATTAGAGTAATTGAGTTTTGACTCTTGAGGTTTTGTGTGTAAGAGAAAAACAAGAAGACAGCTGTGATGTAAAAACTCCGAACTATCAAAGCCCAAACATGGTATGTTGTTTCTTTTCTGAGTTTTTAAGTTGGTAGAAACTTTAGATGCCAAAGGATACACTCTCATATGTAGAAAACATTTTTTCTTTCCTTTGAAGAACAACTTGTAGCTGCAGTCCATCTAAAAACGTCATATATGATGCATGATGTTACAGCGGGGAATTCCCTGCAACAATATAAGCTCATCTAAAAAAGTTAAATCTGGTCCTCTGGACATTCAAAAAAACAAACTTGGTTGTCAGCAGCAAAACTGGTTGATCCACCCTGAGACGGTGCTATTTAAGAGACTGAGCTGAATACAGCTCCTCAGACTGAGGAAGTCTCTCGGATGAGAGACGAAACGTTTCTACATTTTTTTGTTGATTTGCTTTGTTTTGTTTTTTTGAATGTCCAGAGGACCAGATTTAACTTTTTTAGATTTTTCTACCTGGATTATTGAGCATGCATCAGAATATAAGCTCATATTTATGGATCACTCATCCGAACGTTGCTTTTCCTGTATTCTGTGTTTGTCCCGTGTCTCTCTCTGTCCTGACTGTAATTTTTCCCAACAGGGTTGGTCGTGTGAAGATTCTGATGTTTACAAGCCTCTGTCAGTTTGGACTTGGGGTGTTGGTAGCGTTCTCTTATAGCTACTATTTTTTCTTGGCGCTTCGCTTTCTGCTTGCCATGGTGAGTTCAGTGTAAAATAAATTTTAAAAAGCACACACTTCATTGTACCTGCCTGTTTAAAATATGGCTTAGTTTTGGACTTATTTTAGCACAAACATGGACAAAAAGTGGACATTTCTTCCTAAAATCTGACATTTCAACAGCTGAGTTCACTCTGAGCCACAAGTTTAAGCTGTTTAAGCAAAACAGCCATATTCACGCTGTAAACCTGCTGCTGTATTTAAATATATGCATAAAAATTACCCTTATGCCATGTGTTAGGAAGCTCTGAAGGCAAACTTTTCATGTGTGCTCATAAAGTGGTAGAAAAAAGTAAAAATGTAATTTTAACAGTATTTTTATGTAAAGTGGGCATTCATTTAGCACACTGGTTCATAGAGTACCTAGATACTGAGAAACCACCTTTTAAATACTTCCCTTAAAAGTCTGCAACATCCTGCAAGGATCACACTGCAAGTAGATGTCAGTTTGAACGTGGGCTGTTTATCTTAATAACATTTTGTTAAATGTTTCCTAAAGTTTAAGAACAAAGAAGATACTTTGGTCACACTGGGTTTAAACCAAAGCAAATGCTTTGAACAGACCAAATACAATATCATTAGAAAATGTCAAATAAAAAATAAAGAAAATGGATGTAGATCAAATGAGTGAAAAGTGACTTTTATTCACTAAGAGAATTCAGCGATGAAACACAATGATGGTTAAGTCTTTCTGCTACTGAACTAGTAAAAACCCACTGGTCATCTTGGTGGTTCATTGCATTAGCCTTGCTTGGCTCAGTCATAAAGTTGTCAAGATGTAGCTTTATTTAAAAATATATATATATATTACACTCATGCCTGCAACATGATAGCTGCTGTTTAAATGTCTGGAAGTTATTAATTTAGCAGTCCACCGACAGAAACGCTGTAAATTCTGACAGGGTGCTCATGAATACAGTTCACCTCTTCAAAAGTTTTATAAAAACTGTAAGCCTATTAAAATGATCAGCAGTGTGAAACAATGTTTGTAATGCAGATGCAGCGAAGCAGTAAGTTTACGTGCTCCAGAAACACATTTAACTGCTCTGTATCGCTGCCAGCAGGAAATAAACTCGTTTCTTCCTGGTAGTTTGTCAGCGACGAAGGCTGTGGGAAGTAGGGGTGTGATGGGTGCTGCCGATGAGTACCAAAGTTAGTGAAATATTGGGGGAATAACAACTAACATTAATGCTGTAAATGTGTGTAATTCAGCACTGGTACATTTGGGTGTAAAATTTTACAGCAAGCTACGAAAAAAAGGATTAGATTCACATTCAGACTATCGTGTTCTGCCGTAATGTTGAACCCAAGCGCAGACATGGGAAAACTCTAAGGTAAAATTAAAGAGTTCAATTCATGAACAAAAAATGAAGGCTAACGTGGCAGCAAAAACATTTACAAAAATCTAGAGCAGGGAAAACGCGGAGGAACAGAACATGAACGGCTGTGAGAAGCACAATCCCCGAACAAGGAGGCCACTGAATTTAAAGGGACACTAACAAGACACAATGACACAATTTTAATTTTGATTTCGTTATTGATTTGCTCGGCCTATAAAACTCATAGATGGGCTGCATTGAGACCGGTCAGGTCCGATCACATTGTTATGATGATTTGACCAGACCCGCCCTGCAGAGAAAACTCCGCCCCCTAATTTGAATATAAGAACATGACATAAAAAGAGCTTCAAATGAAAAACAGGGTTAAAAAAATAAACGCCCCTGAAATATGTAAAGTTGCTTTACAAAATAAAAGTGTCACAAAATGAAACTCCATGATTAAATGAATAAATCTTGAAATAAATAAAAAATAAATATTGGGAAAAACTAAACATTTCTATTTAAATGTTGTATTTCATGAGAACATTTATTTATATAATGGAATATTTATTGATATTTTTTAAATAACACTATTCATTTATTTATTAAATTTTGAATGAAATGGCTCTCCATAATGACAAGCACCTGGAGAAAGACAGTGAGGGACAGGTGAGAGTGGCAGGAGCTGGAGCTGACGACATGAGGAGAGAAACACCTGAACAAACGACACGAGAAAACAGAACTAAGACACAAGGATCTCCAAATGTAACGAACACACAAAGTCATGATTGCAGTTTTATGGATATAGTTTTTTTCCCCCCCCAAATATACACCATGAACCCATATTTTTCTGTTCATAACTCTCAGACAAAGCTTCAGTTATTAACTACCACCTGAGTAACCATGAGGGACGCTCAAAGAGCAAAGCGTACCTGAATTTATATCATAAATTTTCCATCTCTTGTTGAGTGCAGTTCTACGTTTTAGCCCACGCTTTAAGGTGAAACACAGAACGTTCCCATACTGTACGTCTTCCTACTGAAATGAGATCCTTGTGCTGGTCTCGCTGAGTTGGCTGCAGCTATAAAAACAGGACCACGCTGAGTCATAAGGAAGGCACGCGGGTTCAGTCTGAACTTCATGTTAAAGTGTCTGTTTCCGTTCACAGAAAATTGCATAATGTTTACAGTATGTGCAGATGAACATGCTGAGAAGGAAAGGGGCTTCATGGCTGGATGTGCGCATGCTGAAAGGAAACCGCTAAGCAATTTTTCTCCTCCATCTTCAACCATCTGACCCTTTCCTGATCAGTCACAGCTGTTTGTCCTCATAACTTTAAAGCATGACGTAAGCCACCATTTTTAGCTTTAAAGCAGGACTGTATGACTTTTAAACAATACAAAGACACAAATGAAGCTGTGTACACAAAGATTATTTATGGCATTAATGTCAATAATGTCAAGAAATTTAAAACAAACATAAAAAAGTAATGACTCTTGTGTTTAGCATTGAGCCTTTTTGAGTGTTTTATTCTTGTGGGAGGAGCAGGAAAACCAAAAAGCTGAATATGTGGTCTGGAATAGAAGACAAGCGCAGCTTTAAGGTTTAACAAGCAGACAGTGAGCTTTTAGTGGCGCAAAGTGCTCCTAAATGGTTTTTAACAAATGACCCTGAACATTGCTGCTCATGCATCTGTTTCTCCCATCTCTCCTCTTCCATCTCCTTTTCTTCTTGTATCCTTTCTTTCCTCCATCCTCACCTTGCTGTTAACAGGTATCCAGCGGCTACCTGGTGGTGGTGTTTGTATACGTTACAGAGTTCACCGGCAGCAAAGTACGCACTTGGACCTCCATGCACGTCCATGCAGCCTTTGCAGTCGGCATCATGGTGGTGGCTCTGACTGGTTACCTGGTCCGGGTCTGGTGGCTCTACCAGATCATCCTCTCCATTTGCACTTCACCCTTCCTCCTCTTCTGCTGGAAGTTCCCTGAGACGCCTTTTTATTTGATGGCCAAAGGCCGCTACAAGGAGACTCAGACCCTGTTGGACACCATCGCTCGCTGCAACGGCCTCGAGTGCAGGCTGCAGGCGGAGGAGCTGCTGCAGCCGGAGAGGAAGGAGAATGGAGAAGCTCTGCTGAAGCAGGATGTAGAAGAGAAGCCGACACAGCCTGAAAAGAAGCTGTCCATCCTGGATCTGTTTGGCAGCTGGAGGATGACGAGTCGAACTTGCACAGTTTGGGCAATCTGGTTCATCGGCAGCTTGGGCTACTATGTATTCTCTTTAGGCTCCGTCAACCTGGGAGGAAACCAGTACGTCAACCTCTTCTTGGCTGGTGAGCGATTACTAGAAGTGCTGTAATGTATACAAACATGTGGTAGTGTTGTAAACTTAATAAATCTACATAGACTTATATTTGAGATAAATTTATGTTATCAGCAGCAATTTTATGCTTTTGGACCATTTTTGACAAAAAAAACAAGTCATTTTTAGAAATGTTGGGGGTTGCATTTATTATTATATTTACTGTAATTTCTGGACTATAAGTTGCTACTTTTTTCACACGCTTTGAACATCGCGGCTTATACAATGCTGCGGCTAATTTATGGATTGTTTTTTGACGGGCTAACAAGCTTCATGCCACCAAAACATTTAGTCTCGTCACATAGTTTCCCAATACATATCTCTCTTACATATCTCTCTTGGGGAGGGGGGGGGGGGTCCTTGTGATTCAATGATTACCTGTGTAATTTTAGGTAAAAAAAATCTGACCAATGAAATTAGCAAACAGGTCACAGTGGAACAATGAAACTTGGGGGGTGGGGGGGGGGGGGGGGCGATAGATGAAGCTTTTGTCCATGGGTACTCATGTCCCAGGAGAAATTTGATAGTCAGCCTGTCTCCGAGGCCATTAGGAGTCAAATTAGATAAGCTTAATTTTTGTTTTTCTTCAGGCAGACAGATTTTTTTCTTCAGCCTTGAGTCCATCTGGGCGTTCTGGTTCCGAAAAAGCCTAATTGTGGAATTTCATTTCACTGATCCATGCTATGAGTCTCCTTCAAGGTCGAACCCACCATGCTGACGAGTCACAGAAGCGGTGGTCTGCGATTCTCAATCGCCTCCACCTTACGGTTAAGCCGTAAACCAGACGATTTAAAGTTCCCACAGCGAGGACCAGATCTTCGCACTGATTCGGAAGATTTTCCATGGCCAAAACTGCTGCCGCTGTCTTCTTCAAAAGTCGATAAAACAGAGCCCCGCCGATGCCAAAAAGCAGAGTCCCTGCTATCATAAGTCCAAATATGTAAACGTCTTCAACATCCTCTTGAGACAGGACTGTAATGCAAGTTGAAGACAGCATTCAATGACTTTCCTGGTAGGCTCCTGTATCTATTTATTTTTTAACCAGCCTTGTTGCAGGCACTGTTCAGAAAAAAAAAACATTCACTGTACATATTTATGTATGTTACTGGTACATATTTATTTAAAAGTTAAAAAAAAAATCTTTCTGTGCAAATATCTCATGTTACACCGTGGACACCCTCGGCTTATAGTGTGTACAACAGCAAAATTTGTTTTCTTTCTAAACTTAGTGGGCGTGTCTTAAATTCAGGCGCACTCAATAGTCTGGAAATTATGGCATTTATATTATTAGTATTTTATTTTTGTTTCATTCCATTTATTGCTCTTTTGTGAGGATGAGCTCTCTCAGATCAACAAATTTGTTTTTGGCTGCCACCACATAAAGTGAGCAATTTTTTACTTGTGTGTATTTGTTTGTGTGTCAGCAAAATATTTTATATCATACCATCAATCCATCCATCCATCCATTATCTTTACCCGTTTATTCCATTTTGGGTCACGGGGGTCGCCGGTGCCCATGTCCAGCAATCACTGTGCGAGGGGCGGGGTACACCCTGGACAGGTCGCAAGTCCATCACAGGGACACATAGAGACAAACGAGACAAACAACCATTCACTCTCTCACTCACACCTAGGGACAATTTAGAGTTACCAATCAGACTAACATGCATGTTTTTGGTCTGTGGGAGGAAACCGGAGTACCCAGAGAAAACCCACGCATGCACGGAGAGAACATGCAAACTCCACCCAGAAAGGCCCCTGGACCGGGGTTTGAACCAGGGACCTGTTCGCTGAGAGGCCAGAACTGTTCAGTGATTTAAAAACATACATGAGTATTTTGAACTGGATCCGAAGGTGGATGGTTAGCCAGTGCAGGGAGGCCAAAACTGGTGTAATGTGCTCTCTATGGCCTGTACCAGTTAAAAATCGGGCAGCAGCATTTTGGACCAGTTGTAGACGTGCAGTGGAGGACTGACTGATTCCAAACAGAAGCACATTGCAGTAATCGAGCCTGGATGTTATGAACACATGGATCACTGTCCCAAGATTCTTTTTGAACAATATGGACTTCAGCTTAGATAACCGCCTCAGCTGAAAAACAAAGGATTTAACAATCATGTTTACGTGACGTCCGTCCGTCCGTCCGTCCGTCCGTCCGTCCGTCCGTCCATCCATCCATCCATCCATCCATCCATCCATTGCGGTCAAAGCCGCGAGCTCTCCAGCGTTCCACCTGCACCAGCTGAGTGAAGCGAGTAAACACGCGAGGACTTGCGGTTGCAGTTATTCTAAATTTAAAGCATCAGTCAAAATTGTGTTATGAATATGGAAAAAAAACTCGTGTATATAAGTTGCTTCGGCATACAAGTCGCAGGACTGACAAATCTATGCAACAAACTGCGACTTACACGCTGGAAAATACAGTAT
>NC_056509.1:34502778-34504798 GCF_014905685.2 Nematolebias whitei
CAGAGGACTTCGTCAGTCCGAGGTATATAGAACTTATTTGTAAACCAAGCATCACATTCTCTAAAAAGTAAAAAATAGTACCAAAAAATATATATTTTTTTAAAAAGCATTCTTCCTTCTGCATCAGTAAGACAACACAATTTTCCAGCACTTGTGCACTTTGGGCAGTTCTTGTGTACTTGTGGTTGGTCCACTATGCGAGTGTGCTGCTTGTGTGGCTAAATTTGTTGCGGCTCCTCGGACTGACGAAGTCCTCTGGATGAAGGACGAAATGTTTCAACAACAAAAAAAGAAAGAAACTGTCCAGATGACCTGACTTAACTTTTTTACCTGAATTATTGAGCATGAACTTTGATGGTACTCTAAATAGGTAACCAGTGCTAATTAATTCCACCTTGATTGATTGATTTGATGTAAATCATGCCAATATTGAACTAGCTACTTGTTTACCCATTCATCAAACCCTGACCATCGTTACGTCTCATGGCAACGTCCTAGTTTTGATTTGTTTGACATTCTATAAAATGGACCGTATTCTTTGTGTACTTTAGTAGGTGTTGACATATACAGAAGCAATTCGCCTGTCTTTCGGGATCCTGGTCTCATCAGCCTCGGTTCTGGCTCAGTGCTGCAGTCTTTGGGCATTTTTTCCCTTCAGTGGTGCATTAATGGGTTTACCTAGGATCCGTACCTTGTGCGTAATGGAGGCTTACCTGTCTGACAGTTTGCAAAGCGTCTTTTGACTGGAGCCACACCATGCCTTTACAGTACTCGAGCAGACTCAGTGAGAGAAAAACTTGAGTCTTCCAGAGAAAATAAGTCGGAAAAAGCATCAATTATAGCTTTTAGAAAGAGAAAGACAGCTGTTGTGCATGTGTTTGCATTAATGTGAAATCTGTTCCACCCCCTTACAATTTATAAGAGGTGGCCAGATGGGAGCCACCTGTAATCTTAAGATGGCACACCAGCCAAATGATTGAAACTAAAAATGGACCATGTAAAAATGTGTCCATACTCTGCCAATCGTAGCAATACAGTCAGTCAAATGCCTTTTCAACAGTTTCATTTCATTTGCTACACTCTGTCCATGTGTGTATTTAACTTTCATTAAATCAGTGGTTCCCAACCCTCGTCCTCGAGGAACCCAATCCTGCATGTTTTGGTTGTTTCCCTGCTTTGACACCTGATTTGAATGAATGGGTTCTTAGGCTTTGGCAGAACTTCAGGAAATAATAAAATCACTGAATCATGTGTTGTTGGAGCAGGGAAACAAAACATGCAGGATGGCGTTCCTCAAGGATCATGTTTAGGAACCACAGCATTAAATGAATAGATGAACTGAGGTTGAATTTGGGACAGCAGTGGAAGCTTTGCTGTCATTTTAGCTCCTTCTCTATTTTCTCGAGTCGTGTGAGGACACCACCGGGGGCGCTCCATGTGGAGGGGGGTGGTGCAGGTATGTCTGGAATCCTTCACTTTCTCCCTGTGGCTTTCCCTGCTAAATGATGAAGTGGGGTCTGACCAGCCAGACAGACAGAAAGGGGAGTGGGTCAACAAACATTCACATGAACTCACCAAATGTGCCAAAAGCACTCTGAGCATCAGTTTTAGAATGGGGGGGAGGGGTCGTAAAACATTAATCTAGTCATTGTTTTAGTTCTTTACAAATTGGTTATAAAGTAATGAGCAAATGATGGTCAAACTAGTAGCAACGTATTTTTTTACAGCCTTCATGACAGCTTTAAATATTTGACAGGTGAGGTCTATTGAGGGTGGAAACAGAATGAGTGGAAATCTACTGGGTCTGAAGAAAAGAGGAGGGGGTGAAGCCAGATTCTGACTAGTGCCTTTTATTAACTGACGTGTGTACACAAACAAGTATACATAGTACTGTTGCTATCCAAATAGCGCTGCTGTGACGTAGCAGGTGCTAATGAAAGAGAGGGGCTTACAAACGGCTCTGGAGTTGATCTCAGACAACACTGTTTTTATTTTTAATAACATATTGAGAATTGGGGGA
>NC_056509.1:34504898-34519554 GCF_014905685.2 Nematolebias whitei
ATATATATATATATGTATACATATATATTAGCAATAACTTGTTCAGTGTTGTGAAACCAAGAAACCAAGAAAAGCATTTAGCTTTTCTCAAGAAAAACTTTGTTTATTCTTCTGTTTATAGCGACAGATGAACTGGCCTGTGAGCAATAAATGAAAACTGTCTGTAGCCTGATTGTTTCCTTGTAAAATGTAATTAGGAAAAAAGACTTTGTGCTCTAATGGTTTCTGTTGTGCTTTAATTGTATTCAGCTCATGTGTTATTTTATAAGCACATGGCTTCTTCTGCACATTATTTTTTATTGTATATCAACCCCCAGTTCTTCTTCCAAACGGTAAATTGCAGATTAGTTTTCACAATACACATTTTTGTAAAGTTGGACAGTTATTTTCTTTAGTTCATTAGGGAAATAATGCATATATGTGGCCTGTTTTCATCACTAGACTAAAGATGACATAGTTTTAATCCTTTTACTTTCCAGCAAGAGTATCAGAACCACATTCTCACTTCCTTTAAAGCAGCTGTTTCCATAGTAGGGGTGGAGGTCCAAAGTGTCAGTTAAGAAACGATAAATAGGGGTTTATTTCACCAAGACTGTTAGAAAGAACAAAAATGTGTATTGGTCACTGCTTTACATGCTGACAAGTTTTAAACAAAGTTTTCACATGATCCCAAATTTTAGCTCAGAACCTGTCATAGTCCAACATTTTTCAGTCAGGTCATCTGGACAGTTTATTTTTTGTGCTTTTTCAGCACAAAAAATAAACTGTCCAGATGACCTGACTGACAAATGTTGGATTGTATACCTGGATTATTGAGCAAGGACTTTGTTGTTTTTTAACCTGTCATAGTAGCTGAGTCACAGACATTTTTGTGTTTTCTAAGTTCAGAGGGCTGCAATGGATAAGATAAGATTAGATAAGATAAGATACTGCACTAACTAGGAAAGTTAAATAAATGCAGTAATTATGACAAATGAGCCCCCAAAAATTGTTAAAACAAGATAGTGTATAAATACTGTAAAGTTCTATATGGACATTTATATCTATGCAGTGCATAGAGTTTGATGTGCACCCAATGATTTTTTATTTTAAGTTGCTTTCTTGGTGGAGCAGTTGGTAGAGCCTCTCATTGAGCAGGTCACCCCGGTTCAACCTTTCTGTGTGAAGTTTGCATGTTCTCTCTGTGCATGCGTGGGTTTTCTCCAGGTACTCCATTTTCCTCTCACAGACCAAAATCATGCATGTTGGGCTGATTGGTAACTCTAAACTGTCCCTAGATGTGAGTGCTAGAGTGAAGTTTGTCTCTATGTGGCCCTGTGATAGATGGAGACCTGTCCAGGGTGTCCCCCGTCTCTCACACAGTGATAGCTGGACATGGGTGCCAGTGACCCAAAAAGGAAGACGCGGGTAAAAGATAATGGATGAACGTGGCTTTCATTAAAATCTGTAGTTCACAAGAATCGTTATAGATCCTTAGTACTGCTTCTTTTACAATTTATATTTTTGCTATTGTTGGATGTAACTGGGACCCTGAGTACACAATTTTGTTCCACCTCATGTACCACACGTGATGCGAATGACAATAAAGAACCTTTAACTTGAATCCAACAGTTAGAGCCAAAGTTTTAACAAAAATCTCACACAATCTGTTTGTGTTCAGATTATTTATTGGGGATGATGCTCAGTTACACCAAATTACATAGCTCATAATCCGTAGAATTGGCTGAGTTACAGGCATTGTTTGTGTTTGCAAGGGTTGATTATTTTGAAATATTTTACTAAAAGACAGACAGGATTGAATCCAACAGTTAATGTCCTGCCAGATCCTCCCAAAACAAAAAGTTTGGGGACCATGGGGACCATAAGTGCACACAGTTGAACTTGTTTGTCCGTGCTGTGCCTCCCCCACATGTCTAATGCGTATTTTAATCCCTCAGATTGAATGTCACGGTGTCTGTGACTCAACGACCTTTGACCTCAGACTTCTGTGATTGGCTGTTTCCAGGTGCAGTGGAGATTCCCGCATATCTGGTTGGCTGTTTTGCTATGGACCGGATTGGAAGGAAGATGACGTGCGCCCCAGCGCTGCTCTTGGCCGGAGTCTCGTGCATGCTCATCATAGTGGTGCCGGCTGTACGTACACACAAACACACAGCATTTCTCACAATGTTTAAGCATTTAGGCCATGTAAAATAGTCCTTTAAATACTTTTTTATCATTATTGCACACCACTGAAGACAAAAGTAGGGAGGTAATTATTTTGCCTATGCCCGTGTTTTCATTTGACTGTACTTTTAGCAAAATATCTCATAAAACAAGTAGACAGACTTTTAATGAAAGTCACAAAGTAAATATTGGATGAATTTTTACAACTTATTACCTTTTGGAGTCAATCCCACTCTGCTGCAACAAATTAATCTCAGCAATCAGAACCACATATTTACACATATTGAACTTGCATTCGGTGTGGTAGTAACTGAGACTGATCTCATATTGTAAACACTAAGAAGTTTATAAAAAATCTGACAATAACTGTTGGAGTCAGCTCTGTTTGTTAGCACAATATCTCACGAACCACTGGATGGATATTAAGGATATTCATAGTAAGCAATCATTTAGTGTACCTCTACAATTGATGACATTTTGGTGTAAACCCAATTTAAGATGGCCGCCACATCCATTTTTTTTTATTTTTTTTTTTTTACAAAACATAAAAATGCTCATAAGTCAGGAAATTGTAGAGATATTGAGCTAACATTTGAGCATTAACACATCCCTGCGGTGGCCACACCAAATGAAAACAGTATAGTCCTTCGTGGACTTCTCGATTATTAACATTTTATGTTTTAAACGTTTTCCTGACAGCTTTTCTGCTGTGAAGTTGATAAAAGTCTACTTAGGTTGTGTAATTCAGCGAGGCAGAAACAGGAGCAGGCTGAGTGCTACCGGAGCTATATTTAAACCAATTCCTGCTCTTGGACAGAGCACTCTCTCTGTTTACCGGCTGCCCATGCAGCTCACCAGATATATGGCGGGTCGGCGATCTGCGCTCCGACCCATGCTCACCATGGTCAACATTTCAAGTAAACATGACCTTTGTATTCTGGAGTTGTTTTTAACAGTGACTCATTTACTGTAGTCAAATTTTTATTGATATTGTTCTTTTGCATTTTTACTCACCAGGCAGCTGAGTTTGAATGTAAAACCCTTTGCAGATGTTCACATAGCAGAATGTATATGAACCACATGTCAGCTTTATAAACATGCTACACTTTCTAAAGCAACTGCAAACGAGTCACGGAGGTAAAATGTTTGCAGTCTTTTATAACTAACTCCACTATTACCTTTAATTTATTACTGTAAGATATTATTATTAAAGAGCAATTATTCCTTAATGGAAAGAATATTGTCCTACTGTTGATTATCTGTGGTAGCCATCTTCAATTGGACTGAGTCTAAATTAATCAGTTGTGGTGCACAGTGATTACATCCTGATAGTTTAATTTAATCCAACAAGTGGTTCACAAGAAACTTTGCTAAAGAAAACAGAAAGGATTGATTCCAGTTGGTGCTAAAGTTTTCAACAAACATCTCACACAATCTGTGCATCATACGTTGTGGATGCTCAGACACTACCACACAACACTATAGCTCAGCATTTGTAAAGTTTTGAGGCTGCAGTGGCTCAGTGGTCAGTGCTGTGGTCTTGTAATCCTGACGCTGCAGGTTCAAGTCCATGTTGGTTCAGATAATAAATAAGGAAATGCTAAAAACCTATGGTTATGCACAACACCAAACTGAACAAAAAAGAACATTTTACTTCTCTGTGACTTTAATATTGTGGCTGATAAATTTGCAAATTTTTCCAACATGTTAATGTCTATGCAATCAGCAGATAAAATGCAAAACAAAATATGCTTGCTGCAACTATGTGGGCCATTAGAGTATAAAATGTTTGTGAAAAAGAGATCCAGCTTTTTTCTTACTGAAACCCTGATTCAACGCGACATGAAAGAAGTCCTGTGCCCACAAAGGAGTTATTTATATGTTGGCCGAGTCCAGTGAACATCATTGCAATGCATCATGCGATGCAAAAAAATAAAATAAAATGGAATATATAAATTAACAAAAAAAAATCTGGCATATTTTGGGTTAATTAGTGACATCATGCTGCACTCTGAGCTTGTTGCAGTAAATCCACCCTCTGTCCTCTTTGATAAAGACCTCTAGTCATCCTATTTCTGTCTCAGGGTTTTGTGACAAAGGATTTTTCTCATCATTTGCATAAATCTTCCAGTTGTTTTAATTTTACTTGCCACCAATTTTAGAAAATCTGGCAGACCTGTTGGACCTCATCCGCATGGCAACAGCAGCTTCCCGCCTCAACGGGCTCCCAGAAAACGCCTGAGGAATGACTCAGAGAACACAACCAAGTTCTGAAGGGTCCAGCCCTTAAACTCGTCAGGAACGGGTCTGGTGGAGTAGCAAGCTTCAGAAACCTCACTCCACGATCCACCAGGCTCAGAGGTTCTGTGACCCAGAACCAGACAACTCAGGAACCTGACAATGTGTTTGTGTTCGTGACCTGATTAAATATGGCTCTTCTTTGGTCTCTCAGAAATAGATAAATTATATGCAAATGAGCAAAATAAACCCCTCATTTAGAATACAAACCATTAGATAAATGTCAAACATGTGTCCTTGATGATCTTTACCATCTATTATCATCTCTGCAGGACATCCAGGCTCTGGCTGTCACGCTCAGCATGATTGGAAAGTTTGCTGTTGCAATCGCCTTTGGTCTGATCTACCTGTACACCTGTGAGCTTTACCCAACCATCATCAGGTAAGAACATCATAAACCTGTTGTCATTAAACATTGGCCAGTATACTGAAGATGGCAGCTGCAATTGCATTCCTCAAATGCAGTGGTGGAATGTAATTAAGTACAAGTACTTTGTTACTGTACTTAATACATTTCTCATGTATCTATACTTTACTTAAGTAGAGTTAAACGTGGGTACTTTCTACTTTTACTCCACTACATTTTACATTAAGTATCTGTACTTTCTACTGCACTACATGGGTCTCTGATGTTGCTCCAGCTGAGGTTGTCATTCATGTGTACACCCAAGTACTTGTAACTGGAGACCACTTCCACCGCAGATCCTCTTATGTTCAGGGGGGTGTAGGTGTTTTTGTTCCTTCTGAAGTCCACAATCATCTCCTTTGTCTTCTTCACATTGACGTGAAGGTTATTCTCTTTGCACCAGCTCTCCAGGTGTTCCATCTCTTACCTGTAACTGGACTCATCATTGTTTGTGATGCATCCCACCACCGTTGTATCATCTGCAAACTTTACAATGTGACAGCCTGGATGGGTAGCTGCACAATCATACGTGAGCAGAGTAAACAGGAGGGGGCTCAACACACATCCTTGAGGAGAGCCAGTGCTGAGGGTTATGGTGGAGGAGGAGAAGTTGTGGATCCTCACTGACTGTGGTCTGTTTGTTAAGAAGTCTAGTACCCAGTTGCAAATGGAGGGGCTTAGTCCTAGTGTGGATAGTTTGTCCATCAGGGTTTGGGGGATCATGGTGTTGAAGGTGGATGTGAAGTCAACAAAGAGCATACGGACGCAAGAGTCTTTCTGCTCCAGGTGCTTGAGCGCAGTGTGGACCACAGAGGAGATGGCATCCTCTGTTGATCGGTTTTCATGGTATGCATACTGATGAGGGTCCTCGTTGATGTTGATGGTTGTTTTGATGTGGGTCATGACCAGTTTTTCGAAGCATTTAGAGACTATCGGGGTGAGGGCCACTGGCTGAGAGTCATTAGGTTAGGACAAGAGACAAGAGGTGTCTCCAAATGGCTTGACACTCGAATCCAAGTTTTGAAAATGGTGTCAGGAAGTTAAAATATCATTCACTATTGACCCATTACAAGGTTGACTAGACAGTATTTTAACTAGAGTTTGAGACTAGAGTCCTTTGGTAGGTCTAATGCTCCTTTTTTCAGGCAGACAACCTTTACTTAAATGTGTCTACTGCAGTTAAAATGACACATTGGTTTTGCTTTGTGTTAAATAAAAACTTTCAAAGGTAAAATCATTCCTCGTTCTTATTTTGATTAATGACATTTAACTCTGCACATCATCCCTGAAATTCTGACGCACAGAATCACAAGTCCAAGTGTGAACGGTGTCGCAGAGTAAACACAATAAAAACATGTATTATCTGAAGCATTGTTCATTAAAATGACACAACACTATTAATGCGTTACAGAAAATATACATATGGTAGGTACACAATGATATTGTAGACCATTGCATTAGGTAATATATTCAGCAAGTACTTTTACTTTTAAAACTTTAAGTATTTTTCAAAGCAAGTACTTATTTACTTTTAAATAAAAATGTTAATGTGGTACTTCTACTTTTTCTAGAGTACATTTTTGTCTGTTTATTTGTACTTTTACTTAAGTACAGTGTTTGAGTACTTTCTCCAGCACTGCTCAAATGTGAAATCCTAATTAAGAAGTCCTTATATTAGTCAACTCATAGAGTCACATTATTATCACTTCTCTGAGTGTTTTTTTTTTTGTTTGTCAAAATCATTCTATTTAAGCTCTTTTTTTTATTTATTGTTTTACTTTATTTAACTGAACAGTTGATCCAGACTGTATGTTCCTCCTTCAGATCTCTGGCAGTGGGCAGTGGCAGTATGATGTGTCGTGTCGGCAGTGTGGTAGCTCCTTTCTGTGTGTGCCTGGCTGATGTATGGACCTACCTACCTCAGGTACAAGCTCACCTTTTCCTCTGCAAACATGATGCTTAATGTTCAATCAGAAGATTGTTTTTTTTCCCCCCCAGGGGAATTAGGAAGTGCTTTTCAGATTATTGCACATAGGACAGAAGAAAAATGATGATACTGATCTGTGTCTGCAGGAAATCTTACTAAAGCTGTGTGGTTCAAACGTGCAGAGAAGCAGCAGAAATTAAAGTCTGGATTTGTTTAGTCTCACAGGATGGGAAGAAAACCTGAGCGCCAAACTGTTTTGAGAATCCTCTCAGCTTTATCTACAGATTAATCCAACTGTAGTTTTCTCAGAGTTACATCTGTGAGCTCTCAGCGAGGCCGAGTCGATAAGGGCTGCTCACAGAAACCAGTGTGTGCTTGTGCATGTGCGTCATCACGCCTCAACGAGGTTGGAGCAATGTCCAATCTTCAGCAGGTGTTTAGATGTATTTCTATCTGACTCTGGGCAGATTGAGTGAACGCAGCAGTGTTTCTCTGTAGATAAATCATCTGTCTGTGCAGCTCATTGTAGGAATCCTGGCATTCATCATTGGAGTGCTGACTTTGCTGCTGCCCGAGACGCTGGGTGAACCCTTAACGACCACCCTGGAGGAGGCTGAGTCTCTCGGACGTGATCCCAGGAAGAAGAACTCGAACCCGAACGACAAAGACGCAGAGGAAGGGATGGAGCTGAATCAAAACGAAGCAAAGGCCTGAGCTTGCGCTGTGGGGGGAAATAAAATCACAGCTGGAGGAACAGAACGGACAAATGAGGGTTGATGCAGCAGTTTTCAGGATTTTGAACTGTTGGAAGAAAAAGAAAAGCTTTCTTGAAACTGTTGCAATGTCTGTTTTGTTTGTTCTACGACCTGACCAATAGTTGCAAAGTGTTCTGCAAACTGCATCCATCAGTCACAGTGTGATCATGAATTCCGTAGTATTCTGTTCTGCGTGGTATTTACATGTATATGTGGTAACTTACAGAAAAGTGATGAATACTAAAGGACAAATTTATAAGACTTTTTGAAAGATAAAGTAATTCATATGATTTAACTGGTACTCAGTTCATTGCGTTACCACTGTTACTCTACAAATAGTACATGAATGATTTCTGTTAAAGTGTATTTTTATGTTAAAAGAAGTGTCTCTTTTAATTTAAGCCCACTTAATGCGTTGTAATCTCAGGGAGTGTGTTTTATTGTGAAACTGTCTGAAAACTGTTAAAGTTGTAACTGCAGTTCAGGTCTTTCTTGTTTAAGATGACATTGTTGAGGTTTATTTTTAAATTTCTTCTTCTTTCAGCTTTTCCCTCTTCAGGGGTCTCCATAGCGAGTCATCCTCCTCCATCTCACTCTGTCCTCTGTCCTCACTCCATCTACCTCCATGTCCTCTCTAACTGCATCCATACATCTCCTCTTTGTCTTCTTCCTGCCAGCTACATGTCTAACATCCTTCTACCAGTATACCCACTGTCCCTCCCTCCTCTGGTCATGTCCAAACAATTTCATTCTGGTCTCTCCAACTTTATCTCCCAGTTGTTCAACCTGTGCTGCACCCTCCACCTTGAAGCTGTCACTCTTACAGCACATCTCACCACTGTCCTGCTGTCCTCATACATGTCCTGTACCAGTCTAACATACTTCTCTGCCACTCCAGATTTCCTCATGCAACACCACACCTCCTCCCTCGGCACCCTGCCATATGTTTTTTCTAAATCCACAGACACAACGGAGTTCTTTCTGACCCTCAGCATCCTCAAAGCAAAGATAACATCTGTGGTGCTCTTTCTGCATGAAACCATACTGCTGCTCACAGTCACCTCTCTACCAGATCTTTATTGATTTCACAAGATGAAATAATTTTTTTTTAAATTCTCCAAATTGAGTTAATTTATTTTAACATCTAATGTGACTTTAACTATGGGCATGTTTTGGATGTTTGTGTTAAAGGGATAGTTCAGATCTTTTGTATTGTGGTTCTGTGGAAACTAAACCATTAATATCTTACATGTTGCAGATAACTATTTGAATGGTCTTTGGAGAAATGGGGTCATGCTAATGCAATTTTCAGTTTTTCATTGTACTGATACAATAGTAGAAATATAAGAATTTTGCCAGAAGTGCTACTGCTAGCAGCAACCGTCTATATGTTTATGCTAGGGGATAACAAATTGATTCAATGTAAATAACTGTGAAAGTGGCAGCAGTGTCATTGCTTATAAAATGAACCCCTTTGAAAGTTCTGAAACTTGTGTAGTTCACTTTAATCTCAACTTCGCTCAGACCAGCCATTAGCTTTTCCTTCTGGTTTAAATTCAACTTTATTTCAAACCAAGACCCCACACAAAAAAACCAAAAAATAACCTTTTAAGTTTGCTCCTCAGTTTTCTATGTAAACTGAATTTGCAATCTAGATGCTGGACACACTAAAGATAAAAGCACATATTCTTTAGTAATGCCACGGTAATGAAACAAAGCACATAGTGCTGTGTCTAAAGCAAGATGGCTACTAAAGCTTTAGACGTAATAAATATAGTATTCGTGCCTAGAAGTCAACTTTTTTTTAACAAATTGCTCCTTTGAAAGTATTAATTTATTTGTTATCATAAAAAAGACTGACACAGACATTGTTTTATAAGATGAATAGTTGAACAGTAATCCTGAAAAGTGGCACGGTGGCGAAGTTGGCAGGGCTGCCACTCTCATCGAAGAGGTCTCCGGATCAAATCCTGACCAGGTCTTTCTGGGTGAAGTTTACATGTTCGCTCTGTGCATGTGTGGGTTTTCTCTGGGTACTCCGGTTTCCTACTACATGCCAAAAACATGCATGTTATTCTGATTGGTAACTCTAAATTGTCCCTAGGTGTGAGTGAGAGAGTGAATGGTTGTTTGTCTCGTTTGTCTCTGTGTCCCTATGATGGACTGAAGACCTGTCCAGGGTGTCCCCGGCCCCTCACACAGGGACTGCTGGATATGAGCACTAGTGACCCCCATGACCCAGAAAGGACAAGGTGGGTAACAATAATAGGTGGACGGATTCTGTAAAGTAACTAGAATTTATCAAATAATTTTTGCTTTCTAAAAAATAAGAAGTTTTTCTTTCTTTGTCAGCATCCGTCGTCAAACCTGTCATTTTACAAATCAGAAATGAGTTCCTTGCTGTTCTGTGACCGTCTCAGCACAAGTTCTCTCTGCACCACCGTCACATAAACGGCCCTTGTGTTCAAATGCTGGAAACCTGCCGATGAATACCTCATGTAAGAGTGTGTAGGTGTGTGTGTAGAAAGTACAAATGTAGTACAGCTGAGCCTGCACATTCTAACAGGTCCATGTGGTGACAGAGCTGCAGGAGTTGCTGCTCATCAGTATTATATTAATAATTAATCCGTTGGATTGATTTGATTCAAACTCCCAGATTGGATGAACATCTGCGATGAATATATTTTAGAGCAAGTCTGTTTTAAGATGGCCTCCACAGCCAATCAACCTCAGCAATTGCAAAAAAAAAGGCTAAAATTTGAATTGAAAGCGGCTGAGAGTCACTTTTAACACTTGTACTGAGCACAAGGTTTGGCTTGAGATGGCGCAAAACAATTTTTATATTCAAGATCAAGGTCAAGATTAAGATTAAGGTCCCAGAATTCAAGATTCTGGGACCTTGAGTGCACAATTTCATTCCACCTCATGTACCACATGTGATGCGAATGACAATAAAGAACCTTGAACTTTGAAGATGAGACCAAAATGGCAGTAAAATCATTATTTCTCAACATTCAGAAGCTGGCATGAAAGATCAGGGGTGATATGCATTTCTTGGTACCACTTTACAATTAGGCTCCACTTATAGATGGCTAATAAATAGCTTATAGAAAAGTTATTAATTCCTCTATAAACACTTTATAAATCATAAACAACTGCTTATTATGCATTAATTAAGGGTGACAGAGGGACAAAATGCATTTGTTAACCTATTTTAAAATGCAGTACAACATTATTTCCTAAAAAATAGGTTTATAAATGCTTATTGTGCTTACACGGTATTAACTTAGTGTGAAATGTTTAATATAACAACTCTAGATGAAATGTGAACAGATGTGGCTCACTATTTGGCAACAAACTTGTCAGTTTTGTCTCTGTCACCCTTAATTAATGCATAATAAACAGTTATTAATGATTTATTGTGTTTATACATGAACTAATTATGTATCTATAAACTATTTATTAGCCATTTATAAGGGAAGCGTTATTGTAAAGTAGTACCCATTTCTCCAATGAATGCATATCACCCGCCATTTCTTCTACGCCTTTAATGTAGAGGTTTATCTTGAGCAAAAGTGGAAACGGAAAAGTTGTGTGAAATTTCAAGACATTTTCAGAGTAGTGTCCATTTCTGAACAAATCTTTGCGATTTAGTGTCTAAGCAGACACACCAGCCGCGGTGACAGGAGGACATTTATTTTGAAGACACTGAACGAGATGAAGCGTTTGTTTTCTGTTGGTCAGCGGCTGATCTGAACCCATTTCAGACCCTTTTAACAAGACGAGGAAAAAGCCACAATTAAACATGAGTACAAAAAAATAAAATAAAAAATGGTAGAGTTGTCAAACACTGTTGATCTTCCTGAGACTTTTATCTTGAAAGAAAAATGAATACAAAACAATAAGTTACACTGGCATCAAACGAAACACCGAAAACAGAAATTTACCAAAAACAAGAGCGATGAAAATCAGGAATGTTAGGTGAAATACGTCGATCACATATTAGCTTATGGTTAGAGTATCCTATAGTCCATGACTGATGGGGAAACTGCACTGTAGCTGGATGGTAAAAAAAAAAAACATGCAGATTTTTCATGAAAATACTTAATACTTCAAATACTAAGCAAACATGTTTTAACAGATTAAACCAAAGCTGACATTAAAGGCTAATGTATATCCAGTTTTCCCTCCCCCCCATTGTGATGCACAAGTTCAGAGAAATCTGCTTCTTAAAAACCTGCAGTGCATTTAGGCAACTTTTTCAAAAAGTCAGACATTTGGCAACTCCGTATTTAAACTTTGGATTAAAATGAGGCTCCATGGATGCTTTGAGCGTTTCACTCTTCACACATGTTGTAGTGTCAACAAGAGACCCCCACCGCAAAAATAAAAAAATACAACTATCATCATATATTCTGCTGGGTCGGTCAAACTCAGCCACGCACGCCCTTTGAGTTGGAATTCTTTGAATTCATAATTGAGTGCATTTGGTTTAACCCTCATTTACACAAAACGTCTCACAATTTAACAAAAAAGTTTTACAAAGTAACACAACATATGACTTAAACCGGCACATCTTCATCCAGCTGTGTGCAGAACATTTAGTCTCACAGTCACCAGAAATATTAAAGGGATACTCCATATCTGTTGAACTGGGGATTTATGGAAAGGTTACGAACAATGAATATCTTACCTGTTGCAGGTAGCTGTTTTTACTGCATCCGTGTTTATTTTGCTTGAATTGACAAGGCAAAAGCTAATCTCCAAATAAAATAAATAAAACACATCCTAAAACTATTATAATCCAAGTATGCAGTTGCTATTTTATAAAACTTTACACCACGGCTAGTTTCAAATGACAAGAGTCTGTCAGCAGAAGCGATCTAATATTTATGCCAGATGTGCTGCAGCTGCAAATAGAATTCTAGATAAATAAATATTGTTCGCTCCACAAGACGAGAGGTATTATGTTTTTGCCTGTGTCTGTGAATTTGTCTGTCTGTTAGCAAAATATCTCATGGACCAGTGGGTGTATTTTAATGAAACTCTCACAAAGTAATCAGTAGATCCACATTTACAACTGATATTGTTTTGGAATCATCGCAATTCAAGATGGCTACAACAACTAATCAACATTAGCCGACAGCAACATGTCTATAATTCAGCTACATTTACAGAGAGTGAGCTAAAATTTGGTGTGGTAGTAGCTGAGAGTCTTCCCCAACAGATACACCGAGGACTAACACCAGCTCATGAGATTGCACATGTCAAGAGGTTGTGCATTACGTTATTTACAAGGTTTGACCAAAAAAGCTGTTAAATTGATCACTTCTCATTTAGTTTCAAACTATGACATGGCAGTAAGCAATAAAGGAATGCTAGGTCTTTAATGTAAAATGAAATAGTGACATATCACCAGGACAATAACTATAAAAAATAGATTGAAGTGATCCACTTTAGTCTTTGACCCACTCAGATCAGACATTAGCTTATGAATCTGGTCAAAACGTAACTCTGCTGCTCCAAACTGAGGCTGTTCAAAGAGCTTCCTGTAACAGGTTAGATATTTATCATTCATGACCTTTCTACTTAACCCCACTTTAAAATAATAGAATAAACCAGAGCTATCCCTTTAACGAGGTTTGGCACTTCCAATAGGCTTGAACTACAAATATACACACAGTACTTATGGCACTTTTTAAACTCGGGTCCCAAACCAGTTTTTGTGACAGCAGCCCTTTCAGAAAGTTTGAACGTCTCTGCAGCTCGTTACTTTCTCGACGTGTTTAGCCGTCCAGCTTTTGCTCCAATCTCTCCTGGAGATCACAGCAGAAGTATTCATCATGCAAACCTTACAACAAGCTCAAACCCACGTCAAGCAACTTGACCGTAATAGTATCCGTCCTTGATCTGCAATTAAATAGAGCTTGAAGTTCATGAATTTCTGAGGCCCCGCATGTTGAGCCTGCAGAATGAAAACTGGACTCACAAAAATGCATCCGAAAGACACGAGACGCTGCCATCGGCCCCCACAAGGCTGCCTCAAGCTGCCAGTTTCAGCCAAACATCCTTGTAGTTTTTTTTGGCTACACCCTGTGTTTAAGCAGCTCTCAGGGATGGACCAGCCAGCTGTTGGCATCCTCCAAGTCTGACTCCAGCTCCTCATTTTCAGTCAGAGGTTTCGGGGTCCGGAGGGCCAATTCCCGCAAGAAAGCAGTTGAGTAAGCGGGAGGCTGAGAGGCTGACTTCAGCCCAATTTTCTTCTTCATCAGGTGGAACTGGTCCCGGATGAAGTTGTAGAAGTCGTACTCGTAGCGCATGCGGTGGTACAGCATCTGCAGGGCCTCCAGGGATGGGGTGTGTTTACGGACTGTGCCGGTCAGGTTCCCCACTTTTTTGTACTCTGCAACACAAACGCGGACACAAAAAGAGAGGAATATGTCGGCAAAAGCTTGAGCACAACTCTTTTCTTGTTTTGCATAAAGAATAATCCACTAAATGTGAATTGTTAAGTGCACCAACCGGGGCTCTTATAGATGTCGAGGACTCCAGAGAAGTAATGAGGTAAAAGCCTCTCCAGCATGAGGAGAACATCTTCCAGCTCCTCCAAGATGCCGACAAGGAGGTAATTCTCCTGAACGTTCTGTTTGGCCCTCTCCAAAGCCCAAACGCCAGGCTCCCTGAGAGAAACAAAGAAACTGTGAGATTTTTCTAAAAGAGACAAGTGAATCAACAGCTTTACTTGAACTTGGACATGCCTGCACTGAGGATGTTGTCCACAGAAGTAGGGGATGATGTAGAAAACCCGAGGGTTGGAGCACTCAGGATAATTCTCTAAAATGCACACATTTATGTCCTGAAAGTAAATAAACAGAAAACAATGATTTTAGTTTTGCAGCATTTTTTTTTTTTTTTTTTTTGGGTGGTGTTTAATTCTTGTTCAGCCCTCAAACACATTCTAATGACTTCAAAAAAGGTTGAATCATGTCATCTGGACTTCGTTTTTTTGTTAAAAAGAAACGTTTCGCCCCTCATCCAAGAGGCTTCGTCGGTCTGAGGCCTAGCCATCTGGTATTACCCAGAAGCCACCCTGACTCTTGTGTT
>NC_056509.1:34519954-34531767 GCF_014905685.2 Nematolebias whitei
GACTCTTGTGTTCCAAGCCTGCCTCAGATACCCCTGAGGCAGGCTTGGAACACAAGAGTCAGGGTGGCTTCTGGGTAATACAAGATGGCTAGGCCTCAGACCGACGAAGCCTCTTGGATGAGGGGCGAAACGTTTCTTTTTAACAAAAAAACGAAGTCCAGATGACATGATTCAACCTTTTTTGTTGTTATATACCTGGATGACTGAGAAAACAAACTTTGTGATTCTAATGACTTATTTTGACCACTAGAGGGAGCTCTTCGCTTAAATCAACAGAAGGCTGAAGAGTCGTGGCAGGTCTAAGTGCTCAAATAAAGGTCCAGCTCCACAGGAGAAACATGCTGCACTGGTGAATGATTGTCTATAAATAAATAAAAATAAATTAAAATGCAACAAAAACAGAGTTCTTATACCTGGTGAAAAGTCCAAATTTTAATAATTTAAAATGCAAATATTACAGCTTTTCAACCTTTTGCTATGATGATAACTAATATGTTCATTAACAAAGTGTGACAACATTAAAAGATATTTTTTTTAATATATATATATATATATATATATATATATATATATATATATATGTAAAAATATTTTTGTTATATACAATTAAAGCAAATTATTTGCGATTATCTACATAAAATGTGAGAAAAAGGCTCTAAAACTGCAACACTTGTGTAAATCCAAATCTTTAAAAAGGATCTTTCTTTTAAAAGGATATTTTAAAAGGTCTTTGAAAAGGAGTGAAATGGCAACAAAGCTAGCGCACAAAATGTAACCAACAAGGCGGCTGGTGTGAGAGAAAAGGCCAGTGAAGCTTGTCTCATTCGTTAATTCTTTAAAAACAGACAACAGCTCTTCGCAAAAGCAATAAAATCATAGCTTCAGACAGTTCTTTACTCAAAACGTAACCATGTTTTCCAAAAACACAACGTGAAAAGTCAAATGTTTCAAACTGAACCCTGGAAGAAATCTGATTTTAGGATTAAAGCTGATCAAAACTGAAGCGATCAGAACGGACGTGGTGATTTCATGTCTGAAACTGGGAACCATTAAACAACAAAATGAACAATGCGTCTGGACAACCACTAAGGGGTGAGTTCAAATCCATGTCAGGTGATGTAAGACTCACGCATGAATTAACAAAAAGAAGCTTCGCTGTTGTCGCCCTGTCTGCGTGAAAATATGCAGACACACACACACACACAGGCTGCATGGACGGGGCAGAAGGTGATGACAGACCCATTGTATGAAAAGAGACAAGATGCAGAATGAAAACGTAATGATTATGTCAAACCTGGCCCTTCCAGCTTTCTCCCTTTTAGTTTGTGCAACAGATTTGTCACCGTCAGCCCTGACAGCTGAGTCGGAGTTCACCTGAGGATGAACCTCAAACTGCTGCTGAGATCAAACTGGAAACACGACGGGAATCATGTAAAAGTAAAAACCACGCGCTGAGGGACGGCGTGCCTCTGAAACGTAAAGATGATTCTGTATATGCTCCTCCGCGTTGGGGCTTTTTTTGTTAAAATGTCAAACTGAGTTTCCATTCAAGTGGGAAAGAAGAGCTCAGCAGATTGGATGCAGTGCTGCATTTCTGCTGCTAATTTTATTTTTACACTTTATAACATCTGTTAGGAGCAATCAGACTGGTGGGAAGTATCTTCTTTTTTCTTTTTTTTACACATGAGAGCTGTTAAAACCATCAAAACCAAGTCACCTGAAGAGATGATGAGAAGGAGCAAAGCAGAAAGAAAAGAGTGGGAAGTTTAAACTTTATATTCCCCTGACTGAATAAAGAATATGAGATCATGGGGAAACGAAACGACAGCCTTGGAGAACTCCACATCCACATGAATTAGGATGCAGCCCAATCATTTTCACTGATAAATAACACCTAGTTTTTTAATTATACAAGAATACAGACCTCGGGGTCCGGGAGACGGTGCTTGGGGTCCACCAAAATGGAAAAAAAAAAAAAAAAAAATTATATATGTATATATATATTATTTATTTATTTTTAAAAGCATATAGATGTTTAACGGCCATTAAAATACACCAAAAATGCAGGAAATCATCTACTTTAGTCAAAATTTCTGGGGGAGACCTCTGTTCAGTTTTATGTGAAAGAGTTTTCTGTAATAATCTGAAGAAGTGGCGATACATTTATTATGTTCATTGTGTGAATAGGTAAAGTTTTAAAGTGGTTTTTGATGCTGTTAATTTCCTCAAAACTGTCACTTTTTGAAGTTGAAATTAAAAATGTTACTCATTAAGTGTGTCTTGAATGAAAAATAACCCCATGTTTAAATAAAAGTATAAAAATTGCATTACCACTACTAGAGAACAGCTTTTAAGTATTTAATTTACTCAAATATTTCCATTGAATTAAAGAGACAAATTGAAGAAAATTATTTAATAAACATGAGGGTTATGAGGGGGTCCCTGAACCCAAAAAGTTTGAGAACTCCTCATTTAAGGAAATAAGTGCAAACTCTGCTTGGTTAAAACACTGCGAGGACAAAAAGGAACGATTTAACCCTGAGCTGAACCACAGAGAGAGTAAATCTGAGTTTATTTCAGTTGAATTATTTTTGCTTCTTTTCATTCTTATTTAGCTGCTGCCAAGCTTCAAACACATCTCAGATCGTTTAACATCTGGTGGTTTCAGTTTTATCTCCCTCTCTGCTGCGTTCAAAGCTCTCTCCTTCTTTCTTCCTTACAAGTTGTTTCCTGAAAAACACAACGTCTGCACTCCTCGTTCTTGTGGTCGACAATACTTTGTTGTTAGACTCACTGCGCTTTATACAGAAGGAGTAACGTCGGGCATTCTTGTCCTTTCCCTGATTTTATTGTGCATCCTTGAGCTTTTATTTAACCGGCGAGGTCCAGTTCCAGGACTCCAAGGTGTCCTGATGCAGATGGCGGATGGAAACAGATTCATATACCGGTTTCATAACAAACAGAAACACTTTACGATTAAGCTTATTTGTTTCCCTGGACTAACTTTTATTTTAAGCTTTATTTTTGTAGTTTGTCACTGTGAAGCAACATGCAGAGATTTCCAAAGAACCTCAGGTTGTGTAACCCTGTCACAGAACATTTAACCAGCTCAAACACACCCATAATCCATCTACTGAAAGCAAAGTCAGAAACCAAGAAAGTGATAAGATGCTAAAATCACACGGAAAAATGCAGACAGGAAGTGACAGTGCCCCCTGACATAGCAAGTTGAGCTTTTTCTAAGAAGTCCTTCCTCCTCTGATATAGCAGTCCAACATGAACGCCCAGACACAAAGTGTGCACTCTCTGAACCTCATTAGTATTTTTGAAGGGAACTCCTCAGGTCTATTATTTTATTCACAATGTGGATTAAAGTAAACTGTCATCCTAACTGAAGAAAATCGCTGCAGTCCAATGGTCTCCCATTATAAAGAACAGAACGTGTGAATGAAACCAGGAGTAAGTGATGGTATAAAGACATTTCCATAATGCGCTCCTTTGGGACATCTAAAGTAGCAAATGAGCTAAAATACGTTGTTCAGACAGAAGATGAGAGGTTTGCAAGAAAACATTTTCAAAGTATCTCTAGATCGTATCATAAGTTCTGATATCATCAAGTCTCTCACACATCTATTGATTAACTAAATTTAGCATCAAATTTGCTTCATTGAACTTAGAATGAAGAACCAATCAGAGGAGACCTTCTGTCACGGGTTGTAGAAACTGACAGCAATTAAAACAAAGTATTAAAGTAAGTTAAAATGGCACATATTGTACATGTGGTCATCTTTAAATAAAGCACAAATATTAAAAATATGAATCTGTATTCATGTTTGGCGTGGACCTTTGAAGCTGTAATGACCAATTGTGCCACAAGAGGGCAGCAGAAACTGATGCCACAACCTAGAATTTACACATTCAGCTCAAAGTAAAAAAAATAAAAAGACAGCATCCATCCATCCATCCATCCATCCATCCATCCATCCATCCATCCATAATCTTCACCCGCATCTTCCTGTCCAGGTCGCAGGGACAGTTAGCATTCCTTTGAAATTTACTTTAGTTCTGATTTTATTTTCCATTATTTTTGCTAAGAATCAGGCTCCTAAACACAGTTCATTTGTCCTCTGTCTGACTACAGGAAGGATGTTACAGAAATGTTATTAAAAAGTATTTTATACACGTATTTTTCACTAACTCCTTATGAACACACTTCTCTCTATTAAACACACATACCTAATTAATGAGAGTCCAGTCCTATGAGGAATAAAACACTTCAGTGTTTCTAAACTAAAGTCCAGTTAAGACATGATTTATTCCAGTAAAGCCTCTCCTGTCATCTGTGCACTTGTTCGTGTAAGAGGGTGCATGTGTCATTTTAACTGACAGCTGGTGACTTTTAGTTAATCTTGTCTAATAAAACCAATTTTTTTTTAAACAGCGAGACTTAGTCTATGCTGTATTCACTTCACTTTTTCAAATAAAATGATTACTTAACATTTCCTGTTGAAACACATCTAAATACTCGTCTTTATAAGGAGCCACTAGTTCATCAATCTTATCAAAAAAGCAGCATTACTTCAAGGTGAGGTTCTTCTAAAAGGCTTTCTGCAACAGGTAAGATATTGTTTGCAGCATTTTAACAGAACCGCACTCTCAAAGAGCCGAAGTCTCGTCTTAATCTGACAAGATTAGGGCAGTTTTACAAGACGCATACATTCACAGAAGGTTCTCTTGTGACAGGCTCACACCCCACATGTTTGTGTGTAGTTTGTATACATCATGTGTTGGAGTCAAGTGGAGCGTATGTGAATTCAAAAAGGGGTGTGGAGACGGACGGAAAGTTCATGCCGACCGCAGGAATGTCTCAGCAACATGTGCATCAAATCCTCCTGGTTTCTGGTGAGCAGACTGAGTGCTCCTTTATTGACCCGTCTCAGGTCCAGTCAGGGAAGCAGCAGGGAGGCCTGACGCTCACCAGGCAGGACTTAACACACGTCTGATCTCTGACTGTTGACACGGTGGGAAACCTCTGCTGACAGACATTTTGAAAGTCCCCACTTGCCGGGACAAATATCGTCTGAACTCTTGACTCTTGTGGAATCAAACAAGTTTACACCTTTTTTTTTTTTTTTTTTTTTCAAGGGCTGAAGGAACGATTGAGCCGTCTGAGCTCACAGGAGCTGAAAGATTGACTCCACTAAACACCGGCTATAAAGCCTAATCTTAAACCCCAAATTTGACATTACGCTGCCTTTTATTCGAAACATAAAATCCTTTCTTTTAACGCTTGTTACGCATCATTTTATGCCTGAGCTCTTAATGTGTGTCAGGGGAGACTTTGAGGTTTAGATGGCTTTCAGCAGCTGTATACGCCACACAACAGTAGTGGGTTTTTTGCACTTACTGCGTTTTAAATAAGATCTAAAACATGTATTTTTGCAGAGGTACACCATCGAAGGATAAACATCAAGAATAGCAGTGTGGTTAAACAAAAAAGGATGCATTCATTTCCTGTGCTGGTACAAAGTTTTGTGCTTTGACTCAATGCAAATCGCACAGACCCAGGTAAGAACACAGCTTCCCCCTCCCTTTTGACTGAAGCGAGGGGCCCCTGCGCTCTGCATACTTTAATAACTCAACTCACATGCTCTAAAACTCCAGGGAGGGCAGTGCAACACTTAATTACACCCAGTCAAACTTGAGTCAGACTGCTCAGCTCTCAGGGTCCCTGGCAGCAGAGGGAACTATGAAGCTCACATGTTTATGCCTGGATACATGTTTTAAATCCACAACAAGTGGAACAGTTTGGTTTCAATTCACCTCATGCAAAATTAAAAATAAAATAAAAAACTGAAACGTCATGACTTCACTGCAAATTGTAAGGTTCATTATCCAGTCAAGCTTTATCGTTAACTGTTCTTTATTAGCATAAAAAGCACAGAAAAACAAATCAAAGTCTCAAAACTGTATCCAGGGTAAAATGTACTTAGTTTCATGATGGTGATACAAAGATAAAGAACTCTTCATGGCAGCTGTTGGATGCTGAGTGCTAAACCAGGTCTGTAATTGAAGACGATGATGCTAGGCCCTTGTTTTGCCATCTTCGCTCTGTCAACAAAACGTGGAGCATTTTCAAAAAACACCTTTTGTCAGTATTAGAACATATTGCGGGTCGTTCGGTGGTCGCTATAAATAAGACATGAATGGCGATGAATATTTTTGTTCATGCCTCTACTAAGCTTCATGCTAAGATCTGTTCCTGTTCAGCACTAAGATGATTGTTAAGTCATCTGTGTGCCAAAAATACTGAACGTTTCAGCAATTCAAACTATAAGCATCTTTAATATTTATTCAGCCAAAGTCGATAAGAGCTTTTGGAATGAAGATGACAAGGAGATAGATGGGGAGAATGCTAAAAAAAAATAAAAGAAAATAATAAAAAGAAAAAAAAAATCCTGCATTTTCTTTCTTCTTAGCTATAAAACAAACAAACAAACAAACAAACAAAAAATCAGTTACTGTTAGAAAACTTTTGATTACAGTAGTCCCTCGCTACGTTGCGGTTCGTTTTTCGCTGACTCGCTTTATCGCGATTTTTCAAAATAAGATTGGACATGACACACAGTGGCTGATTGATGGATGAGCCACACCATCAGCATGGAATTTTTATTTGAAATAAATTATTTTAAAGGACTTTGCACCTGTGTGCAACCCACATCTGTGGGAGAAGCTTCCTCTTGCAGCTGATCAGCTGATCTAACTGATCTCAGTGCAGAGTGGAGAAGTGGGCGTAGCCAAGAGAGCTGAAATGGCTCTTTTAGAGAATTTAGAGTTTAGAAACATTGTTTAGAATACTGCAAGAGTGTATTATATATATATATATATATATATATATATATATATATATATATATATACTGTATATTTACTGTATATGTATAAATACTAAAATAAACTACTAATTCATGTTTTTTCACTTATTGCGGGGCTTCATGGTACAGATCGCCCCCGATAAACAAGTGACTACTGTACAAGAAAACATTAACTAGATAAATACATGTTTCTGTAAAAATGCAGTGTGAATGCTTAGAAATGGTTGACTGCTGAAATTTGATGGGAGAAATGGAAACTGAGGCACTAAAGCTAAAAGAAGCCAAACACCAGCTAAAAGCTAAAAGTAGTAAAATGCCAACTGATAGCCGAAAGTAGCTACAAATAGCAAAAAGCTAGCTAAAAATTAAAAGTAAGAAAATGTTAGTTTAAAGCTAAAAGCAGCAGGATAGCTAAAAAAGAAAAAATAACATATTGTCAGCTAAAACCTGAGCATAGCAAAAAGCTAGCTAAAAATTAGATAAGTGTTCTGCGATCGAGTTAATTTCAAAGCAGTCTGCTCTTCAGATAAATCATTTTAACTTATTTTTATGTTTCTGTTCAGTGCCCTGAGATGACTTCTGTTGTGACTTGGAGCTATGTTAATAAAATGAACTGAAATCGAACTGAATTGAAAAATGAAAAATAAAAAATGTTATTTAATGATTGCAAATAGCTAGTGAAAGGCTAATGTTAACAAAGCACTAGTTAAAAGCTAAAAGTAGTAAAAGGCTAGCAAACGGCTAAATGTACTAAAGTTATTTCTAAAAGTAGGAAAGGGTAAGTTAAAAGTACAAAAAAACACTAGCTAAAAACTAAAAAAGCTAACCAATTGTTAAAAATCCTAAAGTATAAAGTCCATCCAAAAGCTAAATAAAGCACAAAAGACAAAAATAAAAAAAAAAAATAAAAAAAATAATAAATAAAAAAAACCAGCATATTGCTGAAGCAGATTTTGTCAGTATTTTTGAGGGAATTTAAGAGATCAGTATATTTCTTTGGGAAAATATTTCTTGTATCTAGTTACAGAAAAGGTAAAAGAACAACAGTTTATAGCACCCAAGCCCTGATGGAGCTGAACGTTCTGATATATGAATGGCTAAAGTAGCACAGAATATGTAGGAGTTGGATTGCAAAAAACATGGGAAAAAACACCAATGACCAGGAAAACAACAGCGTTTAAAATCCCCAGTTGTTGGTTTTACTTCTACATGTGGAGCTACAGCTGCTGAATATTAGCTGGTTACATAATCTACATGAATCCGTTTAGATGAGATTAGTTTAAAAAGAAAACAAAAAAGGAAACTTTTTTGTGATATTTTGTTATTTCCTTGAATCTTAAATCTAAAGTATCAAATCAAATACAAAGTGGGATTTTGTCTGAAAAATCCCTCTTCACAGTCTATAAACATATTATTATTAGTTAAGAAAAATTTTAAACTAAATTTTGACATGCTTATTCTGTTTAATGTAATTTGTTACATATTTCTCTTAATTTTATTGTTGGTTTTATTCCAGTGAAAGTGATTTTAGGTTTTTTATTTAGGAAAGTCTTGTATAATTTATAAGCTTTATTTGTCTGATTCGTGCTGATTTCTCCACAGCAGAAAAGGAACACTCACCAGGTATCTCTCATCATCTTTCATCCCTGGAGTCCGGATCAGGTGGTTCTGCTCCCCCCTCCAGTCTCCAAAGCGACGGAAGAAATAGTTGGAGAGGAAGCGGTTAATGGGGTCACGGATGATGTTGATATAAACTGGCTCGTTTATTTTGAACCTGACAACAGAAAAACAGAGCATGCTGTGACAAACTGTGTGTTTGAACGTTTCTTCTTCTTTCAGCTGCTCCCTCCTTCAGTGGTCGCCACAGCGAACTAACTCGCTAAAAGACTTGGCGATTGTTTTAATGCTGAATGCCCTTCCTGACACAACCACAGACCACAGAGCTACCATAGCCCCTGTGTGCCATCTAGGGGGAAGGGGTTGGAAGTAGTTGTGTGCCATCTAGGGCATCCAGAAGAGAAGATGGTGGGGGTTAAGGGCCTTGCTCAAGGGCCCAGAGTGGGGCAGACGAGGGGTGGAGGCAGGTGTGGGTGTGTCAACTTTCCCACCTACATTTTTGGTGTTGTCGGTCCGGGGAGTCGAGTCACCGACCTTCTGATCACAAGTTGCTTTTTCACTCGCTTTTATATCTTAAATGTGACTTCCTCCAGTTATAATGGTACTTCCTCCAGTTATTTAACAGACAACAATGGTGTACCACAAGGCTCAGTCTTAGGACCCACCCTTTTCAGTGTGGTCAGAGCATCCCTGATGCATCCTTAAATTTCTATGCTAATGATATAGTTGTTTATTGTCGAGCTAAAACAGTTGCTAAGGTTTTCCAGCTTTGCGATCTGCTTTTGACATCATCCAGTCAGATTTATTCCGTCTCAAACTTGTCCAAAACACAGACAAAACAAAAGGGATGCTGTTTTCAAACAGGGAGTCGGTCCCAGCAGTTCTTCCTTTGATTTTATCCTCAAATGGTGCCATTGAGTTCATCGATTCCTACAAATACTTGGGTATCTTGGTTGATTCACATCACTATTTTAAGCTCAACGTGGAAAATTTGGGCAGGAAACTGAAAGTTAAACTGGGTTTCTTTTCAGAAATAGATCCTGTCTAACTCTGAATGCTAGGAAACACATTGTAACTGCTACTTTCCTTCCCTCCAGTGACCACAGTGACATTATTTACATGAATGCCCCTACAAGCACCCTGCAGATGCTGGATGCTGCCTATCATGATGCACAACTGTCTGTAACTATCGTACCCACCACTGCACCCTGTATTCACTGGTTAACTGGGCATCATTAACTTCACGCAGACTCGCTCACTGGTACATTTTCATCTTTAAATCACTTCTTGGTCTGCTGCCTTCATACATCTCGTCCTACATGTCTCTGTGTGAGTGCAGCTACAGCGTGCCGTGCGCTCTCAGGACATTATTACCTGCAGTGTTCCCTCAGTGAGAACTGAACTTGGCAAAAGGACCTTCTCCTACTCCGCTCCCGTTTCCTGAAATATCTTACAAAAAGATCTGAAGCTCTCGACCTTGACCTCTCTAAGTGGCTTCAAACAACTGCTAAGTTCTTGGCAAAAACCAATGCAGACATGTTCCTGTTTTTAGTTTTCTAAATCGCTTTACATTGTAGCTGTTTTTGTTTTGTTTTTTAATATAATTTTCTTTCTTTTATTTTTCCCAATTTATATGCTTTCTTTTATGATTGTTTACTGTTGTCATCATTCTTTGTCAAAATCAGGTCTCTCTTGTAAATGAGTCTCCGAGGCTCAATGGGATTAACCTGTCTAAATAAAGGCTGAATGAATGAATGAACGTTGTCTCTTCACCACCACTCCCCCACACCCACAATAAACTAACTACTGATAAAGATTTGATTATGCTGCTGCACCACTGCAACAAACCTTGTGAAATTGAGGAAGTGAACATGTCTCGTGTAGAGAAAAGGCTGGGGGATGGTACTGATGTTCTTCATTAAATCCACCTGTAGAGAAAAACACAAAAGTCTTTAATGTACAATTTCCAAAAGTCAAAGGTTTAACACTAATACTCCGACAGTATCCAAGACAAACTGTGCACATTTTAGACCTAAAAGAACTTCCTAATGATCATAAAACAGAAAATTGGTGCTAATACTCAGAAACTCCACCTTCTAAAAGCTGTAATTCAAGAGTTTTTGTCCTTTGCAGGAAAAAAAAAAGGACCTGAGGGGGTTTCCAGGTCTGCGTGGGGAAACGTGTGATGACCAGCCAAAATACACTATTGTCAGTCATCTCTGACTGAGGACTGTGCAACTGCTTCCAAAAACTTGCCTAAATACCTCCATATTGGATCAATGTAAAGTAATACTGTATGCGACGCGTTACATCTCTGCAGTGAAACTGCACTGTTTTCAAAAAGAAAAAAAAATCTTTGTGGTTTTGTGGTTTTTAAGCACTATGGGTGGCATTTACTCTCTGATGGGATACTCAAGATGCAAACTCTACTAAGATCCACTTTAACACAATATTTTCCCTCGTTCTTTTACGTTCCTTTTCTCCTTATAGCGATTTTAGAATTATAGGAAAATCCTAAGGAATCTACAAAGTTTGCCTGCCTGGATGGTAACCATTTGAGAATAAGTTCCAATGTTCAAATCTCATGTTAGGAAAAGTACAATAGGACGTGTGTCAAACTCAAGGCATGTGTGCCAAATCTGGCCCTTGTTAGAATCTTATCTGGTCTCAAGATGATATTTTAGAAGTGAAATATGTTTTATTACTTCTTATTTTGCTTACAAAACTGAGCATTCAGTGCAGACTGCTCATGACAGCTGGCTCACGTTAAAACTTCCCAAAAGATTGAATTTTTCCATGATCTTTGATTCTGACATGCAAGGAACAACAGACATCAAATCAGACAGGTCAAACTCTTGTTGACAAATCTGCAATCAAGACAAGATGTTGGGTATCTGATTCTGACTTGAGTTAATGCACTGACTGAAACTGGCCCAGTTTATGTCTGACATAGTCTGACATGGCTGCATTAGGGTAAGACTAGAAAAAAAATTCTTGAAGGTTCACAAATTCTCAGACTGTATGTGTATGTGCTTTATGCATCTGAAAAGAACTGCAATGATCGATAAATCAACCAAACGTAACTGGAGGCGAATCCAAGATAAGATGAAACTTTTCTCTAGGCATCTTGGCTTCCCGGTGGGAGTCAGGAGAGCAGCAGTACGTGCCTTTTTAATGAGTCTGAACCCTTTCAGTGAAGCGTTGCTCCGGAACAAAATCTACGAGCTCCAAGGCAGAAAAAGTCAAACTGGATGAATTATTTGCTATGAGTTTATAGAAGCAGAAAGCAGACCGACAATCGACTCATATATATATATATATA
>NC_056509.1:34534767-34544729 GCF_014905685.2 Nematolebias whitei
ACCCCACTTCAAAAGAATAAATCATTTGACCCCATATAACAAAACAGATATTTAACACAAAGTATACTTAAAATACACAAAACCCTTCATTTCACATGAGTTTTGTATTATTAGATATGTTAAAATAGTATGTATTAGGTACACGTTTTCTACCAATTTTAGGTGGTTTAGGTTAACTTTTGGCATAAAACAGGACTTATTTGTATGGCAGAAGGCCGAAAGGTTTGTAATGAAAAATGTTTGACATCTGTAAAACCAGCACTGATGAACTATTTAAAGAAAACCCTGAAGCTTCTGCCTTGTTCGTACACAGTGACCATGCGAATACCAGTATCAGAGCCAACCTAAAAATCAGTGCGGTCTTTGAATGGCTTGGGCAAGGAACACAGTGGGCTTCAAATATCAAGAAAAATATGATTATAGATCCAGAACGGTTGTGAGTGTACAATAAACTGCACCCCAAATGTCTTATTGTGTGAATGTTTATGAAGCATACACACTATTGTGATCCATTTTTCTTCCATATGTTTTCAGCATTTTTCTCGATCCACAATTTTTGTGCTATTTCAACAAATCATAAAATCAAAATGTTCATCTTGTTCAGGAGAAGGGGGCTATGACTGTACACAAGAACTGCCCATATTGGTATATGGTGCAACTTTAGCTTTTTGAAATATTTAACCTTTTCTGCCACTTTTTTCCCCTCATAGACAATGAATTGAGCTCATTTTAAAGATTTTGTTTACAACCTTTTACTGCTCCTTACACATTTTGTTCTGGCTCTGCTTCTTTCAGCTTACTTGTGCAAATTTAAAAACTTTTTCCAGCTACTTTCTGTCACGAAACCAGGCTTTTGGAATCAGAATGACAAGACACAAGAGTAAAAAAATGAACAGTTTTATTTATAAATGCAGCTGCAGCCAGGGAGAGGATCCAGAAGAGGTAGGGTCATGATCCAGAAGGCAAGGCAGGGGTCAAGCACGGGGAGTCAGAGTTCTTTAAACAGATGCAAGGGCTAACTTGCTGACTTGGAGAATAACCAGTGCTGACCATTACACTTTCAGCTAATTTCAGCTGTTTCTTTCAGCTGTTTTGTGATCCTTTTAGATTCTTCCTGCTAATTACTACACTTTTGCGCTTCTTCTAACATCTTTCTGCTAATTTCAGCTTGTTATGTTCCTTTCAGCTGCTTTCTGCAAGTTTAAGCTTTTTCTGCTAGTTCAGCCACTATTTAGCAGTTTTTATGCTAATGCTAGCTTTTTTGGCTAATTCCACATATTTTGCACTCATTTAAAAAATTTCAGCCTAATTTAGTAAAAATGTGCTCTCTCCACCTCCTTCAGGTAATTTAAGCTTTTAATGCTTTTTTAGCTACTTTTCAGAAGTTTTTTGTTGTTGCTAATTTCAACTTCTTTCAGATAATTTCCACTTTTTATGCTCATTTCTGATTCTTTAAGCAAATGTGCTCTTTCTGCTAATTTAATCTTGGTCTACCTTTTCAATGACTTTTTAGCATTTCTAAGCTAATTTCAGCTGTTTTCAGATAAATTCAATTTTTTTTGTGATAATTTCTTTGTTCTGTTTGCTAATTCCAGCTTGTTATGCTCCTTTCAACATATTTATTCTAGTTTCAGTTTTTTTTTTTTGCTATTTCAGCTAATATTTAGCTGTTTTGTGCAATATTTAGCTTTTTTCAGCTAATTCCACATTTACTTAGCTAATTTCAGCTTCTTCCACTTCAGTCTGGTAGTTTAAGCTTCTTTCTTCCTTTTCAGCTACTTTTAAGCTATTTTTAGCTTTTTTTTCTCCTAATTTATTAACGTCTCATGCTCATTTCTCCTTTTTTAAACCCAATTCAGCAAACGTGTTCTTTCTGGGGTTTTTTCCTGCTTAGGCTTGTTCTTCCATTTCAGCTAAATTTCAGCATGTTTTCAGCTCATTTCAGCTGTTTTTCAGCAAGTTTGTTAGCAATAAGCATTCACACTGCATTTTCACAGGAAATGCAATTTTCCTAGTTCAGGTTTGAATTTGCAGCAGTTTATATAATGAACCATCAGCAGAGAAAAACTTCCTCTTGTGTGTCTTTAATGAGTTTGACATCACAAAGAACTTACCTGCTCATGCTTTGTGAGGCGTGTTTTATTGTGAATGTCAGAGGAGATCAGGTTAAACTGATGTTTTTCAGCCAGTAACCTCAGTAAGATCACCACCGTCCGGCTGCCGCACTTTCCCACACGGTTATAAACCACCTGGCTGGGGAACGGGAGTGCCTGGATGCACAAAAACACAAAATAAATGCATTAAACTGATGATAAATGCACGTGTTTTACTGTAATCGCATTCCTTTCACTGTTTGCAGGGTCATTTTATAATGTAGGCTATAGGCAAAATGTTTGTCTGTAAAAAGAAAGGAAAGCAAAAAAGTTGTGGCAAAATAAAACCTCGAGGTCCCCTTAGTTTCTCTAAAGAGATTTATCAAATCTTGGCTAACTTCTCTATTCCCTGTTTATTATTCTGTTCTTCACATCTATTCTTCCTGGTCTGGACTCAGTTGGCCTCGCAACACATACACACAGATTACAACTAAGTGTGTACGTGCACGCTTCCATCTATTATCTTCATACAGTCACTCAACTTTAGTGAGTTAGAGATTGAACTGTAAAGAGGAGCTGACCTTGTACTTGCACGTCTGTGTTTTTGTAACATTCACACACATACACACCTGGTGACTGAAGTTCAACGAGCAGCTCAGCTGTGATTCAGAAAGTTTTAACAAGAGAGTCTCTAACAAGAGAGAGGAAGCTGAGACTTTCATGCATATGGAACAAGTGTGGTCATTTTAGCACGGGGCCACAAGAACCCACTAATTCAGCAATTAGCCCCGAGGGCCAACAAAGTTTACACAAGTGGCCTTTCAGGAACTGAAAGCTAGACGAGCAAATTTACTGGACGAGTGACAGAAAACGGCGACGTCACCGTCCATGGACTCCTGGAGTTCACAATGTTTGGATTTTCTGATAACACTGCTTTGTTTCGTTTTCTCTGTCTGTTCCTCACAGAAGAGAAGAGTGATGTCTTTGAGAAATGATGGAAAACTTTCACCAACAAATAAAACACAGTTCAACTTTACTGGCATGAAAACAGTTTCCTTTTACAGTTAAAATGAAGCAACATTCAGATTTATTGTCATTCAAACCTCACAATAAGAACCAAACGCAGATTTCTTTAGGGCTTGGTGTAGGGGAATAATAAAATAGATTTAAAGCTGAATAAAATGGACTAAAACAAAAGCACAGAGGAAAAGACATGGCGATGTAAAGGAAGAGCGGGAACAAACCCGAAGCTGGACCTCTCGACAACCTGGTTCAACCACCGAACCACTGCATTTAGTTCCACAAGGGATGGTTTGACACATTTCTACAACGATTTGAATTAAAAAGTGTTTCTCTGCACGGAGAGGCTGCGTCCGCTGACACAGCAGGAGCGGAGGAGTTTGTTAACACGACGGTCAAAGATCTGATCGCCGAGCCGGGGGTCTACAGGTCTGAACACGTTTTTAACGTGAACAAAACGGGTCTGTTCTGGAAAAGGATGCCATCTCGCACTTTTATTATGAAGGACAAAGCCAAAGTGCCTAAAAACACAATGAAGTTGAAAAACATGGCTAAAAAGAAATTTGTGCAACATCGCAATGGTACAGCAGCAAGAGGGGGACGGTCCTGTAGATGTCCACAACCATCTCTCTGGTCTTCTATTGTCCATTCTGTAATACTTTTATACAAACTCTTCCTGTCCTGAAAAAAATATCCTTTGTAACTGAGTAGTAATAAAGCATATTTACAGGAGGAATCAATTTACAGCAAGCACTACTCAGTAGAAAAACAGCCTTTGTCAGTTAATAATGATGCTTTTAACACCTTCCAGCATCACTTCGTTCTGTCTGACTTCACTAAAAGCATCAGACTGAGATGAGAACACGAGACTCTTTGGACTCTGCGATCATGTTTTGACTAACTCAAGAGAGACAAATTAGTATTTTTAACAATTAGAAGGAAAACAAGTTATATTTCTGTATTAATCTTGCATATTCCAACAATTCGAGTTTCAACCTGATACAATGTGAAACATTAAAGTGTCAAAGCTGTGCACGTTACGTAAAGCTTGTGAGATGTTAAGCATTGCTTTTCTTAAACTAATTATGCAGTTTTAAAGCTGTTGTTTTCACATTTTTTATTTTATTAGGATTTAAGCAGGTTTGCAATAAAAAAAGGGGGATATTTAATTTATGTTTTATTCCATTTCATGTTTATTATCCCAGTCAATTATACACATATTATAATAATATGCAGGTGAGTCTCTGACTTACTGATTGCATTAAATATGTGCTTAAAGCTTTGCCATTAACAATTGAAATCAGTTCTGTTAGCAAAATATCTGATGAACCACAGGATGGATTTGATTGAATCTTTCAGATCGAAATAACTGGATGGGCTTCTACGAGTTATTTTCACGATTTGACCAAAATAGTTACAACTCAAGATGATCTTAGTCTAAAAGGTGGCGGGCCTTTAAGGAATCTGTTTTAGGCTGATCGTTAAATATTTGACTTTTGTTTACTGTTCTAAAAAAACACAACTTTAGGTTCAAGACAACCTGTTTTAAGCCTTAAGGCTCTAAGATGTGGTTTAAAATTCAATTTAGGTTTTATTTTGTAAAATAAGCTTTCTAAAGATAACTAACGCGAAACTGACAGACATGCCTCAGCGTGTGTCTCTTACTGGAATTAGGTGATGTCATGGACCAAAGAAAACGCACACACACAACTTCTCTAGTCTGAATAAATGAACGCATCATCATCATCAGTGATTACACTTGTGTTGGGAAATGTTTGGGAGCTGATAGGAGATGGTGTTCTTGGACAGCCGTTTGACATTTTTTAGCATTTTGCCAAAATCACAGTAGACATCTCAGCTTGTGACATTACCAAAGTGGATGAAATTCTTGTGGTATTTTGCAGAATGTCATTCCCTGAAGATATTATGACAAATGACTGTGTCAAAACTCTAACAGCCGGCTGCCGAGTGGAACTGGAATACAACCAGAGATGCCATTAAAAGTCTAAATCTCCTGTCGCCACCGATGGTATGAAAAGAGCAATCATTCCTTTTGTGATTATTATTGTTTCCACCAGATAGAGCTTTGGAAAAATGTTGAAAGAAATGTCTGCAGTGTCTTAAAGTACCGGTAAGAGATTCTGTCGATAATATCCAACAATGTTCAGTCAGGTCATCTGGACGTGTTTTTTTTTTTTTTGCGCTGAGACGTTTTGTCTTCCTCAATCTGAGGAGCCACCAAACAAAACTGATTCCCACTAACAGCATACTCCATAGTGGAAAAAAAAAAACAGTTTGCTGGTGCTAAGATGGCCTCCGGGGCTCGCCCTCTCCCTCGTCAACTCCTTGAGGAAGTCCTTTGGATGAAGGACGAACCGTTTCAGCACAAATAAAGGAACCGTCCTGATGACCTGACTGAACATTGTTGGATTCTATACCTGGATTATTGAGCATGGACTTTGCTGTCGATACTATATTTATATGATCAAAAAGCTCATAGCAGGGCTGTGTTTAATTTTGCGTAGTTTGAATTTTTTATGCGGTTTTAGTATTTCTAATGCCGTCAAGCAAAGTTTAGAACATTCGAGGGAGTCTTTCCTCTTCTCTTTATCTGATGCGGTTTTCTTCCACTCTTTCTGTTCTCTGACCTTTTTTTTAGAAGTCCGGCCACAGATTCACAGCCAAACCTCTAGTTCCTGGAAGTCTAACTGCAGCTGATGTGTAAGTACAATAATCTTCCATTCTGCATTTAGTTTTGTCCTGGGTTCAGCGTTTTCTTCTTTGAACTGTTCACCCTATGTTGAGGAGTGAATGACACAGGGCCGGCTATACGCTGGGGCAAGAGGGGGCAATCAAACAAATGCTTTGCCCCCTCAAATCAAAAGACACAAGCTTTTCATCTCCTCCACTCCGTGTTGTGTGCCAGCTGTATATATTCAGCAGAGACCCTCCTCCCAGTCAACAGCCAGTCAGCGTTCAGTATGCAAATGAGTCCAGAAGTAACACGACGTTTTCACATTCGGGGGCCCGCCAGCAGTTTGTTGTAGCGTAATTCTGCTTTAAAGAGCGGCTATGCTTTACCAGGCACTTCTAATTTAAATACCAGGGGGTCAAAATGGTGGTATAGGCCTCCCCTTTTCACTGACAACTCGTTAGGCTAATCGAGTCGATCTATATCAGGGCCATTCAACTAAACTGTTCAGGTGGCCACGGTTACTGAAAGCCAAGAGCTCAGAGGCTGGAGATCCAGCAGTTATTGTCATTAAGTAAGTTTGTTTTATGGTTTAAAATCTAGTTTTATTTAAAAATGAACCATGTCATCATGGAGACTGATGAAACAATGGTCTCTTTTGATGTCACATCACTCTTTACGTGCATTCCTGTTGATGATGCAGTAGAGGTGGTCAGTTTAAAATTAAAATCAGACACCACTCTGAGCAGCAGAACCACGCTTTCCACAGAACAACTGTGTCAACTCTTGAAACTGTGCCTGCAGTCAACCTACTTCACATATGGGGAGCAATATTATAGGCAGAAACATGGGTGTGCTATGGGGTCTCCAGTTTCTCCTATTGTTGCCAACCTGTACATGGAGGAGGTAGAAAAGAGAGCCTTGACGTCCTTTTCAGGGACACCACCAAGTCATTGGTTCAGGTATGTTGACGACACCTGGGTTAAAATTAAATCTCAGGAAGTCCAACATTTTACTGACCACATCAACTCTGTGGATAAATACATCAAGTTCACACGAGAAGATGAAAAAAATGGCAAGTTGGCTTTCTTGGACTGTGAGGTCTCAGTCTCTGATAGAGGACATTTGCAAACTGAGGTGTACCGCAAACCCACCCACACAGACCAGTATTTGCAGTTTGACTCCCATCACCCTTTGGAGCACAAGTTAGGAGTCATCAGGACTCTATCACAGAGCAGACAGCATCCCCACTAGCTCAGGAGCCAGGCAGAAGGAGAAATCCCACACAAGACAGGCTCTAGAGCAATGTGGATATCCTAACTGGGCCTTCCTAAAAGCAGAGAAGAAACCCAAACAGGACTCCAGTCAGCCAACAGGTGAAAAGGAGGAACCCAGACCCAGACCAGTGGTCATTCCATATGTTGAGGGAGTATCAGAGAAACTGAGACGTTTATTTTCTAAACATAACGTCCCAGTGGCTTTTAAACCCCAAAATACATTACGGCAAAGACTGGTTCATCCCAAAGATCCAGTCCCCCGGCACAAACAGAGTAATATTGTGTATGCTGTTCAGTGTCAGGAGGGCTGTGATCAGTCTTACATCGGGGAAACAAAACAGCCATTGGCCAAAAGGATGGCCCAGCACAGAAGATCAACATCATCAGGCCAGGACTCTGCGGTCTACACTCATCTCCAGGCCAGCGGTCACTCTTTCAGGGATGAAGATGTGCACATCCTGGACAGAGAGGAACGATGGTTTGAGAGAGGAGTAAAGGAGGCCATCTTTGTGAAAAGAAACCGTCCATCATTAAACAGGGGTGGAGGCCTCCGGGTTCAACTGTCCCCCTCTTACAATGCTGTGATCGCTAGTATCACTCAGCCCTCTGTGAACAGTAAACAGCCATCAGTGTGCTAATGATCCATTGTTAGGCTGATGGTCCTTCTTGAGCATGTGATCAGCTGGTTTTGGTTGTCAGCAGCAAAACTGGTTGATCCACTCTGAGAAGGTGCTATTTAAGAGACAGCTGAAAACAGCACCTCAGACTGAAGAAGTCTCTCGGACGAGAGACGAAACGTTTCTACATTTTTTGTTGTTTTGCTTTGTTTTGTTTTTTTGAATGTCCAGAGGACCAGATTTAACTTTTTTAGATAATCTTCTGAGGGTTTCATTAAATTATCTGGTACTGTATTCACATCCTATTTTGCTAACAGGGTTGATGACAATAGTTAAAGATACAATTTTAAAAACATCTCTCCTGGTCAGTTGGTGCTCAGTGTATGCGCTGGAGATTCGTCTCAGCTACTACCACAACAATATGTAAATATTAGACATGTTCCGATCATGATCGGCCGATTTCTGTTAAAAAGTATGTGATTGGCTGATACGAGCAATGCCTTTCAGTGCCGATCACAAAAACCGATCACCTTTGCAGCCTACAGAGGTCCGGTGCGTGGTAAATTTAAGCAATGTTTTGAGATTTATTTGACTTTCTGCACTATTTAGCCCATTGAGAACCTTAATGTTTTCAAGCTGTTAAAGATTCTGTACGTTTAAATGATTTTCAGTTGTCCTTTTGACTGAATAGTTGTTGTAATGTGCCTGCACGTTTGTATATTTTTTGTCTTAAAACAGTAAATAAAAATATGTTTTTGTCCAAATTAAGGGGATTTTATGCTTCCTATTTTCCAGATAACGTAGCAAGTAGCTGTCGTCTTAAGTAAATCAAAAATTTACAGCCAATTCATGTGATCGGTATCGGTAATGGGCAGCAAAAAATCTGATCGGAGCATCCCTAGTATTTCAATATGTGTAAAACTGACAAAGTTATAGCTACTTTTGTGTTTGTTATTGTTGAACAGCTCTGGCAGCCATCTTGAATTGAGTAGACTCCCAAAGTCAGTGAACAGAAACACAGACACAGGCAACAACATTATCATCCGCCTTTTGCCTTTTGCCTTTTGCCAGTGAGAACCATAAAGTGACAGAAGAACATTAAACACATGCCTAGAAAAATGTTGCGAGGACATTCCACACATACAAGTGACAAAACTATTCTAGAAAGCGTGCGGTTTTTCTATCCTCTATCATTTCTGTTGAGCCTTCAGCTCCTATTCTTATGTCCCCACGTTTAGCAGAACCACAGCGTTCTGAACACACATGCTGCCGGGACATCAGACTGAGAGGCCAGATCAACAACATCTGCAGGGGCACGTCCGCAGAACAGATGATGAGAGACGGAGCTGTTGTACCGCTCGCCACAAACAACATTATCAGAGCCTCTCTGGGAGATGAGACGACAACTAAAAGAACTCAATCTATCAACGTTTGTAGCTAATTTATTACAACTGTCAACCTTGTCAGGGTGTCTGCAGGTTCAATGTACAGGAAGGATATCTGTAGAGTTGATACTGTAGCTTCACCCTGCAGGTGTGAGTCAAAGAGACAAACAGCTGTGTTTTTATTATAGTAGCAAAAAAGATGTAGATGGAGTTAAGCGGTTCCACACTAAATTATATCAGTGGAAATAATAAAAAAAAAGTTTAATTTATTGGACGAGACGTCTAAAATTAAATCTAAAGCTGAAATCTTGGTATTAAATTTACGGATGCTACTTCACAACAAAGGGACCTTTATAATGGGTTTTTAAATGCTTTACACAAAGGCTTTCCACAAGTTTGTAAACAAGTTATAACGCATTAGAAATCATTCTTAAATCAGTGATAAAAAACACTTCATATGTTGAAGCAGGTTCAAAATTTGGTAGGATTATATGCTGTACAGTGAGAATGGAGATTACAGATAAAGTTGGCTCACTTTTTGGCATTAAAACAAGTCAGCATTTTTTAAAATCTAATACACAGTAACTGTTTATTAATGATTTATGAAGTGCTCACAGCCTAATAAATAACTCTATTATTAACAATTTGTAAGTCATTTATAAAAGTACCCTCATGGTACCATCTTAGAAAATGCAGTTTATGAAATGAGTAGAAGATATTAATATTACAAAAACTAGTTGTAAATTAAAACAGTTTGTTTTGGATAATTAAAACTCCTGAAAATGTCTCCACTGTGTTCTACACACAGTTTGATTAGCAAGTTTTTAGACACATTACTGATAAGTAAAAGCACACATCAATTATATATATATATATAT
>NC_056509.1:34547729-34558532 GCF_014905685.2 Nematolebias whitei
TGTGTGTGTATGTATTTTTTATTTTTATTTTTTCAAATAATTTATTTGAATATATATAAATAATAAAATTAAACTTATGTTCCCATGGACTATAAACAAAACTCATTTTTGCTCCCCTCTGTTAGCAATAAGCTACATGCTAACAGTGAAATAACAGGTATAAACAGAAGAAGTGAAGGCAATGATAAAAAAAAAAGAGGCTGACAAAAACAAGAGACAGAGTGATGAAGAAAGCAGTTGAACAGAGAGAAAAAGAGCTCAGAAGATAAGATAGTCCTGCAGACATGCAGCTGGGCGGATACAAAGACCCTGTGTCAGCTCGCCCTGACTGTGTGTGTTAAAGCTGCACTGTAGCTCTGAAGCTTGCGTTTTGAGAGAATCTGCATCCTTCACACAAACCTCACCCTTAACTTGACTGGAGTTAACTGGCTCCGACTGAAGAGCAGCACATCAGAGGTGCAGAGCCTGGGAAAAAGATTGGCACTTAAAAAAGGAGGACAAGACAGAAGAGCACTCACTCTAGGAACAGGGTGTCCGTGGTCATCCAGATACGTAGATTCACCTGCAACAGCAGAAATGGAAAACTGTTCAACTGAAGATTATGATTCAAATGCAAAGTTATTGCTTTAATTCAGCACTTATAGACTGTAGGGGGTTGTTTTAAAATGATCATGGAACAACATACCCAGGCTCAAAAACATCAAAATACCTCCTGACAGTAATATAAGAACAATTCTCCAACTGTTCGATAACTTCAGCTTTAACCGGATGTCCAAAGCAAACCAAATACAGATGGAAACAAGTGATAGGTTCGTCTGTAATATCTGTTTAGGGCTTGCATTCAAAGCTAAGATTGCTTAAACAACCAGAGTTAGGCTAGTTTAGGAACACGAGAGCCAAAGAAGGCGACACACCTCTTACATAGATCCAGAAGACAGTTAAGGATCCTTTCAAGGCTTTACATGGCAGCGTTAAACCATTTAACAGCAGTATTCTAAGTTGTGGATGAGCATCAAAACTTTTTAAAATTATTTACTTTTATAGTTTTTAGAAGATGGAAATCCTGCAAAGTCCTGTGAGATTAATTTTTGTATTGAGAAAAAAAAAAGGTTAAAATTAAACATAATGTTTCATCTCTTTTAAATAAACATTTCATTTAATTCCTTCCCGCTACCCGTAGTGCTACCGTAAAGGCCAAACAGCAACAAGAAACTTAATTTTTATTCACAGCCTAGTCAGAAAGCAGGACTTGTTCCTTGTTAAAATAATGGTGATAAGTTATTTATCAGCATGGATGTCACATGAGGCATCAGCCTTTATCAGGGTCAGAGTTGTAGCTACAGAAAAGGCCTTCGACCTGACCTCAGAATGTTGTCAGGCATGTTTTACGACTGTTCAACTGAATTAAACAGATCAACGAACTTCTGCTTTAAGTGACAAATGCAACTACCTTAGATGACCACTGAAGATATGAAAAAACACATCTAACCCTGAACAGGAATAAGCTGGTATAGAAAATAAGTGAACATGCAACCATCATAGATTTTGTAAATAAAAATTTTAAACGCAAAACCAAGAACTTATCCGCTAACAAAAGTGTTAACTACTGCGTGAAACGTTAACATGTGCACCCTTAGTTGAAATCTAGCTTTGACTGACATACTGTGTTTTTTCTAGGTCCCTTCAATAACCAGACCCTGCAGAAAGAACAGCCTAACAAAGTGTGGAAGGACAGCACAAGACCCTCATATAAACCCCAGCAGCTGCCCCAGTCCTCTAAGCTCGTCCAACAAAGAATAAAGCATATAATTCTGCAGCACTGTGCGTGAAGATAATGTGAAAAAAGTTGTAGTTTGTTCATTTGGTACTGGTGAACACTGAAACTGTTTTATTGGGGAACAACGGAGCTCAGTCGGGCTTGTTCCCCCACTGAGGGTCTGTGATCGCCTTCAGCCCACTTTCCTAATCCAGGCCCAGGACTCAAACAACGGCCTTTTTCTTTCTTTGGAGCCTGAGAGATGTGCTGGGCTCCACGTATGTACCGTAATACATTCAGGTTGCAAATAGAAGAGAGTATGTTTGGATATCGGAGTTAAAATAAACTAAAAAGAAGAAATGTTGCATCTCAAAAAATTGGAAATCATGAAAAAGTTATATTTTATTGTTGCTCATTTCAGAAAGTGAAACTCATATGGGCAGCTGTGGCCGAGTGGTTAGAGCAGTCACGCTCCAATGTGAGAGTTGGGGGTTCGATTCCACCAGCAGTCATATGCTGAAGTGTCCCAGGGCAAAACACTGAATCCCCCATTGCCTTCGATGTGTGTCCCATCAATGTATGAATGTGATCTAAAAGAACTGATTAGTCTTTGTATAGATCTAGTAGAGTGCTGTATGAATGTGTAAATGAGGACACAGATTGTAGTGTAAAGAGCTTTGAGTATCTTGATAAGATAGAAAGGTGCTATATAAATACAGTCCGTTTACCATATTACATAGATTCATTACACATAGAGTGAAATACTTCAAGCCTTTATTTCCTCTAATTTTGATGATTATGTCAAACAAATAATGAAAAAAACAAAATTCAGCATCTCATATTAGAACACAGCTTTTGGTACTTTTGTCAGTGTGGGCAGGACCTAATTCCTGCTGGAAAATGAAATCATCTTCATAAAGCTCGTCAGCAGAAGGAAGCATGAAGTCTCTAAAATGTCCTGGTAGATGCTGCGTTGACTGTGAACTTCAGAAAACACAGTGGACCAACACCAGCAGAGGACTTGGACCCAAACCATCACTGACAGTGGAAACTTCACTCTGGACTTCAAGCAACGTGGATTCTGCACATCTCCTCTCTTCCTCCAGACTCTGGGACCTTGATTTCCAAATGACATGAACATTTTCTTTCATGTGAAAATAGGGCGTTGGACCACTGAGCAACGGTCCAGTTCTTTTTCTCCTCCGCCAGGTAAGATGCTTCTGATGTCACCTTTGGTTCAGGAGTGGTTTGACTTGAGGAATGAGACATTTGTAGCTCATGTCTAGGAGCTAATCAGCTGATTAGGGTGTGACACCAAGAGTTTACAATATTGAACCTCTTCACAATGTTCTCATTTTCAGAGACACTGAATTTTTGCTTTTCATTATTTGTGAACCATAATCATCAAAATTACAAAAAATAAAGACTTGAAATAGTTCACTCTATGTGTAATGGATTTATATAACACGTGAGTTTAACTATCTAAAATGACTGACAAAAAAATTGAACTTTTTCACGACATTCCTATTTTTTTAGATGCTCTGTATGAGAACAGCCTCACCTTGTGACTCTGCAGTGAGATCCAGGACACAGAAGAGAGTAATGCAAAATAATACATGAGCCCTCAAACTGATTTATTTCCAGTTTCCTTATTGGCACAGAATTAGAGATGTTGTTATAAGCTTAAGCCATAAATCTGACTTTGTAAGAACTGTTTATGCATTTATAGCGACATGTAAGCGTTAGTCTGAGATCAAATCTGAATTTGTCTGAGCATGCTACAGCATCTCTCTCATTCACAAATACTGCCACCATTGACTAAAAGAAACTTCTGTAGCTTCCCGTGGCTCATTAATTCATCAGCTGCTGCTGATATGCACGCTAACACAGCTGCCTTATGCTCACCCCCAGGTGTTTTTTTTTCCCTTCCCCTTTTCATCTATGGCTTTACATAGCTTTTCCTGAGGAATGCTGAGGGAGGCACATGTTTGCAGTTCTTCTCAAAAGGCATTTCAGGTCATGGCAGGGTGAGGATACAGAGAGGCAGACATCTCGCTTCCTTCCTCTGTCATCCATCAAAGACCCCCCCCCCCCCCCCCACACACACACACACACACACACCATCACCCATTATCACCAACACTGCCACCATGACCTTCATCCACCTCCTCCCTCCCTTCCAGTGAGTGCTTCTCATTAGTGTTTTGGACAGAGGATTGAAACTATTTTTTTTTTCCAGAGCACAAGGATTGTAAAAGTTGACAGCTGATCTCAACCCCCACCACTCAGAGAGAGAGGGGGAGAGAAAAATTAGATTAACGAGTCACTGTACAACATGTTTTTGCTGTCTTGCAAATTATTTTTAACCAAAGCAGGTATGTCATTAGATGGTGACCGTTAGCGACTACAGGTAGTCGGTGAACAGCATTTGACAAGTATGTTTCCAAACATTTGCATGAATTCTCAATTTCCCCCAATGATTTTGCAGAGACGTGCAGATGTGGGAGTTCCAGTTTTTCTCCTACAGCACCTCAACACCAGATGGCACCAACAAGCACACACCTGTGGTCCATTCTCTTAATGAGCTTTAGGAATATAAATGGCAGCTGATGAATTCACTTGGACGCTGGTGCATTATCTGCCTACCAGTAGATGTGTTCCTAGTCACTTTACTAATCCTTGAGATTTGTAAAGTCTAAACCTTGTTCTCACGTGTTTCGGCATAATATCACTCAAATTAGAAACACCTTATCTAAAAATGAGTCTTAACTGGAGTTAGTGGGAGAGATCATATCTCTCCAGTTTTAGCTTCTCTCCATTGGCTCTCTGGCAAATCCAGAATTGAATTCAAAATCTTACTTCTAACCTACAAAAGCCCTCAACAACCTAGCTTCATCTTATTTTAGAGATCTTATTGTTCCATATTTTCCTAACATAGCACCTCGCTCTCAGACTGCAGGCTTACTTGCGGTTCCTAGCGTTTCCAAAAGCAGAATGGGAGGAAGATCTTTCAGTTATCAGGCTCCTCTCTTGTGGAACCAACTTCCAGTTTCTGTCCGTAAGGCTGACATATTGTCCAGTTTTAAGACTGGGCTTAAGACTTTCCTTTTTGATAAAGTCTATAATTAGGGTTGGCTTCTTAATTTTGAATCAAAAATTGTGCAACAAATTTTCCCTCAAAATAGTCTCAGCGTTACAACAGCTTGGACTTGTCTCGTACCCTTCCCAGTTGAGTTTCTGTTCAATTTTAGAGAGCTATGACACCTGCCTGAACTTCTTTTTGGTCATCTGCTAAGGTGAGTACAAAGCCAAACAGGTATGATGTGGGCAAAAGTTGGCAACAAAAGCACAGCAAGTCATGTACACAAAAAGGGTGTGATTTACAAAAATTGACCCACAAAACATGGTGACACATCTCACTGGTTGCTTGTTTGCTAATACTAAGAATTCTAGGAAATTGCAACTAATGTCTTCATTTTCTTGCAATTTTGAGTTGCCATCTGGTCACCAACAGTCATAGCCTTCTGACTTACTGGCTTAACAGAGGACATATTAATTAGGCTTTAACTCATCTCTTGATCTACAATCACACTTCTCCCAACAGTTATGAGGATTAATCTTAAATTGCAATTACTGATTCTCTAGTAAGACAACTTTAACATTTCTTGGTACATTGATTCATGATCTGTTTAAGTAACCACAAGTCTTCGGAAAAGAACTCCAACAAAATCAAACAATGAATGGGCATCTCGCAAATTCATGGTTTGAACCTATCTTACAGTAAAAGAAAGCAAACCTGAACCAAATAGCTACTGGTATTCATTCATTCATTCAACCTTTATTTCTACAGGCTAGCCTCATTGAGCAACAAGGACTCATTTACAAAAGGGACCTGTTCCAGACAGAACATATAAAGTACAGACAACAATAACAGTAGTCAAGGTCAAGATGTCTTTATTGTCATTCACATCACATGTGGTACATGAGGTGGAACGAAACTATGTACACAGGGTCCCAGTTACATCCAACAAAAACGCAAATTGTAAAGAAAAACAGTAACAAGATCTAAGATATGAACTAAGAAATATACTAAACTAGTAATTTACCTTTCATTTTATTTTATTTACATTTTTGATTGTATTGGTGTGTATATATATATATATATATATATATAAATATATATATATATATATATATATATATATTGTGTTTAGTTTTTTTTATTGTCATGTTCTTAAATGAAATTAATAAAATTTATAAAATAAAATAAATTACTGGGGCAGCACAGTGGCACAACTGGTAGAGCTGCTGCCTCTCAGTTTAAAGGTCCCTGGTTCAAATTCCAGTCCAGAATCCTTTCTGGGTGGAGTTTGCATGTTCTCTCCGTGCATGCGTGGGTTTTCTCCGGGTACTCCGGTTTCCTCCCACAGACCAAAAACATGCATGTTAGGCTGATTGGTAACTCTAAATTGCCCCTAGGTGTGAGTGAGAGAGTGAATGGTTGTTTGTCTCGTTTGTCTCTATGTGACCCTGTGATGGACTTGCGACCCGTCCAGGGTGTACCCCGCCCCTCGCACAGTGATTGCTGGACATGGGCACCAGCGACTCCCGTGACCCAAAATGGAATAAGCGGGTAAAAGAAAATGGATGGATGGATGGATGTTCTTAAATGAAATGAATAAAATTTATAAAATAAAATAAATTACTGGGGCAGCACAGTGGCACAACTGGTAGAGCTGCTGCCTCTCAGCGAGCAGGTCCCTGGTTCAAATTCCGCTCCAGAGGCCTTTCTGGGTGGAGTTTGCATGTTCTCTTTGTCCATGTGTGGGTTTTCTCCGAGTACTCCAGTTTCCTCCCATAGACCAAAAACATGCATGTTAGGCTGATTGGTAACTCTAAATTGTCCCTAGGTGTGAGTGAGAGAGTGAATGGTTGTTTGTCTCTATGTGGCACTGTGATGGATTTGCGACCCATCCAGGGTGTACCCCACCCCTCGCACTGTGATTGCTGGACATTGGCACCGGCGACCCCCGTGACCCAAAATGGAAGAAGCGGGTAAAAGATAATGGATGGCTGGATAATCCTGACTAGGGATTCATGAGTCTAACAGCTTCAGGGTAGAAGCTGTTCCTCAGCCTAGTGGTTCTACACTTAATATGCTCCTCAACCTTCTGCCTGAGGGGAGCGGGGCAAAAAGTGTGTGTGCTGGGTGAGTGGGGTCCTTCATGATGCAGATGGCCCTCTTCCTGCAGCTGGAGGTGTAGTGTTGTCAGTTTATGAATATTCAGTAATGGTTTCTTATTGGGACCTGATTTTTTTTCAATGGAGAATGTGATGAGTTGGACCAAAGAGACCAGTAAAGAAAATGTGGACTTCACAACATTTCTTTATAAATTCAACAATTTTCTTTTAATATTTTGCAGTGTGTGTTTGTGTGTGTGTGTGGGGGGGGGTCTGTTTGATGGAGAAACTAACCTGAATGCAGTCATTCACTGGTATGTGGCTAACTAGTAAATTGGATTACCGTGTCACAAGATTCAAAGTCTGACCTCCGGTAAGAGGAGCTGTGTAATAATTCTTAAGCACTAACTTTACAATTGGCACTTTGATGTGAACAACACAATTCCTTAAAAATTAAAAAAAAAAATTTTTAAAAATTTGTTTTTCTGAAGCAAACATTACATTACTCTGAAGTATACCAGACTTGTAAACAACAAATATGACACACATTGAGATATGAATACAATCTGTGGCTTGTAGCATTGACAACAATTTGGTGTAGATTTTACTTCCTCTCCAACAGATTTTCTAAAGACTATGTCCCATCTTTTTGTTCTTAAGAACGATAAATCAAATCTGCATGGCACGTTTCTGTAAACTGACAAGTTTGAAAGGAACATGGTCCAGTAGAGATATTATGAAGTTTGATTTAATAGCAGCAAATGCTGTGAGGAAGTTTGTGAAGGAATGGGTCTTTCCCAACACTTAACAAGTAGTCAACATGCCTAATCCTAAATATTAGTCTTGTTGAAAGCCTAAAGGCATTTGAAAAGCACACTGAAGATGAATTAAAACAAAAATAAAAAGATACATAAATAAAAGATAAATCATGCTCATAATTTCTTAGACTCTGGAATTTTCTATCTGGTGTTTGCCAGATCAACAAATGCAAAAAGTTTAGTAATTTCATGAACATGTACTTAAAGCAAAGACCATTTCCTTTGCTATGTAAAATGGCCCAAATACGGCGTAAAGTCCACATCCAAGAATAGGCCGAGGCCGGAGCGGAAAACCACACCGGGACGTTGTTCGAGAGGAAAGGCCAAAAAGACTGAAGTCAAGGAGCCTTTGCTCAGCAGTCGGACAGGAGTTAAAGCAAAGATGGAAAGTTACTGGGATGCTGTCATGGAATGTTCTACAAGCATGTGAAACCAGATTACAGGTTTCTTGTCCTGTGAAGACTAAACTTTCTCATCTACAACCACATCCTGCAGATATTTTTGAACTCCAGTAGAAGAAAACGTGTATAAAAACTCCGTTCACGCCTCAACTTTGTTATAGAACTATACAACGCTCATTTGGTAATAAACACAAATAGAGAAGTGGAAAGACCTCGTATTTTCTGCCTGATCCCCGTGTATAAATCACACCCATTTCATCTCAGACACGTGTTTATGGCTACAGTCCTTACTAAACAATTTCACCACAACAGACGGCTTACACAAACAATTCAGCGTGCCGGAGTTACATACACAGCATGATTTTCTGTGCATGTTTGAGTGTGTAATATGTGTGTGTGGTCAGTGAACCCTTTGATTTGGTGTGTGGGAGTGGCCCTCTATTAAGACACATAGCTCAACCCATCGCTTTAATTAAAGAAGAGAGTTAAAGCAGGGGTCAGGGGCTCCACCCCAGTACGCCCTGCTCCACATCACCCTGCAGTCACTCAAAAATCAACAATACTCAAAGAGCTTGGTGATATAAATACAAGCAGGGCCGCTGGTGTGTTATTGCAGGTGCACAAGCACCAAAACCTGGATGGGAGACTAATTTGAGGACTTGATGTTTCCCTAAAATTTGGTTACAGACCTTCAGCGCAATGAATTCCACACCCAAGCGTGCAGCTGTGCTCAGCTGGGGAGATTTCACTATGTCATTAGTGAACATGTGTGGTTGCCACTATGTATACTGTACGTCAAGGATGAGCTAACAAACAGATGACCAAGCAAAAAAGTGCTGACATTGGGGGTTGTGAAAGTCAAAAATAAATTACTTTCTTTGCAGAACTGGAGAAGGATTGCTTTATTTATTCATGTAATTGTTTCTTTTTACAATTCCCAGTGCTTCAGAAAGTAAAGAGAGGTAATTTATGTATCACTATGGTTTTGAAATAATAGGTGGAGAAAAAAAATCATAGTATTTTAGGCAAATACTATTTTATAAATCTGCCTACTGCTACTAGTTTTGTATTACTTGGTGATTTGCAAGTGCAAACAGGGGCAGCAGCTAATTGTAGTTATTCTGATGCTCCAATGAAGCATTTAGGATGACAACGTAATGGTGTATAAAATAGCATTTGCATGAACCTTATAAAGTTCTCAAGATTTACCGTACGTTGTTTTAAATGGCAACATTTAACTTTGGACTTTGCCATATTTTTAATTTTGGCCCCCTTTTGCAACAGAGTTTGACTCCCCAGTTTAGCTCATCAGTTTCATCAGAATTAAACTTTCTTCACACTGAGGCTGTTGGAAAAGCTATCTACAACAAGTAAGATGGTAATTGTTTATAACCAATCCACAGAACATCATGTCAAAAGCCATGACTCATCACTTAAAATGTCTGTAGACAAATTCTTAGCCAGCTAGCTTTAGTTGCTCGCCATTAGCCCTTTTAATCTGACCCAATGGTGTCCTTTTTGTATATCGGAATTATAAAAATGCAGATTTGTAGTGCAAAATTAAATAACCAAACTGTTCATTTCTGAGTCAGCAACTTAGGCAGACATGGAGTGACACTAACGGGTGTGGGGTGGGTACCAACCGTTGTCATTCAGCTGATTTAACTAATTTTGCTTATCATCTCATTTTGCATCGATGATGTGGAGCTGATCTGTAAAAAGAGCCATTATAGTAAATGCATAGTGCACAATTCTTTGGACATAAACTAATGATACCACCTGTGGTTGTGTTGACTGGTTGTTTTAACAATGTCACACTGTCAGGCACCAGGTATAAAAGGTCCTAAGCAAAGGAGGTACGTCTGCACAACTACAATAAGAGGAAGATATCTCTTTAGTTTTTCAAGTACCAGAAACCACAGTCTAAGGAATGTTAACTAAAAAGCAGTATAAGCTCTATGAACATTTTGCAAAGTTAAAAATGATGCATGTGAAATTGAATGTTTTAAACCTTAATATGTAGAATGAATAAGTTAGAGGACATTTGCAGTCAGTGGGGGTTTGAAAACTTGAAAAGGCAAAGAAGCAGTTAATGAAACACAGTGTGGTGAAGCCCTGTGAATTAAATCAAGTGAGGCTATTCAAGGATGTAAAGTGAGGAGAAGTCAAGCAGCATACAAAACTACACGGCTGCAGGACCCCTGACTCTCCAGTCACCTGAATCACAAGCTTTTCATTTACCACCATACAGAGGGTACAACCAGAAACAACTCTGGTTCAACTCTGCTTCTTGTGTTTTAATGTGTTGAAATTTGATACTAATTAAATGTAGGTGACTGATGCTCTTGAGGAAGAGACTACACATCTATTACCGTTACAGTTCTTGGTTACACCTCAGAATATACTTTTTAGTTTAGACTGGATTTAGTCAATGCTATTTAGCCCTTTAAACTTAATATAACATTTTAACATATCTCATAGAAATAAATGAAAACATGTCTGATGCTCAACACAAATGTAAAGATCATGAAGAATGCTAAAATGCAAATAAATAAATACAAATCATAACTAAAATTGTGAAAAATATAATTTGCAGGATGAAAAATTCATCATTTTGTTTAGTTGAGATTTCTAATGGGATATATAT
>NC_056509.1:34558932-34579533 GCF_014905685.2 Nematolebias whitei
TATATATGTGTGTGTGTGTGTGTGTGTGTGTGTGTGTGTGTGTGTGTATAATATTGTACTAGAAAAACATGAAACAGGACATAAACACACAAACTATTTTTGCTAATCCTCTCTAAATCTAGCTGCCATCTAAGTTTTCACTTTTTTGATCAAATTTAGACAACTTTCTGCTTTCTTATTTATATATGTTTTACAAATATTTGACATTTTTTACTAATAAATGCTCAGAGGAGTAAAACCTCTTCAGCTAGCAAAAAAGAAACTGATGTTCTTCCTTGAATCATTCTGGAAAGCTTAAGGCAACAGATTGCACTGCTAAGAAAGCCAAAATTCCTAAATCACAGGATGTGATGCTCTGATTGGTGAGCTAACGTCCAATCAGAGAAATCTGGACAAATCATTTTCCTTCCAGGCAGCACCAGGGTGCTTGTGCAATTTGTACATACCTTGTCTTGCCTTGTGGGCATGTGGGCCCAACACCAGATGTCTTTCTACCATGTCCTTATGGACAAATACCCTGCTGGTGACCATTTTGACTGACCAGTGACTTTTCCAACTCACCCCTACAAAACAAGTCAAATGGAGGGGACTTTTAAAGTCTGTCTTTAGACTGGTTGAAAGTTAAATAAACAGGATCAAATGAGGCAGAAGGAACTTTGTGTACAAATTTTAAGGCTGCTGTAGGAAAAAGCTAAATTACAAAGAAAAAGATAAGCATATAAAACCTATATAATGATCATGTAATTAAAAATATCTTTGATCCAACTGCACGTTATCTCATCAGCAGATAAACAAGCTAAGAAAACACGTTTAGATTCATACAGATTAGATTTTGTGTACTTGGACAACCTTCTAACAACAGCAGTCAGTAAAATACAAACCAGCCACAATTGGGCAACTTTTTGGCTTGAGTTGTTGTTCTTCAGCACCAAACTCATAAAACGTACACCACATTTGAAAACACATTGTGCATGGATGACTGGGCTTTACAGCCACACAAACACACCGCTGGGAAGATTTGTGACAAACAGGACTAAAATTGGACAGAGACATAGTAAATTATTGTTGCAAAATGTAAGAAAAAGACACAAAAATGCATTGCAAAAAAACAAAACACATGACCTGTTTACTAGTATTTTAAAAGTACATTTACTGCAATCTGTTTTACAGTGACTATGAAATAGTTAGCATCAGAAAGTTGTTGCACATGTGTCATGTTGCTCTCAATCAAAAAACACATTCCCAGAGTTTTTCAATTGTAGCAATAAATTAATTTTATTTTCTTAATTTTTCAGACAAATGGTCTGTAAATACCTCAGCAAGGAGTAACTCATATATAATCTACAACCAAATGTCAGTTGTCATTTAAGTTAGGCTCATAATTCAATTCAAATTCAATTCAATTCAAAAATACTTTATTAATCCCAAAGGGAAATTAATTGTTGTTGTAGCTCATCTTGGTTTCATTAGAGTTGTTATAGAGGCTGATGGCTTTGGGCAGGAAGGATTTCTTATGGCAGTCCGTCCCACAGCAGATCCGAAGCAAATGGCTGCAGATGCTGATCCATCCACCCAGACCCAGCAGGCCTCTCAGTCCTCTTGGGCAGCAGGACTGCCTGAATGCCGGGTAGAACTTCTCCCAGAGCGATGGCCATTTCTCCCAGCAGCCTGCCGCGCCCCTCGTCGCTGCAGACTTAACTGCAGGTGCCGGGGGACGATCTTTGTTCTCCAGCTGTCACGAGCCGTGTTTCCCGCTACCTCCAAGATTTCGGCGAGCACAGCCTCCAGGTAGAAGGTCATGCATCCACGGCACCTCCTTTTCAACTCATTTGGGATTTGGGGCTGTAGTTGAGGTCTTATTTAAGTTTTTGAGATGTTAATCAGCAGCTCCCAGTTCTAGAAAACCACATTGTCGTTATGATTATACATCATAACAAATGTCCAAACATAAAAAAGATTTCAGTAAAAATCCTTCCAGCAGCACAGCATCTGATACAAGAGGAAGTAATCATCCAAAAAATGCCATTTACATCCAAAAAACTTAGTAATTAAAGATTTCAAAAGCAAAATCTCAGAATGAATGTGAGAGCTACTCCAATATGCAGCCACCTTGAGCGGCGTAATTCTGGAACATGTGAAATAAGAATTATATTGAATTATAAGATGCATTATAAGTATAAAATTCAAATAAATTCAATTTGGCATGGAAAAAGTGGAAGTTATCATTTTGCTGTTGTTTATAGCATATTTCCTCAGCTGTAACAGTGGCTCTGCTTGGAGCCAAACCCTGAGAGACAAGCAGAAAACACCCTGCTTTAATTATTTGTATACATCACAGCTCTTTTGGCTCTGAGCCTGGACCAAACTGGATTTTTTTTTTTTAAGATTTTTTCCTTTTAACATTGAATTCGTTTGTTTAGGGTTCTAAAGGAAATATCAGTATTTATCCTCACAATATATTTCCCACCTTTAATTAAAGTTTTCTTAATTTGTAAGAATGCTGCAATGACCAAAAAGTGTCCTGTCAGCTCCATGACATGATTTAAGACGTTTTTAGTGAAACAATGTGAACTAAAAGTGACAAAAGCGGGCTTAGAAAAATTTAGACATGAAACCCTCATGTTTTAGGTTTAGTGGTGATGCTGCTGAGTCAAGAATGAGTTTTCAGGCTTCTGTCCTACCCAAAAAAAATGAACATGTATTGTTTATTTTTGTTAACTTGTGATCATGTTTTAGCCAAGCAATTTTCTATTTCAACTGTGTCTAAACTGCAGACGCAAACAAATGAATCAACCTCAGAGTAAAAAGTATAATGCTGTTTGTTGCAAGTCAAGAAACCTTTTGTATGTTTGAGTTTTACAAGAGTTTCAAAATGGTTTGTGAGTTTAGAACCCTGCAGAGTTCCTCAGAGTGAGTGTGCTTTCATGCTAGCCCTTAGCTATCTGTTTGCTTTTGGTTTTATGCTCGGATGTGCATGTAGCCACCAAGAAAAGCTGAAATTAGAAGTACAGCGCAGTGAGCCTTAACCTTCCAGCTGAGTACACACATGTGAGGCATAAAAATATCTACAGCACTTTACAGAATAGTCAACCAAATATAAGAATGATTCACAGCTGTGGTTAATATCAGCTTCCTTTATACTGTAAGTTAAAAGATCAAGAAAATAAAATGTTTAAACACAATAGGATTCATTTGTCCATCACCAGAGCAAACAAGAAGGGGTTCAGAGCTCAGAGGCCCACCAGTCCAACTGGCAGTCCCACCTCCAACTTGAAGATATCTGTCACTACAGCACATCTAACCACTGTCCTGCTGTCCTCATACATGTCCTGTAGCAGTCTAACATACTTTTCTGCCACTCCAGATTTCCAGATGCAATACCACACCTCCTCCCTCGACACCCCGTCATGCTTTTTTTTCTAAATCTACAAAGATGCAATGAAATACTTTCTGACCTTCTCTGTAATTCTCCATCAGAATCCTCAAAGCAAGGATGGTGTCTCTGGTGCTCTTTCCAGGCATGAAACCATACTGCTGCTCACAGTCACCTCTTCTCTAGCTTCCACAACTCTTTCCCAGATCTTCATCGTGTGACTCATCAACTTGATTCCCCTGTAGTTGCTACAACTCTGTTCATCACCCTTGTTCTTAAAAATGAGCACCAGCACACTTCTCCTCCATTCCTCCAGCATTTTCTCACACTCAAATATGCCATTTAATATTTGAGTCAGAAACCTCACTGCCATCTCTCCAAGGCATTTCCAAACCTCCACTGGTATGTCATCTGGTCCTACTGCCTTCCCTTTCTTCATTCTTTTCAGAGATTTCTGAACTTCACCCTCACTAATCTTTCTCACTTCCTGGTCCACAGTTTATATGACTTCTACTCTTCTTTCTCTTTCATTCTCTTCATTCATTAGCTCCTCAAAGTACTTCTTCCATCTCCACATCATGCTCTCCTCACTTATTAGAACATTACCATTCCTATCTTTCACAAGCCTAACCTGCTGCACGTCCTTTCCATCCTGATCTCTCTGTCTTGCCAATCGGTTCAAGTCCTTCTCACCCTCTTTACCTTCCATACAAGTCATCATACGACTTCTGCTTTGCCGTAGCTACCTTACTCTTTGCTCTACGTTGCATCTCCTTAAATTCCTGCCTACTCTCTTCAGTCTTCTCACTGTCATATTTCTTCTTGGCTAACCTCTTTCTTTGAATAGCTTTCTGCACTTCACTATTATACCACCAAGTTTCCTTATCATCCATTCTCTGTCCAGATGACACATCAAGTACCTTCCTACCTGTCTCTTTAATTACTGTTGCTGTAGTAGCCCAGTCATCTGGAAGCTCTTTCTTATGCCCCAGAGCCTTTAACTGCTCCTCTCTGAATTTCTCACAACATTCTTCCTTCTTCAGCTTCCACCAAGTGAAATAACTTGAATATGACCTGATATTCAACAAGAGTAATACATGGCTTTATGATTAAAGACTTCAGCAAATGTCTGTTTTGAGTTTTGTCCACAGATTGATGTGCAAGACTTTGTACCTCATGTGGTAGTATGCTCAGAATGTTTTCATATTTTCAGTAAAATATATTTTCATCATTTATTTTACGGTAAAATGTTTGTTTCTAAATTTAGTTGATCTTCAGTTGGGTCCATTTTTGTTACTTGCCTTTAAATGTTCCCAAGTCAGTGTGTACAATACACTACAGAAGACTAACAGGCAGAGCTCCTAATTTTTTTTTTTATAAATAAAGAGGCTGTAATTTGCCCCTTTATGTCTCTTTAAGCAGTTCCAGATTCTGTTACGTGCCATTAATTTCCTATAATCACATTCTTCTGCTTCATGGGCTCTAATTGTAGAAAATACACAAATAAATGACAGATGATTTCATTTCTTTAGCTTTAAGAATTAGACGGTCATTGGTGACAATTTAGACCTTTGAATTTCCAACTGTGATGCCTTTTGGGGTTTATTTCATCTATTATTCTAACAGTAAGAGATTCACAACTAAAATGTTGCTTATGTGGGACAACTGGGGCAAAATGGCAAGCCTGGCTCATTGAAGAGGTAAAAAACTATTCTTAGTAACATCCATCAAGCAAATGTTTGCTGCACTGGTGAGTGGATTTTGTTATCTATGGAGGAAGCCAAGATAGCTGGTCCTCATTTCCTGTATTGTGTTTACGTAATGCAAAGCTAATCAGTTGCTGATTTGAGCTGCACAGTTTTTTTTTCAACCATTATTAAAGAACAAGCCAATATGTCTAAAATGTGTCCTGTAGTTTTCTTTAATTCTTTATCTTCTCTTAAGGTAGTTTTGAAACTGAAAATTAAAAAAAAGCAGCAATCAATAACAGAGCTATAACTCATCTGTTACTGCTTTGTGGGAGGCCTTGGGGTTTGTGGATAATGTTCTGGAAGAAGAAGAAGAAAAAACATATGGAGCAGGGGGTGAAGCAGCATATGAAGAAGAGATCAGGAACTGGTGAATTACTACAGGGAACCAGCTGGACATGTGACACAAGAAAGAACCTGGAAAAGCAGCTGTGGTACAGTACACTGAGGAAATGAATGGAGAGAAAGCTGGAAGGAAAAATGAAAGTAGACAAACTGCTATCTGTCTATCTGAGCTTGAGCCACAGTGGAGTTCAGCAAATGAAACTGAGCTGCAATATTTGCAATGAATTACTTCAAACAAAAAGAAGCACAGATCCATGCACATACAAATGAATACATGCATCAAACAGAGGAACACTGACTGCATCCTTAAAGGGCCTAAAGTGGGATCACTTTTTTTTTTTGTTCTGTTGACACCAACTTTATTAAATTCAATTTCAAATGTCAACATAAAACCTAGCATTTCTGAAGGAATGCACATCACCAAGCACCTTTCATGTCCGAGCTTTAGACTAAGATCATCTTAAAGTGAGAAGTGAGAGAGTTGTAGCCATTTTGGTCAAACATATACTGTGAGATGTCGTGCTCAAATGATGTGTTGTAAATAAAGCTATATTACAATTTACATCAACATCTATAAAACTGACTTTTAGACCCATTTTGTGTTGGCTAATGTTGATTAGCTGTGGCAGCCATCTTGAACTGAGCTGACTAAAAGTTAATCAGTTGTAGACAAAGTTGTCCATAAGATATTTTGCTAACATACCCATAGGGATTACTTCAATAGGTAATGCAATGCTTTAAAGCTAACACTTTGTGCAACAAGTAGCAAAATTAGAGTTAATTAAAGTTAATGAGTTGTAGATGTACATCTAATCCTTATTTCTTGAAAATATCATCAGAATCTGTGCAGTGGTTCATGAGATAATTCGCTGACAGGCAGAGTTGACTCCAAAAGTAAATGACACATTTCTAAACAAATTCCTGCACAGTCTGTTAGCACTCAGAATATGAGTTGAAAACAAGTCTCAGCTACCACCACACATAATTTTAGCTAAATATCTGTACAGCTGACTGAGCTATATGTGTGCACACATACCTGCCCACACAGACATGAGCAAAAACATAGTCACCCTCCTTTGGCTTTTGGTGGCGAGGGATAATAAAGATTAACAGCAGTAACTAAGACATTCACTGGTTGAGTGTCTTGCTTTTGGGCAGAACATGCTGGCTAAGAAACTCCTCCAGCTGTGCGACAAAGCCTTGTTTTCTCGTTGATGGCAGACGCTACATGAATTCCCATGTCTGTGCTTATTCACTATGACAGACGTTTAATAGGAGCAATCTGAGGCTCCATGTGTCAATTTGTATGTGCCCAACATTCACACATGCAGAAGATCTGCCCTCTCAGAGCTCAGTCTGTTTCTGCAGCAGCACAAACACTTAATGTTTTCAACAAAATACAGTTATCATGATCTCTCTTTACATAAAAACTGACTTCATCCATTAGAATCAACTAAATATATAAAATAGGAAACAACTAAAGACAGACCTTTAAACTTAAACTGTTTAAGTTTCTTATTCCAAACAGTGAAGACGTTTTCTTTCTTAATCACCCAGACCTAAACTTGGCCTATTTTGTCCTGCTTTTGTGCCATTTGTTAATTGTAAAAATATTAACTGTAAAAAACAGACTTAATTAAAAAAAAAAAGCCTTTTATTATAGGCACTTGCTTCTATCTGTTCTGAGCAGCCAAAGCTTGATTATTGTTGCAACAAGGCTTAGATGTAAGCGTGTTCAAAAAGTTTTAAAATGTACATTTCCTGGTCATTCCCAGTAAGAGTTAATAAAAAAATGGGTTATTTTAAAGAGCTCCTTCTGAATCTCTTATTGTGCCTGAATCTTTATTTTGTGCTCCGTTCTTCTTCTTTTCCCCATCCTAAATGGTTCAGGCTTAATTCAAATAAATAATACAAAATTATTTTGCTTGCTGAATGTTAAAAGAATGTTTAATTATTAGCAGACCAACCTTTGCATGCAGCAGTGAATCCGAACACGACAGAAGAAGTTAAACATTCAAAAGTGTTCTTACCATATAATCATTCCTGACTAGAGAAGGTCAATGCAATCATGCAGCTGAGCTAAAAACGAAGCGTCTCTTGCAGCTGCTGGCAAGAAATCAGCCTAGAAGAGAGGCCGAGAGCCAAAAAGTCACAATTCCAGCGAGTTTTCCACAAACAAACAATAATTAGTCAAACATTTTGATGGGTTAATCACTTGACTTTAATTAACCTAATACATCATCATCAATATATTGTGGCTGTCACGTCTAATTGCTGTTTTGGAAGAATTTAGTGCTTCCAAACCATGACTTTTCTCACTGATTTGAACAATTTTCCATAACAAAACTGTGCAGTAGTCCTACTGGGTCCTTGATCAAATTTGGAAACAGAAGCCAGATCACAAACTTGAAAAATTACATTTTCTGTGAAAAAGCAGTGTGGATGCTGAATGACTTTGACGAAATGTGACGAGAGCTGAAAGAGAGTTGTTAAAGCTAAAAGAAGAAGAACACTAGCTTGAAGCCAGAATAAGTGAAATGCTAATAAAAACCAAAAGCAACAAAATGCTAGCTATAATGGCTAAATGTAGCAAAAATGATGGCTAAAAGCCAAAAGGAGCAAAAAAATGTAAGCTACAAAGTAAAAGCTGCAAAATGCCACAGAATGTTAGCTGAAAGCTAAAAGAAACAAAAGGCTAGCTAAAAGTAGCAAAGGGGCAAGAAAAATAGAAAAGGGCTAAGCAAATTATAAAAGTAGCAACATTTTTGCTAAAAGTATCAAAAGACTAGCTGAAAGCTTAAGTAGCAAATAGCTAAAAGTAGCTAAATGGCAAAAATCATTCAACTGCAGTACCCCGGAAAAATCAACATTCACACAATTAAGAGTTAGCACCCAGTTTCTGTTACTTTACACATGCACATGTCTTCATGTAGTGTCCTGTGCTGTTAGCTGAGAGTTCGCAGAATCCCTGAACCTCTCACTAATTACATGGTAGGTGGTGGCACAGCCCTGACCTCCATGTCTGCATCGTCTGTTACATAAATACTCATTTGACAGAAAGTGCTGTCAGGCTCCATCTTGGTCAATGCCAGGTTTAACCACTGCTACATCGAGCCACAGACACGCCCTTGGTCCATCAGGTTTCTCAGGAAGGAGGAACGTGTGTAGGTGAGGGGAAAAAAGATTTATTGTGCATTTTTGTGTTCTTTAGAAGTGTGATGGCGGAACTGGTAGACACACACTGAACAAAAGCCACAGTGGTAAGAATGTGTGTGTGAGTGTATATTTGTGTTTCTGTCTGTTAACAAAAGAAAATCCACGAACCACTGAACAGATTTTCATGAAACTAAAATCTTTGGATGTGCCTCTACAACTGATTAACTTCTGGAGTCAACATGATACAAGATGGCCATGACATTCAAAAATACAAATCTGGATAACTTAGTCTTTTTACTTATTCATTTTCCGATATTGAGCTAAAATTTGGTAGCTGAGAGTCATTCCCAACACATACCGTGAGCACAATCAGATTGCTACAAAACTTTGATATGCAAGGCAAGAGGCAATTTGCATTCCTTCAAGGAGAGCTTCTTTCTAGTGTCCCCTTGTTTAAACCCTTCCCACACTCTTGCAATGTCCTAAACCAGGGGTTCCCAAACTTTTCCATGCCATGGCCGCCCAAACAGCATTAGCTTCTGGCTGTGGCCCCCCTCGCAAACCCATAAACAATGCTACAAAATATGTAAAGAAACATCAACTTTTAGAATGTTTTTAACTTTAGTTCACTATATTCAATTAATTATTACAGTTGCTGAGCATAAAAATGTTATTAACTAACATGTTTTAAACACTGTGTTATATTCACACTGAAAAAACAACAACAACTTTTCAACCAACTGTTGACCAAAAGAACAAAACAACAGAAATCTAACCTCTCTCACGCTTGTGTTTATCTGGAAATGACAGATACAGATGGCCCTAGTGTGCAATTTTTATTATTATTATTACTATTTTTTTATTTTTATGTGTTTTTTTTTTTATCTTCTTTTCTCCAACTTTCTGAGGCCCCACTAGCACCCCCTGGCGCACCCCAGGGGGCCACGGCCCCGACTTTGAAAAAAACTGTTCTAAACAATGTTTGCTTGCTACTTTTGCAATAGTTTTGTTCAGAGTTCACCCATGCTCTAATAATCTAAATAAGAGGTCCTCAGATTTGTAGCAAAGAGTAAGTAAAGTTAACAGTTCAGAGCTGGAAGCATCCAGCATTTTCATCCTTTTCTTCAACCAACTTTACCGTAAAAAAATCTCTTCTTTGCATTTGTGATTTGCTGTTACCCAACAATGTTCAGTCAGGTCATCTGGACAGTCTTTTGGTGTTTTTTTCTGATAGACGTTTCGCCCTTCATCCGAAGGGCTTCATCAGTCTGAGGAGTCACAAACGAACTGGGTTCCCCACTAAGCCGCACACTCCTATAGTGGGCCAACCAGTACTGGTGATAAGATGGTTTCTGGGGGCTGTCCTCTCCCCCGTCGACTCCTTCCAGGTAACCACAGCCCAAGTGGTTCAAGGCATCAAGGTTCATGTTTACCTGGATTACTGAGCATGAACCTTGATGATGTGCTGTTACATATAAACTATCAGAAGTTACATATTTTCATAAACTACAGGAAGAAATGATGTAACAGGGGAATTACATTACCCAGTGATTACATCTGTGGTGTTGCGTTTAATGACACGGAGCAGGTCAAAGCAGTCTCAGCTATCCATGTCTAAACTGCTGAACTATTTTTGAATAAAACAATGGTTAGTTTCTAAAAGTTTATGGAGTGTTGGTTTTGCTAAAGTGTCTAAATACATTCAGTGAAATCAGCAGGGATGAAAAACAATTCAAACTAAATAAAAAAAGTAAAAATAAAACACGTTAAAGTACCATGTTGCGTTGACATGGGGAAAAAAAAATTGGAATTCCCAGCAAGTTTGGTTTATTTCCTTTGACCCGATTGTCTTGATGTGATTTGTTCCATTCTCCATGTGATACTTATTACCACTGAACTGATCATTATTTTCTTTTGAGGTTGTCTTTCTTGTAGTTTATTTGCTTGTTAGTTTCTTACCCACACATCTGACTCTTAAATGGCCTGATCAGTCTCACATGCTTTCACCATGTTTCATGCTCAGATCTGTCCCGTGTCCTTCCAGTCTTTGCAGTGGATGACAAAGAGTATATAGGAGGGAAGCTAAAGACAAAAAAATATGTGCAAGTATGTAAAAATAGGTAAAAAGAACTATGCCCTAGTAGCAGAAGTCACTGGGTGTGTGCTGGCAGCAGACCACCGTGCAACCCATGACATTATTCGAGTCCCCCCAGAAACCTAATTCACAGACGCAGTGACACGTACCAACATAAACGCTTCACTGCACTTTTTTTTTTAGGTACATACACCATATGTTGAGCACATGGTGGTGATGCTATGCTAACAAAGAAGAAAACTGGTTGAATAAATCCTAAGCTATATATAACACAATATGGCTGCATAATCAGAAGCAACAAACCTTGATGACTGAACCAATTTCTTAATGTTATTATAACAAAGCTGATAGACATTGATCATGTTTGACCAGTCTGTTCAGTGAAAGGTTATTGGCATCAGAGTAGTTGATGCTAGCCGAACACGGAATAAAAAATAGAAATAAATGGGCAAAGAAGGGAGAGAAAACATAACCTGAATGTTGAATGGTAAAAACTAAATTTATAACTAAAGCCTGTGAAATAGGCTGCTTACTGAAGTTAACATACTGGGGGATACTAAAGTTTACCCATTTTATCAAAAGAAGGTTAAATCATTTTTACCCATTTTATCATTAAATGGAAAGAAGTCAAACCAAACTAGACAATTGAGCAACGTAAATAATTTACATAAATAATAGCAACATTTTTTTCACCAAAAAAAAACAAAAACGTAATTGTGTCAACTGTAATAACTTAATTGGATTATTATTTTTTTTATTGGAGTCAGCCTCCCCACCATCACAGACATCTACACCTCCAGATGCAGGAAAAGAGCCACCTGCATCATGAAGGACCCCACTCACCCAGCACACGCACTTTTTGCCCCACTCACCTCAGGAAGGAGGTTGAGGAGCATTAAGTGTAGAACCACTAAACTGAGGAACAGCTTCTACCCTGAGGCTGTTAGACTCATGAATTCCAAGTCAGGATTATCACTGTGAAAATTACTGTGAAAAAAATCACTGTAATGCCACTTGATTGTTGATATGTGCTGCTGACTATCCATGATGCTGATCTCATGCTGCTGATTTATTTCATGTGTTCATTCATCCTCATCTGCTCACACAGACTCATGTTCATGCTGCTGTTGTTCGGCACATTGTTTTGTACTATTACTGCAGCATATTTCTTAGTTCATGTCTCTGAGCTTACTAATGTTTTTTCTTTACAATTTGTATTTTTGCTGGATGTAACTGGGACCCTGTATACATAGTTTCGTTCCACCTCATGTACCCCATGTGAAGTGAATGACAATAAAGACACCTTGAATCCTTGAATTGATGAATAAAAAGCAGATTTCTCATATAAAAACTAATCAAAGTAAGCTTCCTGTTGGTGATCTCGTCTTAAAATTTGTCCTCAGTTGAGATTTCTGAGTGGAGATTACAGGTTCCTCCTGTGTCTGTGGTTTTTCTTTTCATGTTTGATTAACTGATGATTCTAAAGTGACCATGAGAGCGTGTGCGGCGCAGGGTAGTTAGTGTCATTTGATCTGTTTAGACGGTATCTCTGTGACAACTCAGATGGAGCTCCAGCTTCTTTATGACCTCAAACAGGTATATAAAATGAATGAACAACAAATTGAAGGTGTGGAATACAACATAGACACCAATTGTACAATTCATTCTCAATTTTAGGTAATTTGCATCAAAGCCTATTAAGCATGGTTATGTAATGACCTATTCTTACAACAACATAAACTAGGATCTGAATTTGCACACACATTTTTGCAGACAAAGCAGTTGGACCCTGGTGCATAATAAAAACAGCATAGCATGTTTAAGCGGTCATATTTACCCTAATTGTAGATTAATGAGATGATCCTTGCTTTTGCCCGCTAACTTCTGACCTTCTATCGGTTTGTTACTGAGAGTGCACTGCAGTTAAAGTACCACTGTGTGGTCAAACAGCTGCACTGAGGCCAGCAGGAAAAGCCTGAAGACCAATAAAAAACACAAAGAAGGTCACTGCCTGCTGCCTCCTCTCCCTGAAGGACCTGCACACCTCCTGCTGCATCAGCTGACCCTCCCACTCTGGGTACCACCTGTATAACCTGTTGCCCTCTGGGAGGCGCCACAGTTTCTATTAAACCAGAACAATCAGACTGAAATAGTTCCCACAGTCACCCCCATGCTTAAGTCAAACATCCTCTGATGTCTCACCTCGTGCAGACTTATTCTATTCATCAGGCAATAAACTGTCAGATCATAAGTAATACTATACTGAAGCATCAGCCTGTATTTTAAAAACTGCAATAAATTTGGACAAAGACACACTGTCTACAAGAACAATCTACTTTACATGTACTTTTACTTTTGGATTTTATTTTTTTAACCTATTTTCCTTTGTTTATGATATTGCTACTTAATAAGACTATCTGCATCTTTGTTACATATAATGACAATAAAGTATTTCTATTCTATTCAAATGACAAGTTTACGTAGAATGAAGGTGTTTAGCGCTGTCCCTGCATGTGAATTCAAAAGGAAACTGGAGCCCATTTGATTACTCCCTGGACTAATACAAAGCCTAAAATATTTTCCTCTTCATTTCACCTAACTAATAAAATGACAAAGATTTGAACATACTTGTTGCTACAGTTGCTTACGTTGATTCTGCTGTAATCCAAATAGGTGGTTTTGGTAATGTCTGGGCTTTCAAACAAATATTATTCGCTTGGAAATAAAGGACAGGTGGCACGTTGGCACAGTTGGTAGAGCCGTTGCCTCTCAGCAAAAAGGTAATCAGCTCAAATCCCGGCTGGGGGCCTTTCTGGGTGGAGTTTGCATGTTCTCACTTGTGCATGCATGGGTTTTCTCCGGGTACACCGGTTTCCTTCCACAGACCAAAAACATGCATGTTAGGCTGAGTGATTAAATTGCCCCTAAGTGTGAGTGAGACAGTGAATGGTTGTGTGTTTCATTTGTCTCCATGTGTCCCTGTGATGGACTGGAGAGTTGTCCAGGGTGTCCCCCATCTCTCGCACAGTGATGGCTGGACATGGGTGTCTGGGGAATTCAGGTAAAGGTCATGGATGCTATCACTTACTAATGTTAAATTAATGAACCGTGTGTGAGTTAGAGTTGTTTTGTCTGAACAAAGAGGAGCGTGCACACCTGATAAACTCCAAGGCCTCCGTAAGCTGGGAAGCAGAGGTTGTCTTGACCTCACCTCTGTCTGAACATTATAAAATTATAAATTATAAGCATTATAAATGATTATAGCATTATAAAAAGGCACTTCTTTATACTGTCCGTGGGCAGACCTCAGGACCAGAGCCTCAATGTAACAGCTGTGTAAGCCTGTTTTGACTCTGCCATCTTGCAGGTAAAAACTGGATTGAAAAGTATTCTCGTGTCCTCAGAGTGGCTTATTTAAGTAAAGAGATGATAAAAGGATCATTACTTTATTCAGTAATAGGAACCAGTGACCACCGAAACCTAAAAAGTAAGAAGCGGGTAAACATAATGGATGGATGAATGAATGAATGGTCAGGACATGATGTGAGTCCAAAAGGCTTGAAATGATACAAAAGCTCAAGATGACAGTGGTCTGAACACTAAGAAGGGAGTAAGATTAACAGTCTTGAACTTATGGCAAAAAGTATGAAAACTTGTGCAAATTGTCAATTAGTTTTAAACGTTAAACCTTTAAGCTAACAAGTTACCTATCATTAAAACTAACTGCTAAGACTGTTCATTTACCTAATAAAAAGCAGAAAGCAAAATGTTTCCAACATTGTCACACAATCAATAAGATTCTAAGCACTTTTTTCTTCACCTACTTTTATACTTTTATCGTCTAAACCTGAACCACAACTTCTAAGGAGAGGCAATGAAGAAATATTCACCTAATATGGGTCATTAAGACCTAATTTTCTCATAAAGTGGGTTTCCTCATATTAACAGTAGAGTGCCAGTCATTCCTGTTTCTGTCATCAGGAGCAGGCACTCTCTTTCCAGAGGAGGCATCTGGAAAGGCCAAAGGTGCTAAATCTGCAGCGCTACTCAGTGCTCCACTTTTGTGGTTGGAAGCAGTACAGTAAAACGCTGTACTGTATCCACCCTCCCAAACAAGCACCCCGCTGAGTCCTACACATCTCTCTCACTCTCACACACACATGCTGCCACTGTTCGCACTGTTCACACGCAAGGCAGAGGCAAACAAACCCTGTCTCTGAAACGACGCAGACGCCGTTGATTCATGTGCAACTGAGAAGCGCCGCAGCATTAAGGTGAGGGGAACTCTCTCACCCTTGACTGGCCTCTTGGAATCATGGGCAAAAATTGAGGCGGTGTGGAAACGATGGAAATAACTTCATTCATGAACATTACTGTATTTAAAGAACATCGTTTCAAGGCAGCCATGACTGTTGGCTCTTGCTGTGGCTTTGAGTGGGTCTGTGACCAACATGCAGAGTTTTTGCACCCTCTTTAATAAGAAAGCCAGAAAAATGGGCTAAATTTTGCTGTCCATAAAAGCAGCACAAGTGAGGACAAAGGAACATCATCCTACCAAGTTTTGAACCCACTGGGTTACTTACTTTGCACTTTTTCACCTCAAGTATGTCCCTCTGTTTCTACAGACGTCAACACTAAACCACACACTGACACTGGACATGCATGTGTCTAACAATATTTGCAGACAGTCATTATTTTTGCCCACATGCTGATGGTCACAGTTTACAGACTAACTGTGTGTCCTGACATGTAATCAATGTGTCACATATAAAAGGGTTTATGTGGACAAATGCATCTTACTCAGACTATAAATATACTTACTAGCAGGGTAATGTGTCCCACTCATTAAGATCCAGTTCAAAAGAGGTTAAAGAAAAATAGGATAATGAAAGGAAAGAAGTGGTGGAGGATGCAACAAAGTTTAGAACATCCGATTAATGATTAATCAGTACCAGCAAGACTTCCCACAACGTTGTCTTTAATTGTGACAGACCACATTAACTCCACTACTTCTGCTCCATCAATCCCCAGAGATTGGAAAATATCATACACGTATTTGCAACACCTTGCTCACCACAGTGTGAATAAGTCAAGTGCATCAGTATTATGAAATGAACAGATGTCTAGAACAAGTTGGAGGTTTGCACCAGCAAAAAGCACTATTGCTGTAGATTAAAATAAAACACATACTCACTAGTAATGGTTTTGCATTCTTGATTATTTAATTTTAAGGGTAACCTTTCAAAAAAAAAATGTGCTCTTAACTTCAAAGTAGTTATCTGGGGGGTGGGGGGTTATCAATTTATTTCTTCATCTAAAATTTTACTTGCAAAGTATTCAGTGATAATAAAAGAACTCTTTGGGAAACTTGGCTTACACGTTAACAAGCTTATTCAGATGTGCCAAAATTAGCTTAAACCAAAATGGTAATTGTTGCTGAAGTACCAGGAAATATAATTACTATTAGTATATTTTACTGGGAAAGAGCATGAGGAAAATCGTGCAAAGCATTTAAAGTCGTATCACCACAATAGATACAATAGAGAACATCCATCCATCCATCCATCCATCCATCCATCCATCCATCCATCCATCCATCCATCCTCTTCCGCTTGTTCTGGCGTTGGGTCTTGGGGGCAGCAGCTTGAGCAGGGAGACCCAGACATCTCTTTCCACCTCTTCTAGCTCTTCTGAGAGGACTCCCAGATGTTCCCAGACCTGCCAAGAGCTATTGTCTCTCCAGCATGTCCTGGGTCTTCATAGGGTCTCCTCCCAGTCGGACATGCCCGCAGCCCCTCACAGCTTCCCACACGCTTATGTTTTAATCTGCTAGATCATACATTTAAAATGAAAATAGGCAGATTTAGACATGTTTTTCGACAAAATAATGTATCAGGTTTTAGACCTGGACATTTGGCTTCAATGTTTTGTTTTTTTGTCAGAAGAGAGCTACCATGCCTGCTGTGCTGTGACAACTTTATGACCCTGAGAGCAAATTTGCAGCACAAATTTCTTAAACGTGTTTGAAACTCAAGCAACAGAGCTGTACAGTATGTCTCTGTGACTCACAGGAGGAAACTGAGAACCAGTGTAAATGTTGCAAAACATTCTGAAAACTCCCGAAAGAAAGCCGGTCGCCAGCTTCTAACAGCACCTTTAGCTAATCTCATTACATAAAACTTAAAACGTTTGTAGGTAATTTGTACTCTATACACACAATTCGTAAAAATCTGCGTGAAAACACCACATAATCCTATTCTTATTTAATTTTTATATTTTCAATTAAGGAATATGGACCATTTTGGCCATTTATATTGCTCTATATGTGATTTTAATGTGGCAAATCATAACAGTCAGGCTAAGCGTCCGTACTAATTTTGCACTTTTTTCATGTTAGCCCAATGTGCTGCCATTTCTGGCTCCTGCTAAGTTTTGCCCTGAAAAATAAAAGTCCCCTCTGTAATTTAGCAATGTGGCTAGGCTATGCTAGCTGGTGGTCAGCCTTTCAGAACTGCCTTGTTAAAATTGAACAGCTAATTATAGACAACACAACGCTGAGCTACACACTGGACGGACAACAACATGTTACAAAACAAAAGCTAACAAGCAAGCGAAAGAAAAGTTGTAAGGCTCAAAGACATCTGCACACACAAAAAAGGATGATTTTAGTTTCTAATTATTTGTTTAGTTGACTCTCTTGAACTTAGCTGGAAAAATACTTTGGTGAGCATATAGATAGCACGGACCTCAAACAAAATCCAGCAATATGAGAGAAGTGAACAATACTGCTTAACGTAACACATCCAAATATTACAAATATTACAAATATGACAAAATATGACTTTATTTTGTCATTTCATTATTCAGCTGTTCAGTAATGTTTCACCCTTGCAAGGGGGTAAACACATAGTAAACAAATGTTCTTAAATGTGTGGCTGAATGTGTCATGGACTTGCATGTAGTGATTAGAAAGGCAAAGATTCCAGCTGGCAGGATACCCCCCCCCCCCCACACACACACACACACATGTTCAGACACACAGCATTGCACCCAGTGTGCAGTTTATAGAAGTCCACCGAGCAGAAAACCACAGAAACAACATCTGTTCTCCTATATTTTGCTGTCCAGAAAATAATTTTAACATGAATGAGGCGTAGGGATTGGTATGGACGGAAATCAAAGGAAGTGGAAGTGGCTGAGAACTAATCACAGCTGAAACTGATGGAAACAATTAAACAAGGCAGAAAAATGTACACTATAGACTAAAGAAATGTTCTTGGAGTAATCAAAGTTCTTCATCCAAAGGACTTCATCAGTCCGAGAAGTCACAACAAACTCAGTCCCATAAGTGGATTATTCACAAGGTGGGCCAACAAGTTTGATGGTGATAAGATGGTTTCTGGAATCTTATCGCCATAAAACTGCTTGGCCCACTATGTGAGTAAGCCGCTTATGGGGCTGAGTTTGTTAAGGCTCCTCGGACTGATGAAGTCCTTTGAATGAAGGACGAAATGTTTCAACAACAACAACAACAACAACAACAACAACAACAACAACAACAAAGGAAACCATCAGACCTGACAACTTTGTTGGATTTTTTGACCTGGATTATTGAGCATGAACTTTGATGTTTTGAATTACTTTGGCTATGGCTGCCTCAGAGGAATCGACAGGGGAGGGGGCGGACTCCAGAAACCATCTCATCACCATAAAACTGCTTGGCCCACTGTGTGGAAAAAAAACATTTATGGGACTGAGTTTGTTGGGGCTCTTTGGACTGACGGAGTGCTTTGGATGAAAGACGGAACCTTTCAACAAAATAAGAAACCATCCAGAGGACCTAACTTAACTTTGCTGGATTCTTGGAGTTATAATTTGTAGCAAATACTTGAAACTGTTTTACTATCAAATTCAGCACTGTCCAAAGATAACTGCTGCAGAAGAACGAGAGGAACTGGTGGACAAGGACGGCACGTTTAGGCAACCAGAGTCTGCTGGCATGAATCAACCCAGACTATAGCTATATAAGGATAGAGGTGTTGGAGAAATAGCCATGAAATAAGGAGTTGCCCCTTTAACCCATCAAATAAATTTATTCATAGCCCTTGTGTGACCTTCAACCTCTTGTTAAAGTTTAAAGGGTATAGTTTGACTGGGCAGACTGCATTCCTGTATCTGTGACTTTGGTGTGCTTGCTGATTGAAAACCAATTCTACATGGCAAATTTAAGAACTCCACTTGAACAGAAAAAACAACTATTTTTGTGTATTTTTGAAAACTTTGTAAGCTTTGGACTCTGTTCCTTTCACTCATACGGTCTCTTGCAAACATCTGGAAAATAGAGTTTCTCCTTTAGACTAAAAGCTGCACAGAATGACCTGAGAGCTGCGCCACACCTTTAAACGAATCATTGCTTGGAAGGTAACGTTACCAAAAAAAAAAAGTCTCAGATATGAAAGAGTTGGTGAATTTAAAGTGATGATGAGGTTTTAGCACAGATAAAACATTTCGCCTGCCTCTACAGAAGACAGAAGTATTGAAAATAAAATGTGTCAGCATTCAAAAGAAGAAGACTGGAAAAAGATGACGTCTGTTTTCAGAGACGGAGAACGCATTCTGATACAGATGTGAGATATTTGGTGGACGTGATGTTTGCTTTACACCGGGGACACCCACATTCCAGCAAAATAGTTGAAAAACACCTTGAAATATTCTGTCAGATTTCTAAATGAAGGAATATTTTAAATTAACTTTATAACATTTGAATATGGTAACGTAATGGATCGCACTATAAAACACAGGTACTAATAAAGTAAAGAGTAAATAAAGTATTATTATTAGGTAAACAAGTTCACCCTTTCATTTAAAATCACACAACAGCATATACTCCAGATTGAATGTCAGCTGTAAAACCCTAATAAACATTTTGAATCAAATGTGTTTAAAAAAAAAATCATATTTAAGTTTACAGCTTGAAGTGACGAGCAAAAATATAGTTCTGCTGGAAAACGCAAACAAACAGAAGTTAGGAGGTGTTACCAAATCCCACGCAAAGCTTTTTTTTCTTTTAAGTTGAGCCTTCAGATATGTGGAGCGTCTGTGTAAACTCTATCTTTCCCTGAAGGACAATAAATGCATTCTTTCTAGTTTGTGTGAAGAGGATTCCTTGCAAGATACCTAAAGCTTGTCAGAATTGAAGTCAGGGTACAGACAGCATAAAGCAGTCAAGTTAAATACAATGATAAACACCATTTAATGAGTGATGTAATGTAGGTTTGCTGCAAATATGGACATTAAATGTACATACTGTACAATAGTTCCTCGCTACTTCGCAATTCGTTTTTCGCGGACTCGCTCTACCGCTGTTGTTCAAAAAAAGATTGGACATGACACTGATTTTTTTTAATCGATTTATATTTAGTCTTTTAATTGATTCTGACTGTGTTTATGCCTTTTGTTGTATTCCTATTTAACACTCGGTAATCTAATCTGATTTAGTATTTGATTTTTTCTGACTGAGTTCATGCTTTTTTTTTACTATTCCTTGACATTTGACACAAGTTGATCTGATTTACAATTTCATTGTTTCTAATGATGCTTTGTGTTTTTATATTTTTATTCCATGTGCTGTAATTATATGATACCTTTTATCTGATGCTGTGATCGTTTTGTTAAGCACTTTGGTAACAGTTACTGTATTTAATTTGCAATATAAAAAACATTTGAATTGATTTGACATAACTGGGTGATTGATGGATGAGTCGCACGATCGGTATGTAATTTTTATTTGAAATAAATTATTTAAAAATAATTAGCACCTGTGTATATATACATATATATATATATATATATATATATATATATATACATACATATATATACAT
>NC_056509.1:34589533-34627525 GCF_014905685.2 Nematolebias whitei
AGCTGTGGAAGATGGTTAGTGGTAGGAAGGAAACCAGAACTCCCACACACTCAGCTGGTGCAGGCGGAGGAATGCTGGAGAGCTCGTGGCTCTGGTTGCAATGGTTGGTTCGACGGTTCAATGGTTTGCCGTCCAGGCAAAATGAAACTGTTTTGACCATTAAATAAATGCATAATCAATGCGATGGGTCAGCGGTGGCACATAATAAATGTGACTTATATGCCAAAGCGACTTATATGTTTTTTCCTCTACATGATGCTTTTTTTTGACTGATACGACTTATATGCCGGAAAATAAGGTATGTGTTGGATATAACCATCAGCAACTACACAGCATCAAATTTGAGCTCAATATTAGTAAAAATAAACAGTTATAGCCATTTTTATGTTTGCTAAGGTTGATTAGCTGTGGCAGCCATCTTACCATACCATACCATTTTATTTATAGAGCACTTAAAACAGCGATAAGGTCAACCAAAGTGCTGTACAGACAGAACAACAGGTAACACACAAAGCAAAATACAAAAAGAAGTAAATCAGAAATATAGACATAAAAACGATGCAGATAATGACGACTAACCGGTGTGGAGCATACAGGTTCAAAACACCGATCATCAGGTGTTGAAAGCCACCGAATAGTAGTGGGTTTTTAAACGGGACTTGAAAGCCGGGGGGGGGGGGGGGGGGGCTGTCTGACAAGCAGAGGTAACTCGTTCCAGAGTCTTGGTCCTGCTACAGAATTCACACCGCTACAGAATCTTGAATTTATCAGACTTAAAAAGGTAACAGATATTACAGAGATCTAGATTTAATGATTACTTTCTGAAAGTTCCATTAATATCTGTCTGGTTGTGCTTGAAATATTTTGCTAACAGATAGGGTTGACTCCATCCATTATTGGCAAAGTTTTAAGCAAAAGTGTTGCACAACATTACAGGGTCAAACGTATGTGTTGAGGATGATTTTCAGCTACTAGCACACCAAATTTAGCTCTCTATCCATCAAATTAACTTGATTATAGCTATTTTGGTGTTTGATACGTTTATTAAGCTGTGGCAGCCATCTTGAATTAGATTGACTTAAAACAATAATGAAGTAAATGAACATTTGCTAAAGAAAATAAAAAAAACAAGAAAAAGATCTTCTGAAAAGACAAATAATGTGTATGAAGTAAGCTCCACTTCAGCCAGTGCTTACACATAACCTAAAGTAACAAGAGAACAATTTGCCAGCCATTTCTCTTGTAAGATCCACCATTACTCAGCGAGCCTTGAACAGCAGCAGCAGCAGCTAGAACAAACTGAGGGAGTCGGTCATTTTCCTTCCCTCTGTCCTCGTTTCATGTGGTGAAAACAAATGCACTAATGAAACATAATTACCATGCGCTGTTTCAATGTGGGCCCGTCTCTCTGGAGATGGCTGCCTCTCAGGCGTGCAGATGCTAAATGATAATGCTAACTGCTGCTGTGACGCAATAACAACAGCAAAATAAAAGTGGCGTCGTGCAATATTTTATTCGAGACAATAAATATGTCAAAGAAGAGTTAATCCTGATTAATCTATATGACACAAGAAGCTATGCTGCGCTTTATTAATTTTAAACTAAACCCCCAAACTCCAAAACTATTTAGTGTCTAGTAAATAATGTCTTTTATCCCTTTATTGGCCTTTAAAGGAACAGTTGAGCTCTTTGGAAGTAGGATTGTGTGAAAAAGTTGTAAAAATGTATATTTTATCTTCTTAAACAAGCTTAGTTTGGGCAACAGAATCTAATTTTAACCAGAATGACTAGCTAATTGCCATGCAGGCTAAAGTGAATTGCTGCCATCTTTAAACAACAACCCCAACATTTTACAGCAGTTAGTAAGAATTTTATTTTATAGTCATTTACAGAACAAGTACTTTTGAATAACAGTTATTCTTGCAGACCTATTATAATAAACCTGCCAAAAGACTGCACTGGATGTTATATCTCACTGGAGCAACCACTATTTCAACTGCAAATAACTCTAGATTTCTATGTAAATAGCAATGCAATGTTAATCTGCCACTAATGTGAAGTTTTATAAATTAACATTTGTATAAAACTATATATTTTTCAGATCCGAGTTGTTTTAAAATGGCAGCAATTTGCTTTGTTCTTCAACTAGCCATTTTTTCCAAACTGGGCTCGTTCATAGTGCTTTCTACAACAAGTAAGATGTTATTTGTTTATAACCTTTCCACAGAACCCCACTTCAACCTCTCTGAACTGCTGCTTTAAAGCCAATTAGTAGTTGCCGTGTCTGAGAGAGAGCAGCTCAGTAAACAGTGCATGGCTCAGCGGTCCTCAGCATGGAAGGCTGCTTGTTTAACCAGCCCTGAGGAAATGACAACCCATCTGATTGTTTTGGCTTTAAAGCTGCTTGTGACGGGAGTCCAGAGTTGTTTTTTGGGGAAGATCTGTTGAATGTTCTGCGTAGTTTTTTCTTGACACCGACAAGCTGTAACAGTGCAAACACAAAGGAAGTCCAAGTTGTCCTGCTTTCACCTAATGAGATTCGTCAGCTGGATGGATGCAAGATATTATTCTGACATTGATAAAAAGAGCTTGTTAGCTGCTTCACTATTAGATGTATATGCTTTGTTTCGCAATATAAAATCAAAAATTGCATTAGTAAATGTGAAAAATACAAAAATGGCAGTTTCTTTTTCCACAACTTCAGCCAGTTTAGGATGCTACCCTTCAGCCTGATTTTAATTCCATGTGACGTTCTGTAAAGGGCTAAATGAAAGTGATTCTGTCACTTTCTGGCATAACAGCCCATGCCAATATAACTTTGTCAATTTAAAGTAAAAAAACAAAACAAAAAAAAAACTTAATTTAAACCTTGTTTTTAATATCCCTTCATAGGATGTGGGCATGGTGCTGTCAGTGGAGTGGTGAGTTCACTCCAAAACTCACACTTACATGGTTGGCCCACTCATAAAAAAAAAAGTAATTTAAAAAAAAAGTGGGGTGGAGGGGTTGTGCAGTTTGTGTGTCTTTTCCCCTCACCACTACATAAATGAAGAAAATGCAGCTGTGGCCAAGCATAATGTCTTTAAATCACATTTTAGCAAAGCAGTACTTGCAGGTTAGCAGAGCAGTTCAAGAAGCTGAGCAATTACACTGAATGTAAACATCCCTCTCTTCACATTATTGCAATATGTGTGCCTTGAAGCCCCAGAACATAGATGCTCTGGGTATACTGGGCAACATTTGGAATGGCAGGTGGGTTTAAAAATGCGTTTGGATCATTTTATTACATTTCTACATATTTTCACTGCTCCGTTCAGGGCTAATTTGTTCCGAGCTACAAATAAAATCTGCATATTTACTTAGAAACAAAGAAAAAAAACATAAGAGCAAAACTGATTTTGAACATTTGCGGTTATAGTTCAGATCTTCTGAATTTGGAGTTCTGTAAAAAAAATAAAAAAATAAAAAAAAGTATGACCATTTAAATATTACCACTTGTAGATAGCATGTTGAGTTTTAAAGAAATTCCATCCTGAGAACATTATCTTACTGTTAGCCAAATGTGGTTGTATATATAAAAGTCTATGGTTACTTGAAGCACAAATAGCAGCAGCAGCTAGCTGTAGCCCTGGCGGTGCAGCCTGGGGAAACTCTGTCAGGATTATGAATAATCCTGCTGCGAGAACATGTCAGGAGTAAGTGATTCAATCTCTCAGGTACAAACTATAATCAATACTTTGGACTTTTCTTTGCATACACAACACCTCCCTCTATCTTTTCTCCTCTTCCCGACACGATGTCTGTTTCCCTGTTGTTTTCCTGCGCCTGTGTTTCCCTCGTCATCCTCCTGTGCACAGCTGATCTCCATTCTGATCACCCCAGGTGCTCCTCACCCGTCTCATTAGTATCAGGATAAAGTCTGTCTTTTCACTCCTTTGGTATCCGGGAATGATCCTACACTTCTCATGGTGTCCGTGGTCTGGTCTGCGCTTCTTGTCTCATCTAGTTCTGCTGCACCGTCAGCTTTTTGGTTTGGTTTAATAAATCATCATTAATATTTTTACCTTAGGGTCCTCCTGTCTCTGCCTGCATGTGAGTTCGACAACACTTACACACCAGATCATGACACTTCCTATATATTTTATTCCAATAAAGCTTCTGATAAAGTGCAGCTAAATAAGTAAATGTTTTTCGACTTCTTTCAAAAAACTTCTTTCTTCCATTCGCAGACCAGTGATGGCACAAATGTGACAGAAACTGTAGGAGAAAGAGAGATTCCAAAGCTTCCTCTGTGTTCACACATGCCATATTTTCTGGAGTATAAGTTGCATCAGTCAAAAAAAAACCCCCACACATATAAGTCACATTTATTATGTGTTTATTTATTGGTCAAAATGGCTTCATTTTGCTTTGGCTGCCTGGCGGGCTGGCTGGCAGATCCATCCATTCATCCATCCCTTTTTTTCATTCAACCTTTATTTATACAGATAAATCATATTGAGCCTCGAGGACTCATTTACAAGTGAGACCTGTTTGCCCTCCAGTGTTCCTCTGCCTGCACCAGCTGAGTGAAGCAAGCACACACGGGCGGACTCGTGGTTGCAGTTCTTTAAAATTTAAAGTGTCAGTCAAAAATTGTAGGAATGCATGATATTATCAACATGGTATTGGTATCGGTCGATATTAACATTCATTATCGGACATTGGCCATTCCATCAAAATAACTAACTGATATAAAGGACGTTGTTTTTGTAAGACAACCCAGTGACAAGGATGCCTGCAGTAGCAGCATGATGTGATGACATGACGCATGCCTACCTGATCTGATCACGGTGGAGGAAGAAGTCAAAATGGCAGCGGTGTGAAAGCTTTGTTTTTGTTGAGGATGTCGGATTCCAAAGATTTTTGGACTACGTTGAGCCTCGCTACATCATCCCCAGTCAGAGATATTTTTACTAAGTAGCCTTACCAGAGTTACAAGCCATCATTTCCGACGTCGTTGAGAAGCTAATAGCTGATAGCACTTGAGTGAGTTTTACCACAGACATTTGGACGTCATGTTAGCCCCATTAGCATGATTAGTCCTAAATTAATGTAAATGTTTGATGTTAAACTTTGATTCTGTTAATAAATGACCGCATTCATTTTGATGGGTCAAAGAAAATTAACGTCTCACGTCACCGATCTCTGTCACATATCTGTCAAGTAGCTCGAAAAAGAGAGAACCCGTTTAAATTAAGTATAATATCAGGTACTTGAACTAGTCCAGATATTATAACATGTAGTGGAGCTCCGAAGCTAACGAAGCTAACCGACCTATCTCACTACATTTCTGGTGTAGTGAAATGTTGCGTTGACCTTAAAAAGGCTGTCCTTCATGCACAAGAGTGCAGAAGATCCCACACTGCAGCTAGGAACCTGGAACAAGCCTCCACAAGTGAGACAGCATCGCAGGCATCTAATGCTAATAAATAACATTTAACACTTTTCATTTACTATAAGTTAATGTGCTATGCATATCATATGACTGTTACTGAATATATGTCACCAGCTCTTACAGTGGTTACACAATATTTGTAGTAAATTAGCCTAAATAAGAGGGCTATGTTCTGATAAAAACATCGGTATCGGTTATCGACCAATAAGTTTTAACATATATCGGCCAAAAATGCAATATTGTGCATCCCTAAAAAAAAAATTACGTTAAGAATATGGAAAAAAATACATTTATAAAGAAGTCGCAGCTCTGACAAATCTATGCAAAAAACTGACTTATACGCTGCAAAATACGGTACCCGTCTAATCCCAAACACCGCCCTGCAGTCTGACTCGAACACTTTACCTGCTCGCTTCTGAAAAGTTCAGTTTATGAGTGCAGACAGATTTAAGGTTGCAGGGTTCTTTTGAGTAGAAGCCCAACGTTTATTGAGAGCCTGACAGTCAAGTCGAGCTTGTTTAACTTCTGCACTGAGGAGACTGGAGTGCTACAGAAGAAACACTCAGGGAAACCTGTGTATTCGAGTGTGCTTAAAGGTCTATTACATGCACCCAGCAACTCTCAGGAGTTAATGTACCGTGTATTCTGTCAAACCTCGAGGATCAATTCTGATTGATTTTGCTCCCAGACACCCCTGAAAGTCAAGTTACTGCAGAAGTACAAGACGTGTGTTTAATTAGAGAAAAAAGGCAAACTCAGACCTCATGGTTTGAGACTCCTCCAGTCTAGCAGTTTTTGCCAAAACCTTTTATAGTTCTCTCATGTGCAACCTTTTCAGAGAGAAATGTAGACATTTACACTATTAAAATTTTTTTTAAATTGGTTACAAAACCCACCTAATCTATTACTATGCCTAGTCTTCGTTCTGCTGATTTGTTAACTGCCGTGTTATTTTCTTAAAAGATGACTATTAAAATTTAATTAAGTTTGAGTCATACACCATGCAGCTCAGCCAAGTCAAACATCTGGGGGAGTCTGGTGCGTGGACGTGTTCAGGGTCGATCTTACATTCAACACTGAAACACACAACCTCTGTCACACACACAGGTCACTCAAGACTATATTTTTGGTACAGACAGATCAATATTTAAGTGTTAGACAAGACTGGCATCTCGCAGTGGTGTGCACGAGGCTATAAATCCAAGTCTAAAAGGTAAGCTTGCCAATTTAGTTCCAGCAACTACATGTTGAGTGACGTTCTCAAACACCAACCTCTCCGAACAAAACGCAGTCTGTTTTCTGCAGCTCGGCACCTGACTGACAGAAACACACTTAACCCCAAATTTAACGTTATTAATCTGCTGTTCTCTTCCACACCCTTGCAACAGAAATCAACACCTTCGTCAGTCCAGCCCAGGGGTCAGCGACCTTTTTGATTGAAAGAGCCATTTCTGCCACTTCGCTCACTAAATTCAATGCGTCTGCAAAACCTGCTTATCAACTGGTGGCCCGTGGGCCACTTAGAGGTCGTTGGAGGAGGGCTTTTCTGCATGGCCAGTCAGGGTGACATCATAAAACTAAAATTATATAATGAATGTTTACATCATTTACTGATATTTTTACATTTTAGGATAAAAGAAAACACTGAAAGTTAAAAAAAAAAAAAAAAAAAAAAAACCTGTTTATATTGAATCTCTACAGGCTTATGTGAGTTTTTTTTTTTTAAACTTAAAATACCACATTGAAGTAACGAAACATAAATTTAAAGTATGCAGAAAAATTAGGCATTTTGCTGGACAAGTTATTGATTTTTTTTTTTATTTGATTTTATTGAGAGAAAAATCCAATTGTAAGCCTGGTTGGTTAAACGAATTAACTAAATGTAATCAACACATTTTATTCCTTATACGTAGCTTTCACAAATTTAGAGAAAATTTACAAAAAAAAAAAAAAAAACTGTTAAAACTTGCATTTTCTGTTGTGGGTATAAAAGAAAAAAAATTAAATACAGTATCACGTTAGTTTTGATCAAAGCTTCAAAGGGCCACAGATGACAGACTAAAGAGCCGCACGCAGCCCCAGAGCCACAGGTTGCAGACCAACACTCCACCCACTTTTTTTTTAAATCCTCTATCGTACTTGTGAAAAACTGGTATTAGTCACTTAAAAAAAAACAGATTTCTCATCCAAAAAGTCTTTTAAACTTCAGCAGACAGAAACTGAACTCAGTCCTGCTAATAAGTCCAAAAACCTCAAACTTCCCATGAACCCATTTACTCACGTCACCACTTTCTATCTGAAACAAAGTATGTTCCCCTCGCCTCAGCAAACATAACGAGCGGGGACAATTACTCATCTAGATCCCTGTGGAGGTGCAGCTCTGCGCTTGTGTTGCTGTTGCACAAACAGCCGTCCTAAATCGATACAAAACATAGAAACGAGAGTCTGATGAGTGGTCCTCTGGGGGGGTTGTGCCAAGCTTAAAGGGAAAATCATTTTGTGTTGGTGGGCCCAAACACTTCCTGATCCCCTGCAGGGTCCTAGCTGTCTCCATCTGCATCAGATATGTCAAAATTTGTGCTCGTCTGTGCTGATGGATTTGTCAACCTCACAAGCTTCGGTGTGCGTTTGCTCAAGCCAAAGAGCTTTTCTTTTCTGTCAGCTCGCCTGTTCGAGTTCACTTCAAGAAAATAAACTTCCTTTGACTGCTGTGATTTCTGCTGCAAAATTTACATCATTATATGGAAACTTTAGAGAGTAAAACGGAGCTCTGAAGCTTGCTTCTGTGCCTTTTTTTTTTGTTTGTTTTATTTTGAAAAAACACACAGAAGCTGTCAGCATTTTTGACCCAAACCAGTGTCCGTTTAATGGGTGTGCACAGGTATGTGTGAGGCTGTGCAGGAAACTGATCTGACCCAAGGGATTAGTGGCTGACGTGGTGAGAGCCCCTTATTCTGCTCCAGATGTTTATCGTGTCATAAAGGTCTTGAAGGTCTGAGCGGGCAGTAGGTAGGAACACAACCTCTTTTCAACGCACACACACAAACACACACAGAGGCACAAACATTCCAGCAGCAGACAAAGTTGTAGCCCAGTTCACAAATGGGCTGATGGGAAATTTCCCCCTCACGTGTGACTCATAAAGTATCAGAGGGATCGGGAAAGGTCAGTGGATCGGACGTGTTCACACAAGAACTAATTACATTTTGACTCTTGATCTTAACCTAAAGCTATAAGGCACGACAAGTGGAGGCACACACAAAACGACAAAAATGTTAAGACAAAACAAAAAGTTCCCACATGTAAGAGTTTTTCATTTGTTATCACTTTTAAAACTATTTCTGTACTTCTATGCATACAAAGCAAAACGTTTCTTGAACTATCAGTCCACATCCGAGCTGATAGTAATTCTCTGTATTTACATAAGCTGTTTTTACTTGGAACTGTTTGTTACAAACCATCCATCCATCCATCCATTATCTTTACCCACTTATTATTTTGGGTCACGGGGGTCGCCGGTGCCCATGTCCAGCAATCACTGTGCGAGGGGCGGGGGACACCCTGAACAGGTCGCAAGTCCAACACAGGGACACATAGAGACAAACGAGACAAACAACCATTCACTCTCTCACTCACACCTAGGGACAATTTAGAGTTACCAATCAGCCTAACATGCATGTTTTTGGTCTGTGGGAGGAAACCGGAGCACCCGGAGGAAACCCACGCATGCACGGAGAGAACATGCAAACTCCACCCAGAAAGGCCCCTGGACAGGGGTTTGAACCAAGGACCTGCTCGCTGAGAGGCAGCAGCTCTACCAGTTGTGCCACCGTGCTGCCCTTATTAAAAACCAAACATGTCAAAACATATCAACTAGTTTTCCAGCACTGTCATTGTTTTTCTCCTCACCCGTAAACTGATACAGATGATTTCAACGGATACAGATGGTGTCAGAAACTCATTACAATAAGCATTTAATCAACTGAACCTGTACAAGATGTTTTGTTCTGATCAAAGAGTGTTTCCAAGCCAAACACTTATGTGTCACTCTTACCAAATAAAAGTCAGTTCTAACAGCAAGGGTTTGGAGTTCACCTCTGGTTCGAGACCAGAGGTGGATTTCCCTCCTTGCAAAGAGCGTTGGCCAAAAATCTTACTCTGTCCTGTGTGGTGTTCTTTTTTCTAATGGGTACGAGAGAAAATACCTAACGCCACACATTCTGCAACCATTATTACAAAACGTTGGGCTGCTGTGTAAAATGTACATCAAAATACAGTAGAATGCAATGATTTGCAAATATCATAAGTCCATATTTTAGTCACAAATTCACAATGGAACATTGTACACATTTAACATGATAAAATGAAGAAATTGCACCATTTTTTGTAAAAAAAAATAAAGTAATTTAGAATTTTTTGGCTACAGCTAAGCTTTCGAAAAGTGGGAACGAGGGCAATAAAAGGATATAAATGTAAGCTGTATAGAAGAAACAGCTGGAGGAACATTTTGCAACAAACTAGATTAACTGGCAACAAGTCGATAAAAGGATTGCGTTAAAAAAAAAAAAAGAAGCATTTTAGAGAGGATGAAGCTCTCCAAAGTACAGATGGGCAGAGGTTTACCAGTCAGCAAAAAACTGCATCTAAAAATAGTGAAACAATAAAATAATGTTCCTCAACAGAAAACAAGGAAGACTTTTAATATGCCATCATCTAAAGTTCATAATATCATCAAAGAGTTCAAGATAGTGGAGAAATCTCTGCACACAAAAGACAAGGCTGAGTCAGTACTGGATCTTTGGATGTACTGCAATAAAAACAGTTATGGACATCACTGCATGGGTTCAGAAAGACTTCTATAAATCATTGTCTGTAAGAGCAGCTGCGGCTGAGTGGTTAGTGGGAGAGTTGTGGGTTCGACTCCACCAGCAGTCACATGCTGAAGTGTCTCTGGGCAAGACGCTGAACCCCTAATTGCCTCTGATGTGTGTCCCATCAGTGTATGAATGTGATAAATCACTAATTATGATTAGTTTGATTATCTTTGTAGATATATGTGTGTGTGGAGGTAAATGAGCGCACACGTGTTGTAAAGCAGCTTGAGCATCTTAATTAGCACTACAGACCATTTACCATTCATGTAAGGACAGGTCACAATGTCATCCACAAATGCTCCATCAAACAAGGAAGAAGCCATATGTGAACACTATCCAAGACATTATACTGCTTCCATTAAAATAGTTGGCGCATCAGGAAATTCTGTCAAAGAAGACACAGGTTTGTGGAACAGCGAACCCTACATCAAATGAAAATGGGAGAACAGTCACCTCCAAAAACTCCAACAGCCTCATTCCTAAATGTTTACAGACTGTTGGTAAAAGAAGATGTTTTACACCATAACATGCCCCCGTCTTTAATTTATTATTATTAATTTTTTACCTGTGTCACTGCCATGAAATTCACAACTGCCTCCCTCCCCACCCAACAGTTAATGCTTACTCTATTGTGGATAAACTAAAATAAGGGCTTATGAGATTTGCAAATTCTTGCATCCAGTTTATATTGAAAGAATTTCACTACAGCCCACATTTTTCGAAATATAGGGTTGTAAAATTAGCAGCTTATTATAAAACCACTAATCACAAAATAATACTTTCCCATTATTTTCAAAGTTGACAGTCAGTCCTGTAAGAAGCCAGTTTCACGGTGCCAACATCTGTTGGAGCTGTGTTGCGCCCCTTGTTCCAGCTGTGCCAACCGTGCGTAAAGCGCGCCGCGCGCCTTTGAGCGTGCCAGCTGCGGTGTCAGTCATAAACAAAACTCTTGTTACCTTTTAGCTCCCAAGTCATGCTCCGACAAGTTCCCAAAGTGAGCAAAAACGCAGAATTTCTAAAGTGAGCCAAACTTTCTTGTGATGGTTCTAAACAATTTGCGTTTTATTGAAGAAAGACTGAGACGCCTCGCAACTTTTTAATGTACAAAATCCCCCTTTATGGCGAACTTGAGCCAGCGCGTGGAAGTGAAAATAAATAAAGAACTCACCGAGATACTGCCTGATGTCCTGCAGGATCTGAGGAGCTCCACTGTTCAGCTGGAAGAAAAGGGAGCCGAAGCAGAAGAGGAAGAGCGCAGCCATGCAGAAACCATAACCTCGCAGGGAAACTCGCAGCGGCAGCGCCGAGAACAAGCTGGACTGTCTGCTCAAATGTAGTTCTCTGATGTGGTTGGGGGTCTGGTGGTTGCTGTGAAGGGGACTACCGCTGAAATTCTTCATCATCTCCTCCTCACAAAGCAACGTGGAAAGTCACCCATCCGCCTCGGGAAACTGGAAGTTGCCGTTTGGAGAACATTTGATGGTTTTGGAGACGCGCACTGCACCAAGGAGCTCCACCGCCGCTGCCACGGGGGCTTGTTTTTGCGCACAGCCTTCTTCTCCTGCTCCGTCCTCTTGGATGACTGTTCCTTCCCTCCGTTCTTACAACCCACTTAAGGGTCCATCCTTCCCCTCTCAGTCTTTTTCGGTGTCAGATTACTTGAACATGGAAAGACGACGAAGAAGAAACCCCCATTCCAACTATCAGACTAGATTTGGTTTGTGCGGGTGAAACAGCGCCTCTCTGTGTCCAGCTCACGGACCTCCATAACTTTCTTCAATCATCTGTCATGAAAGTCGCGTTACAGTAAATGATAACGCAATATTAAAACTCTTAAATTGATAACACATCGATATGGATAAAAGGAGTAGATCAAATCGTTTGAAGAGGAGTTCTGAGGAAAAGACCTGTTAATATCTTACCTGTTGTAGATAGCTTTTTGAACGACCTGGATTAGAAGAAATGGAGTGAAATGGTACATTCCTTCTGTCCATCTGAGTTCCAAGTAGGGATCCCCCCCCCACCCACCCCCGGATCCCATAGTCATAAATCCAGTTTAGAAAGTAAGTGATTCTTGATCAGCTTCATACTTAAAATCCAATATGGCTGACTTGAAAAGCCGTGATGGCTACAGTAATAAACCTTTTCTTTTCACTTCAGTCTGATTGTAGCTCATTTAATTGCCATAAATATTATTTATGTCATTATTTGACATGTTTTTTTTTTTTTTTTTACATGTGTGGTTCACATTATTTATTTATTTTGAATGCTGATTTGTTTGTAAGTTACACCATGTAGGAACCATTTTTCAGTGCTATGTTGCACTGGGGCCACTTTAAGTTGTTATTGTTTAATACTGTGTTTTTAATGCTGTGAAGTGTCCTTGGGTGTTTTGAAAGGCGCTGACAAATAAAATGCATTATTATTATAACCCTCCTCCAAGTGGGCGTGTGCAGCAGGAAAAGTTTGATGCCCTGCCTAAAGCTTTAAGAAGTTACATTGCCTTTTTTTGGTTGAAGATTTACTTATGTTCCAGTGGACTCAGTCCCTCTTTAGTTATGTGCAGCCAGTGAGGTATGCTTATTTGTGTTATGTTTGATATTTATAGTAAATTTGTATGCAATATATGAATATGTATATTTTGTACATTATGTGTTTTGAGCAGTTCGACGGTAGATTTGATGACCATAAGTGCCGTTCAGATGAATAAATCCATCAGTAGCATAAGAACTATGGTGCCTATTTCCTGGAGGGAGTGATAGCTCAGTTGTCACAAACACAACTACTCTAGGTGTTGGATGCAGAGTTTAAATGCACAGAATAAAGAGAAATTCATTGTTATCAGCTTGAATTGCTAATAGATTTTTGCCTGACTATTGAATACAAAAATTAGTAAAGCCTACTGGTTTTGGGATTGACATCATTCTCAGATTCTGATTCCAACTTTTAAGGTGAAAGGAAAGCAGCAAAATTCTCACCAGATCGACAAGCTAACAGTTACGAAAGTGAAGACCAAAACAATATTTATTCCTGCAAAATCTCCAATATATACTTTTTTTTTTTTATCAATTTACTATGTTCTAAATATTTACACCATTAACACCAGATAATTGTATGGTTAATCTGGTAAAACTATTTTATTCCTGCCAGAAAAGATTTAGTCTGCACCAAAAGTGCTACAGCTAGCTGCTGTTGCTGTTTATGCTTTCTAATAGCTGTAAAATTGTATGTAAATAACAATTCTACGCAAGAGAAAGGTTTATAGAATACACCACTAACATTTTTGAGACTGAAGTTGTTTTAAGAACACACTTTGGAAATGGGCAAGTCAGGTTAGCCGTTAGCTTGTCAGTAAAGTAAAAATGCATGCTGAAAGGTCAAAGTTCATGAAAGGTCATCGTAGCATAGCCACATTGTAACAAGTACTATTTGTTGAAATATATTTTCAGTGTTGTGAACTTTGATACTAAGTGGTTCTTTGATCCCCTTTACATCTCCTCCTACATGTCACTGCGTGAGTGCAGCTACAGCGTGCGCTCTCAGGACATTGTTACATGCAGTGTTCCCTCAGTGCAGACTGAACTTGGCAAAAGGGTCTTCTCTGACTCCGCTCCTGTTTCCTTGAATATCTTGTAAAAAGATCTGAAGCTCTTGACCTCTCCGAGTGGCTTTAAACATCTGTTAAGTTCTTGACAAAAACCAATGCAGACATGTTCCTGCTTTTAGTTTTCTACACCACCTTGTAATCTAGCTGTATTTTTTGGAACTTTTCCTTTTGATTGTCTTTTTGGTTGCCATTTTATTTTAACTTGTTAAATAAAAAAATGTATGCATCTTTTATGATTGTCCACTGTTGTCATCAATCTTTGTTAAAACATTCAGGTCTCAGAGTCCCCGTGGCTCAATGGGATTAACATGCATAAATAAAGGTTGAATGAATGAATGTTTCTGTGTGGTTGACTTCACTCCCATTTTGATGGTCTTTACAACATTGGAGAACTCTTTTTATTTTTATTTTTTGGCATCTCTGAATAATATTTGATTGTTGCAGTGGTCTGTTCAATGCTTTGGTGGTTTATATTTACATGTAAGATACAAAAATGTCCACATGAGCCAGCTGATCTGCTGGAACCTCTCGTAAATATTAACAGCATGAACATGTTTTTGTTTAACAGCAAAACTCATTTGTTAAATTTCAGACAAGCGTTCTAAACACTCAAACATTTTGCATAAAAGACCTCCTGCCTTATATTAAACAGTGTTTGACTTGGTGTCTCGTGTGACTCCTGCTGTTTCTGATTTAAAACTGGATGCGTGCACAGATAATGCACTAAATCTAATAATCTTTTATATATATATATATAAGGCCGATTAAAGAAGTATCTGCAACAGGCGAAAAAGTTAATTGTTCATAACATTTTCACAAAACTCCACTTCAAAATAAATGCATAAATAAATAGGAACTTTCACATTAATCTGAAACTTGTTTAAACGGGTCTATGAATAAATTCAATTCACTTTATTTGTTCCCACGGGGCGATTTAAAATCAATTATAAGTTTGGTGATATATCGTTTTGAATGGCTGCTGAAAATAATGTTAATTTCTGCGTTTTTGAAACTTCCGCCATCTCTTCAGGCAAGTTGTTGGAGCGTTACATTGAACCATATATTTTTCCACAGCCGTGCTACAACCCACAATTAGACTACACCTTTATGAGCTTATTCATAACCCTGCACTAAAAGCCATCTGTCAGGGGAGCAAAACAGTTATAAAAATGGGTTTAGAGAGTAAACATAATAAAGGACTATAGAATAATAGCATTGAAGGGCTGTGGGGTCTGGATTTTCCCCAGGTAAATTAATTTATATAGTATGGTAAGTATTGTGCAAGCCAGGCACAAAAGTTGTAAATGAATTCAAGGTTTATAGCCCAGTCAGCCAGCCAAACCAGCTCAGTCTTTTATTGCACAGGTCCATATGAATCTAAGTGGAGCTACTGCTCCAAATCAGATAATTTAATCAAACCTACTTGATCCGGATCTAAATTTTCTCTGGTGCAGTCTGTTTCTGATGTATAGCTTAGATTGATCAAGTTTGTAGTCGTCTGGAGGAAACTCAAACGTTCACACATCTTCAAACTGGAGCAGCTCTACAGCTTTGTTACGTGATTAATTTAGTGCCTATGTGTTGGTCAGCATTATAACAAAGCTAGAATTTAGCTGGAGTTTCTCTGCAGGTTGTTTTTATTTTTCAGATTTAATGAGTTTGCCTTCTCACCTCAGTTTGTGTTCCTTCATCACATTGCAAGAGGCAAACAGAAATGGACCTGTGTGTCATAAATATTGCACAACTGAATAAATGTCAAGCGGCACGGTGGCGCAGTTGGTAGAGGTGCTGCCTCTCAGCGAGAAGGGGGCCAGATTGAATCCCAGACATTCTGGGTGGAGTTTACATGTTCTCTTCGTGTACGTGTGGGTATTCTCTTGGTACTACGGTTTCCTCCCACAGACTAAAAACATGCATCCATCCATCCATGCATCCATCCAGGGGCGGACTGGGACAATAATCCAGGCCGGGAATTTTGATACCATCCCAGGCCACCACCACATGATTAACGCAAACCACCAAGACTGAGTTCAATTGAGCGCACTTTGAATGCATGTTGTTTGCACACGTCTAAAAAGCCATCCATAATTTCCCATCTATTCATTTTCACTTATTGACTATTTATATGTATTGGCTATTCATATAACAAAAAAAAAGTTCTTAATCTCAACGGAACTTTACCTGGTAAAATAAAGTTTAAATAAAATATTGTAATACAAGGATTTTAATATTCAGATAATTTATTGGAGTAATGAAGGGTATACACAAAATATCCTCAATAATCCAGGTAGAAAATCTAAAAAAGTTAAGTCAGGTCCTCTGGACAGATTAAAAAAAAACAACAACTTGTTGAAACGTTTAGTCTTTAATCCAAAAGACTGTCAGTTTGAGAAGCTGCAACAAACTTAGTTTCAAATAGTCTCTTTTCATAGTGGATCAACCAGTTTGTTGCTGACATCCAGAACTAGCTGTTAACATGATAAAGGAGGACCATCATCAGCCTAACAATGGATCGTTAGTGCTCTAGGCTGTTTGCTATTCACAGGGGGCTGAGAGATACCAGCAATAACAGCATTGTAAGAGGGCTACAGTTGGACACAGAGGCCTCTGTCCCTGTTTAATGATGGATGAGTTCTCATCACAAAGATGGCTTCCTTTACTCCTCTCTCAAACCAACACTTCTCTCTATCAAGGATGAGCACATCTTCATCCCTGAAAGTGACTGCTGGCCTGCAGATGAGTGTAAACCACAGAGTTCTCCTGGCCTGATGATGTTGCTCTTTGGCCCAGCACAGAAGAGCAACATCTTCAGGCCAAGACTCAGCAGTTTACACTCATCTGCAGGCCAGCAGTCACTTTCAGGGATGAAGATGTGCACATCCTTGATAGAGAGGAACTATGGTTTGAGAGAGGAGTAAAGGAAGCCATCTTTGTGAAAAGAAACCATTGTTAGGGGTTGTTAGGCTGCAGGTCTTCCTTATGTTAACAGCTAGTTCTGGATGTTAACAACAAACTGGTTGATCCACTATGAGAAGAGGCTATTTGAAACTGAGCTTGTTGCAACTCCTCAGACTGAACTTAGTTTTTTGGATTAAAGACAAAAGTTTCAACAAGTTTTTTTTTTATTTGTCCAGAGGACCTGACTTAACTTTTTTAGATACAAAAAAATCTGAATTCCTAGACATTTCAACATTAAACTTTTTTCAGATCCTAACCCATATTATAAAATTTGCAATATTCTTTGTAAAAACTTAAAAACATTTGTTATATTAAGTCAGTTTTGGCCCACTTCGGTCCCTCAAAGTGAAGCTAGCATGTGGATATTAAGCTGTGCTGATAAACTGTGCCAGAGTTCAATTTTTTCAACACAAGTGTTTCTCTTACCTGCTCCATTACGAACAAACATTAATTTATAGCACTTAGCAGCATCCGCGGCCAGAGCTTTTCTCTTTTTTATCCTCTCTCTCTCTGCTCCACCTTTCCTCTTCTTTGGCTGTCTCTGTTGCTCCATTCTACAACTCAGAGATGCACGCACCGCGCGCCAACACCGTCGGGAGCGCGAGTCCTAGGGCGGGGAGGGGGGCGGGCGCAATGTGTGTGTGTGTGTCTCTGCTCTGTGAGTGACACACAGAAAAGGAAGGGAGGGGGCCGGCCGGGCCGGGCCGGGGGATGTGCCAGGCTTTCTCCGTCGCTGCAGTGCAGCGTGAGACCTGAGCCCAGGCAAAAGTGAATTGTTTATTTAAAATAATAAAGTCCGTGCGACCCGAACCGAGCCTTTAGTCCCGTTCCTCGGCAACCAGGCCACTGGGAATTGTCCCGGCGCTCCCGATGCCCAGTCCGCCTCTGCATCCATCCATCCATTCATTATCTTTTACCCGCTTCTTCCTTTTGGAGTCATGGGTGAAAACATGCATGTTAGGGTAACTCTAAATTGTCCGTAGGTGTGAGTGAGAGTGTGAATTGTTTAACAAAGTTAAGTCAGGTCCTCTGGATGGATTCAAAAAGAATAAAAAATAAAATAAAATAAAAATTAACAACTTGTTGAAACGTTTTGTCTTTTATCCAAAAGACTTTGTCAGTCTGAGGAGCTGAAATAAACTCAGTCTTATAAATAGCACCTTCTCATAGTGAATCAACCAGTTTGTTGTTGACATTCAGAACAAAGGAGGACCATCAGCCTAACAACTGGTTGTTAGTGCCCTGATGGCCACTTGCTATTCACAGAGATCTGAGTGATACAGCACTGTGTGAACGTTTGTCTGTCTCTATGTGTCCCTGTGATGGATTTGCGACCTGTCCAGGGTGTACCCCGCCCCTCGCACAGTGATTGCTGGACATGGGCACCGGTGATCCCCGTGACCCAAAATGGAAGAAGCGGGTAAATGATAATGGATGGATGACAAGAATTCACTGTATCTGTGCAAAAACTAAGTAGGAGAAAGTTGTTCAATATAATGACAAGTGAAGTCAACAAAAACTTCAGTTTTGTTGAACTACTTTCAGAAAATGTTTGTTTTCTGAACTCAAACAGGTCCCAGACGTCTTTAGAGATAAGCCTTGAGCAAATTAAAATATTTCAGATGCGGTTTCTTGGAACGAAATACAATCTAGCGGTTGTTTAAAGTCTGATCTGGACTTATTCAAGACTCCTGACATGAATAAAAGCAGACAAACTCGACACAACTGCTGCACTGCAACTAAAAATAATCAGGCATTTGACTTGCAGACTTGATCTGTTGCAGAACTTGTCATCTTTGGTCCTGAACTAATGTGTACAGTTTTCTAAATGAGGTATTACAAGACAGATACGGGATAAAAAAATTGTAGCCCTTTGTTTTTTCAGAGGGCTAAATCAGCAGAACCTTTGATGATACAGACTATAAAGGAGCAAACAGGCAGGAAAACCCATTTTTAAGTTTGAGTGTGAGTATTGTATTGTATTGTATTGGTTGGTATACATGTTTTCTTTTAGCCTTTATATTTTATTTGCACCTTTATGCCGAAGCAAGTTCCCAGTCTGTGAATCCTGTTCATTGACAAAGGCAATAATAAACTGAATCTGAAGACTAAACTCGTCATTAATGTTCAGAAGTACTAAAACTAGTGCATACTTGCAATATGTATAGAAACAGCAATGTAACACTGTCTTTAGTAGTTAAAAAAAAAAAAAACTAACTGATGACAGTGGAAGAGTATCACTCATTGTTGGAGGAACTTTTGTCATAGGGTCAAATAACTGCCAGTATTAAAGCAACATCCTTATGGGTAGTGGTGGTGCAGAGGTTAGAGAAGTTGGGCCTGTGGTTGGAAGATCGCCAGTTTAATTCCCCAGACTGACATCAAAGAGTGGGTGGGAAACACCCATACTTGCCTTCACTCTCATTCGCCCCACTCTGAGCCCTTAAGCAAGGCCCTTAACCCCCACCATCTGCTCCTCCGGGCGCCCTACATGGCAGCTCTCTGCTCCACGCAGAGGGCTGTGGTAGCTCGGTGGCCTCTGGTTGTGCCAGGAAGGGCATCCGGCCTGAAAACAATTGCCAAGTCTTCGTGCGACTTAGTTCCCTGTGGCGACTCCTGAAGACGAGAGCAGCCGAAAGGAACAAACAAATAAAGCAACATTCTCATTTATACCTATACAGAAGTTAAATAACAGAGTCAACAATAATTTTGTCTTTGAATGTCTATCACGTAGCAAACATAACATAAATGGATCATAAACAGTCCCACAAGTCATTGCTGTTCTTTTGAAGTAGTGGCTCGTAGGATTTTCTGCCTAATTCCACATACCTTTGAAATTGGTCTTAGATTTTTTTTTTAAAAATGACGTTCTTGCCTTCGACTCAGAAAACTAGTAATATTTGCTCTTGTGCTCAGTACCCATGTTAACTATTAGCAATACAAGCCAAGAATAATGCATTTCTGTATGTTCTATGTATTCAATACTGTAGAAATGTGCTTCTTAACAATGGTACTTGAGTACTATGTCAACAATAGATTTTCAGCTGTTCCCTTCTGCAAGCATTGCCACAGTGAGTGAACTCGTATGACAGATTTGATCATTGTTTTACAAGACCGCAGCACAGACCATCGAGCTACTGCAGCCCCACTTCCATACTGTGTGTGCGACTTATAAAACAAAATACAAACTGACAGATGTGTAAATGACATTTTAATTTTGTAGCTACGACTTATCAAGGAGCCGTATTGAATTTAGAGGTCTGGGTTGTTTGAAAATCTCAGCCTTTTCAAGTCACAATTCTGATTTTGGGAGGTTTCAGTTGATTTTTTTTTTTTTTCTCACACAGAACTTGGAAAAGCTGAATTTAGAGTATTAAGAGATTACACCATTAAAATGGTATTTTATTTTTATTTTTTTTACTTTCTATTGTGGCTTGTTGTGCTGTAATGCTAACGCTAACTTATATTTGAAGAGGCGCAACAAAACAAATCTGGTTTCTGCTGTGTTCATTTTATTTTTGTTCTCCTGCTAGCATGTTTTTGCTAGCATAGGAACTTGTGATTTTTTTATTTTAATTGTGCGTGAGAGCTATTTGCAGTCCTGGCAGCTCCTCATTTCTGCACTAATGTATAGGAGTTTGTTATTAAGTCATACAAAATGTCAAAATGGTTACTGATTATTATTATCCTTTTTGACCAAAAACATAAAAACATCATTGTTAATTTAAACCAAAGATATTTTGACCAACTTACTTTAATTAATGAAGCTAGGGATGCACAATATTGGATTTTTGGCTGATATCAGATATGCCAAAATTTATTTGGCCAATAACCAATACCAATATTTTTTTCCTAGACCTACCTACAGAGACTACATAGCTTTCTCTGCTGTGGAATTAAAATACATTATTCTGCATGGTCGTTATCAATTTGGCCTGCTACCAAATGCAGATGCCAAAAAGACAAACATTTCAACTTGGATAGGGTTAGGGTTAAATTTATTCATGACATTTACTCTCTAACACAATGACAACACTCGAACAGTGCAAATTTGTAAATTTTCACAAATCTAAATCCAACTAGTTCACAAGCGACAAGTGAAAAGCGCTTAAGTAGTAATGCATTACTTGACAGTTTCTTAAATTTAAAATTAAGTTATAACAGAAGCCTTTTATATTGGAGAGTCTTTTTGATGGAATGGTCGATGTTCGATATTTAAATTTATCGCTAATATTGTCCAATACCAATACCATGCTGATAGTATCGTGCATCCCTAAATTAAACAATTGTACTTTTCCTTTATTATTAAACACATACAACTTTAATATTCAATTATAATATCTAATTGAGAGAGGCCAAAGTACAGCGACCCAGTTTACAAGCCTAATGTAAGAAGCCAGGCCGTGCCACATCTTTCTCTCACTGCGTTTGCTTTACTGTGCGTTACTCGCAGGAACAATCAGTCAGCCTATATAGCAAGAATCTGTTTTTAGATTTTATTTTAGAATGACAAATAGTTATGAACATTACTTTTGTTGTTTCAATACACAAGCAAATCCGCATGGACAATCATTAGGTAGATGAAAAACGGAATAAAATATTTTGTACATATATTTTACAGTACATACTGAAGCTTCTTACTGACAAGAGCAACATGGAGAAAGGTATTGCTATTCATATGGTACAGCTAATTACAAAAAATTTGAAAGAAAAAGCCAAAAATAAGTTATTTTAAATATTAATTACATATACAGAATGTGCAACTTCTGCTAAGCATTCATATATGTAATTAAGAATTTAGTTTTGTAAGACTTTAAACACAAACTGGAAGTAAGTGGAAGTTATGATGGATAGGATGGCATTGGGAACTCAATGCAAATAAAATAAAATAAAAATAAAACATAAAAGATGAAAAACCCAGCATAACTCAATGAAACCCTTTACAATACCTGACAAGAGTCCATTTAGGGACCTGGGAACAAGCATAACCAAATTTGCCTATTGAACTGCTAGAATTACCATCTAAAGTGCATTTACAGTGTCAGTATTTCCATTTCTTTATACAACAGTTCCTGGGTCTTTTACTTGGTTAGTCCTGACTCCCCCCTCCCCCCATCCTCACTTTCCCAGAGCAGAGCACCACTTTGATTGCAGAGAGAGAAAAAAAAGGCATCAAATATCTAACTTTCAAGTGCCCACAGCAGGAAAATAACAACAACTTCTGAACTTAGCAATAACCAATTTTTAAAATATGAAATCCAAGAAATTTTTCTGGTATTGAACAATACGACTGATTAAACTTAAAAGGAAATAAACACACAAACAAGCTTTACTTTGTGCTCAGTTTCACACAACTGAATGAATAAAGAGTTTCTGGTCAATCTGGTTATTTTCTATGTAGTGATGCTTTTTCTTGTTTAGCCCAAAAACATTCCAACAGTCTGACTCCTGTGTATTTGAATTTTAAGACGAGTGTGCTGAATGTTGAATATAACATCTGATGTATGATGTGTGCTTGCTTTTAGCATTTCTTTCAATACTTATTGACAAGGGACCAATTTAGCTCTGAAACTGATTTGACATTTTAAATGCTCCTTAAGAGCTCTAATACTTTAACCAAAACATGTAGACAGTCAAAAAATGTTGATACAACAGCCAAGATGTCATCTGGATCTCATGAGCATCATCAATTTCTCTTTGCAACACATACAACAAATATGGTCCAACGTAATCCAAGAGAAGTTCAACACGGGACAACGACTGTGCTTTGCCAGAGATCTTACATCTGGGATTTGCTGGAACGAAGACTCAAATTATACCTCAAACATCTTCTTTGGTCCACATCTATGTACAGTACATTGAAAGTAACTGGTTGCATGGGTATATTAAAAAAAATGGTGTAAACAAATTCAGAACAAAATAAAAGACTGCAGTTTTGGCACTGTTCCGTCTCAGTCAAGATGTAGTCAAAGCTACGTATTGTAGCAATTCATTCATATTAGTAAGGCAATTGAAAATGTCCTTTCTTAGATCAAGGAATATACGGTTTCCATAAAAGGTGATTGTGATTACTACAGCCAAAAAACCAAAAGGTTTCAGTAAGACTCTTGATGCTAGAGTCCATCATAGATCGATAGATTGCAGGAAAAAAGATGTAGGCTACAGTAAAATGTGAAATACAGAGGAACAATGTCAACAGTTTTGTCTAAGAAATGACTGAGAGCTGGCCTTCAAAAAGGCTGTAACATTCAATATGCAAACACAACTTTTATCATATAGATCATTTGAAAATTAGGATGTGCTTAATGCTATAATACAGAAAAATGATACAAAAAGGTCACCTGTTATCCAATGTTTAGAGTGGCTTACTTTATTAAAAGTCCAGATTTTGTTTTCAGATTATGCTGCCTTGCCACGAAAGATGAAAACATTTCGCTACCAGAATACGTAAGAACCAAACCATCTTTCTGGATCAAAAAAAATTATAATAAATCAACACATTGATCCTACAAAAGAGTGTGCTATCATCCTTAAAGGCAAGTCCAAGTCTTTATTTGAAGACTTTGCAGGTGTCATCTGAATGGAAGCCATCCAACAGTGTCAGTCTTATTTGTCATTTAAAGGCATCTGATATATTATCTTGGCTGTTAGGAAAAACTCCTTAATGCCGTAAACATTTAAGAAAGGGCAAAGTGTCAAAGCGAGAAGGTCGCAGAGCTAGTTAGCTCATCGTAAGTGTTTTGACATGTGCAGTAAAGGAAGTATTATAGCGATGTGGTCACAACTGTGGACTTTCAGTTCTGTGGCCATCCTCCTGGTCAAGTTAAAATGAGATGGTACAGACTAATCAGTAGATTTCAAGCTTAAGATCGCATCTCCCTGTGTGCATCGACTGATCTGGCCTCACTGATCAGGCGACGGGCGTGTCTTTCATCCCGCACCCCAGCCTCCCACACACTGCTCTCTGTTAACAAGGCCACGCGACTCAATGTATCAATGCCTGCCGCTGCCAGAGACGAGGCGTACATGGGCAGGCCAATGGAGATGAGCCAATCAGACACAGTGCTGATGTTACTGATGGGTGAAGGCTTTCGGCACATCTCTGTCAAACCACCAGAGGGGATCTAAGCGACACAAAGGGAGAGGAACACATCAGATATAAACTTACAATCATATTAGACTACCTAGCAATTGCACTTATTTTTTCTTGTTCAACAAGTCCCGCATTCTCACATAAAAGTAAATTAGCACTGAAAATAAGCTACAAAGCTGCTGGCATGAAAGTACTCTATAAAAGCCTAGCACTAATAAATTTAATAAGAAATTGTAAGATTTCCCCAATGTTATTTTTTTTCTAAAAATGTCTGTTGCCTTACAGCCATGCGGTGTTGTTTACGAAGTTCTTTAACTCTGAGCTGGTCCATTGTGGAGGCCACATCTTTGGCAGGCTGCTCCAAGTCCTCGGAGTAACGCTGTATCAGTGCCTGAGGGACGCCATATCGGCCGTGCTGATCGTGGAAAAAGTGGAGAGAGACAAGTTTGTTATGAATGAACGGGGAAATGGAAACATTCAAACCACACATATCGAGATTTCATTGAAGGAATAACATGTGAAACACCATGGTCCACACAAGTGGGCTGTAAACAAACAGAAAAAGGGATTTATATTATGCATACTGATTAATGACATGTGCTTTTAAACCACTTCCAGTCTGGTTTTAGAGTACATTATAGTATAGAAACTGCATGTGTCAAATTGAACAATGACCTACTAACAAGTGCTGATAAGAGAAGAAGTCTTCATTTATGTCCTTACAGACCCGAGTGATGCTTTTGCTACAGTTAATTACAACATTGTCCACAACTATAGGTTGCTGTTAAGAACTCAGCTCTGAATTTATTTAATTTATTTGATAGCTCTCAAACAGAACCTTTATAATGATGCATCCTTAATAGCTTAGTTGAGCTGTGGTGTTCCTCATAGATTAGTACTTGACCCCCTGCTATTCCTCTCAGTTCATTCAAAGCCACAGTGTACATGATTATTTCTATGCTGATGACACTCAGCTGTACCTGCCCACTTTTACGTGAGTCTCCAGAATATTAGATCTTTATCTGCCTTCAAAACCAAACTTTCCTCTTTGTGATAGTCTTCAATCACATCTGACATTTATTGAATAACAGACTAAACTGTCCTTGCCCAGTCATGTGGAGTGCTTTGCACCTTTTACAAAAAGTGTTACAGAAAAGATTTTTTGTTTGAAAATCAAAAACAAAATTTACAGGAAAATATAGTAAATGTCCAAAAAATACCTAAATAAATCACCACACTACAGCAAAAACATGCCTCTCAAGTTTTAAGCAGAGCTTTTCTGTGGTTTCAGGCACTTTTTCGCACCTCATCCTTTTGAGTGTGTTGTTTTCCTACTAGTCTTAGGGGCTCCACCATATTTCAGAGGCTGAGCCTGGGGTCTGATAAGTGCCAGAAGTTTTTATGACCCCGTCTGCCTTCAGTAAGATTTAGCCTATAAACTTAACAATCTGAACCGCATCAGAGTGAGACTGAAGCCACAGTCTTTTCCTCTCCGGCTCAAAGCAGCATTATTTATTATTGTACTAAACACACAAACACCTCCTCACCCCAACATGTTCACACAAAAAGAAGCACACAAGTTCTATTTGGGCATTTTTTTTAAACTGTCTGAAGAGTTCTGAAGTGAGCTGTTATTTTATTGGTCTCAGCAAAGAACAATTTGGACCCAAGTAAAAGTCAAATTATGACTGAGTTAAGTTAGGCATGTCACACAACTAAAGGGCTAAAGAAGTATGACGCCAAACAAGTTAGCCAAGAAGTGTCTTGGACTTTTCATAGTAATTGTGGAAAATATGACTTGAAATGTTTCAGTTGTGTGCCAACAACAAAGTGGTTCTTTTTAAACTGAGCTTTCCACTGTACCACTTTGCTAAAGTTTAGAAAAATGTTATGAAAAGACCAACTACTGAAAGATGATGTTCTTGTCTTCTTATGTTTCCATTGAAGCATTGCTAACCTTGTCAGAGTAAGGTTCCTCAGTCAGATTGATGCCCTCAGCCAGCAGCCGTTGTTCCAGCAGGGTGTGCAGATCAGGACTCATCTTGGTGTGGGAAAGCTTCCTCGTGACAGCCATTTTACCTCCAAGATCAGACAACCATGGAGGATGTACTGCTGGTGCTGTGTCTGATTCTTCACCTATGGATGACGCCAAAGAAGGGGCACATGGACTCACTGGCGTACTCATAGTCTTGGCAGGTAGAGCAGGGGCACTGAGTATGGGGCTAGGGCTGCAGCTGCGAATTATGGGGCTGCTTGGTTGGGAACGGTTAATGGAGTGTGTTGGGGAGGCCGTGGGCGATGGCGAGGAAGACAAGGATAGAGATGGATGACGTATACCATTTACTAGTCTTTCTTTAGATTTCTTGGCAGGAACGGGAGGAGGGATGGGAGGCTTTTTGGTATGAGTCAGGATGACCCTCTCCCCACTTGCACTAGAATCAGGAGGACTTGGAGTGGGACTTGAGAAAGGTTGAGCAAGGTTGGAGGACTGGATTATGGGACATGAAGAACGCAACGAAAGTTGAGAGGGTATGGGTGGTCTATCAGCTCTCCCTTTAGGGCTTACTGTTGGAGTCACATTTTTAACTGGAGAACGTTCCTCCCTAAACACCTTGATGGGACTGTTGTTTCCCGATCTGGGTATGGGTTTGAGCACAAGCCTCAGATCATCTCGTTTCTGCTCCAAGTTCTGCTCCCAGTTCAGATCTCCAAGAGAGTGGGAACGTTTCCAGGGTCCAGTGGGTGGTGGGAGACCATCAAGCTCCTCACAACTGCGGCTGGCAGGGATAGGGGACTGTCTTTGGGCTTTTCGTAGCCCCCGAAAGTTGAAGCCCTTCAGGGAAGGCTTAACAAAGAAGCCTTTGGGGAACTTTGTGCGCTGGTTTTGACCATTATGTTGAAAAGCGTCTGAAGAGAAGGTCAGGGGCAGCGTTGGGTAGTCTGGAGACTGCTGTCCTGCTGGTGAACGACTGGAACGAGAAGCTTTTCTGTTCTTACCTGCAAAATACAAGGCCTCTCTTAGAATTGAGACGTGAAAACTTTTATACTCATGTAAAAACAGACTAACAGAAATATTATTTTATTAATCATGGGAAGAACTCAGATTTGTTCATGACTGCTCTTTGTCTTTTTTTCCCCACTTTCAAGTTTTCTCATTATTAGTTATGTCTGCATTCATTGGCAGAATAAGTGTAAGAAAAAAATAATATGCACAACACAAATACCTTAAATCAGTGGAAGTAAGCTGACTGCACAAATTATATAATTTGCTATAACCTTTGGAAAAATATGGTTGCAGTTCTGTTAAAAGAATGCTGCTGATGAGACGATCCAAATCAGACATACAGTATTTACGAAATAATAAATGCTTGAGTGCCACAGGATAAACATTATGGTCCATGGTTTGAACGGCAGATTTGCTGTTGCCAAAGTAGCAATTCCACAAAAAGACATCTGGATGAAATGCCTTAGAAAACAAAACAGAACAAAAAGATGAAGAACTTACCATCTATCCTTCAGCTTAAGAGCAAAATGAATGGATGGATGAAATGGAGGAGAGCCACATAGTGTGGCCTGCCAAAGACTAAATAGTGGTATGAAAGTTTTAAGGTCAACAGCTGTTTGGCCAAATGCTTTAAGCAGCTCCCAGATGTATCAAAGTATTTGATACAATCGTTTAGGTACATTAACAGAGTTAATCATTTCAGAGATCCAACAAATGAATCTAAATTCACAGCTAGGCAGTGAGTTTGGTCTCAGTTTGAGACATAAAGTTAAGAGACAAGTCTTGCTTCAAATTTTAAAAAGCGAAATAAGAAGAGTGGATGTAGTGATTTCACAACTTCAGTTTAAAAACGTATTTTACTAAAATGTATATTGTAAAATCAGACAAACTTATCATTACCTAATTGTGTTTACTTATAACGGTAGGAGTTATTTTAACAGCCATTTGAAATAGAAATGAAACGTTAGATAAAGAAAGATTTGTTGAATAAAGTGCAGATGTTCAGGGCTCCACAGTAATGTTTTAAAGGAAAAAAAGTTTTGATATGTGCAATAATTAAAAACATCTAAATCAACTCTCTAAACCAATAAGTATAAGTTAAAACGATCCATTTGTACAGACCGAAGAGCTGTGGAACCCTGAATTTGCAAAAAGAAATACCTACATGTTAGACAGCGACTATAAGAACAGTTGAGTGGCATGGAAGAAAAAATAAAAATAAAAAAAGACAAAACAAAACCAAAAAGAAATGAAGCAGCACCAGAGCCTCTTATTATTTAAGAGAAATCATTTTATTGCACTTTTTTAAAATTTCTTCTGCGGCAGATGGTACGCTTTATTTGGTGCACCTGAATGCCACATGTTACACATGACGGAAAAACCAGCAGTTACACTGGGACCATACAGAGACAGGAACGAGACAAAGTAGATATTTATGAGTTATGAAGCCATTAAAAGAAAGTGGAAAAAGATGGCGTATGCAGAGACACAGACGTCTCAAGAGAAGCATGAAAAAATAAAACAATACATAAGACAGTAGGGTTTTAGTAGATTTAAAACTTAAACTATCAGGTGAAACTATTTTCATCCACACCACTTTAGGCACATACTGTGATTGTGCAATGTATTATTCAATATAAACGCATGAAAAGTGACATCGTAGTGAAATCGTAGCAATGTACTGCTTCCTGACTTGTATATTTGCTTCTAAGCCTACGGAATCACCACTGCAAGAAAACACAGGTGTTCACTGACATCATTATGCTCTGGAAATGTTTCTTTCTTGATGCCACATTCTGAAAAACCTCAACAGAAGTATTCTATAAGCTCACATTCATCTTCCTGACATCCATCTGTGGGCCTTGAAGCCACAGCTGGGTTAGCAGGGAATACGTGTCCACAACTGGGCAGCGAGCTTGTTCTTGTTAGAACAGTTCTGCGCACCGGGGCAAGTCTCTCCCTCCGTCTTCCCAACATTGAGGGGTGGATTAGTAGTCTGGAGCCTGGCTCCCTCTCAGCTACAAGTGGACTTTGGCACTGAGGGCACAGAATGCCTAAAGGATGGAAAGAGTAGTGGGAAAAAAAGTGGAGTGAAAGCAAAGTTAAAGGGGCGTCTTGTTTGAAGCACCACGGAGGAAGATATGGCAAAAAGAGAGTTGCTGATGCTGATTGGAAGGAGCATGATGGGTAAAAGCAAGCACAGGAGTTGAAGGAGTGATATAAGGACTAAAGTAGAGATTAAGTAAATCCCATTTGTTTTATCGTGGGGGAGGAATGCTGTGACCAAGTGAAGCAATCATTACCGTTTTCCAAATTCTCATTGCTTTCGTAGCACCCAGAGTCCCTCGGGGAGTCACCCACCAGGCCTCGACCGTCGGACAGCAGCTTCTCCTGGGAACCCGAGAGACCAGAGCGCTCCGGATCACTGCTGCCTGCTCACAAATGAGACGGAAAGCACAAAATTAATCTTTTTTGAACTCGTTGGACTCATTGTACTTAGTTTAAATTAAAACAATTTAAAAAACTATTGTACAGTTGTATCCAAGACTAAAATATGTACATGTATACTTTCCAAACTCAGATTTTCAAGTTTCTGTCAAATTTTCAGCCACGTCACAAGAGTCTGTTATTTTTAGTTTAGTTTGTTTCCAGTTTTATAGCTGAAATACTTGTTTGTCACAGAATTTGTGTGCAATGATACCAGCACGGCAGCACGGTGGCGCAACTTGTAGAGCTGCTGCCTCTCAGCGAGCAGGTCCCTGGTTCAAACCCCTGTGCAGGGGCCTTTCTGGGTGGAGTTTGCATGTTCTCTCCGTGCATGCGTGGGTTTTCTCCGGGTGCTCCGGTTTCCTCCCACAGTCCAAAAACATGCATGTTAGGCTGATTGGTAACTCTAAATTGTCCCTAGGTGTGAGTGAGAGAGTGAATGGTTGTTTGTCTCGTTTGTCTCTATGTGGCTCTGTGATGGACTTGCGACCCGTCCAGGGTGTACCCCGCCCCTCGCACAGTGATTGCTGGACATGGGCACCAGCGACCCCCGTGACCCAAAATGGAATAAGCGGGTAAAGATAATGGATGGATGGATGGATGGATGATACCAGCACTATTTGCATTAAGGGATAAAGGCTTTAAAATGTGGGGAAAACTGTCTTAAACTCAATATCAATGAGCAATGTTGTTTTATTTTTTTCCACACTTAAAGGTTCACCATTGACTGATTTCATAATTCTCTGTAAAATGCAAAGATCTTCAGTGCTTTTGGGCCTACTTACTGTCATACTCCTGTAGCAGCTCTACAGCAGTGAGCAGAACCGCTCTGTGTTGAGGATCTCTGATGTTCAGCTCATCCAGGTCTTCTTCTTCAAGCAGCTTGAACGTGTCCAAGTCCTCGTACCCGTTGAACAAGAAAGTGGGCATGTGCTCCTGTGATACAGAAATGATCTTTAAAGCTTCTTTTGAGGAAATCTCAGTCATCTAAATGTAAAAAAATACATATTTTTAGATCCTAAATGGCAAAAGGAAGTTGGAAAAATTAAAGAACAAAATTAAATGTGAGAGGACACCAAGGGTTGACAGAAGAGCATCAAAGAGACCCTCAACCACAGAAGACAACGTGGTGTACTGAAACACACAGCCAGGCATCTGAGACATAGGAGATGACAGGACAAATAGTTTGATACACCCTGTTTGTGAGAACAATCAGCTGGCATCACTACTCATAACTGCCTCTACTTTTGTTCTACAATAGTGTGACCAAAACATTCAGCAGACCTTAAATTACGTATAATGGCAGCACACAGAGGAGTGAACTGTACATCTACGAGCTATTTCTGCTGGATGAGGCAGGACTAAACAAAGGACCACCAACAAGCACACACACAAGCAGCAAGGTCTTCTCACTCTGATTTTGGGCACTTTTATACTGTGTGTGTATATATATATATATATATATATATATGTATATTAGGAATGTGCGATATGGCATAAAATTTATATCACGATATGTATTGTGAAGGGTGGCGATAACGATATATATCGCAATATGTTTTTAGTATAAAACTTGCTAAAAAAAAGCATAGGGTGTCCTTTTGCCATTAAATGTTTTGAATTAAGAAAATTCCACTACTAGGTTCAGAGAGCTTTTAAATAATAAACAAATCAAGTATTAGGCACCTTTCTTGTAGTGCAAAACAGTGCAAAAGATATCAAATGTAGTTTTAGCCATATATTTTAAACAAAAAAATATGTTAACTCTTAAGAGTTTCCAGTCTTACTTAAGAAATGAACAACAACAGAACAGCTTTTTACACTGAAACACTTCATCCTCCAACCCTCTAGTGGGCGTCTCCTTCAGCTTTAATGGAGAGCTGACACAAAATGAGTCTGTGGCTTTGACCAGAGTGTCTCGCAGTAAAATCACACAACACAGCGTTCTACTCACAGATCAGACAGCAGGTTTCTCTAAAGCTGACCAATGCTTACTTTAACTTACTATGGGAAAAAAAAAAAAAAAAACTTTCGATGGAACACAGCGTGTTGCGCATGCGTCAGAATACGGCAACGCTACGGCAAGCCGGCTGTAGTCAGCTTGTAGCTTCGCCACTTAGCTCTCGAAGAAAAAGCTTTAACGCCACTTGCGCACAGTCTTCAGCTCAAAAAAAGTAACGATTAAATCTGACAGCTCTGATTTTACACTTGAACACCACTTATGCACAGTTTTCAACAAAAAAAAAAAGTACCGATTAAAGTGACAACTCTGATTTTACTTCAGACACAGCATTACTGCGGTTAGCCGGTAGAAGACAGATCTCTATCGTAGGCTAAATTTTTATCGTTTCTACCATATACTGTATATATCACGCATTCCTAGTGTATATATATATATATATATATATATATATATATATATATATATTACATCTTAAAGGACACGTGTCACCCTGAACATGATCTGTTTGAACAGTTACCATCAGGGAAAAGGTATAGATCAACCAAGAGAAGAACAAACAGATTCCACCAAGAATCCTCATTTTTCAAACTATATACATATGAAACAGCAATTTAAATATAAAAAATACACAGTCAACGCAAAAATAAAATTCAAAGTTTCTTTGCTTGTGTTTAGTCTATCTTGATACATCCCCCACCCCCCAGATGCACTTGGATCAAGCAGATTCACAGCTCTGCACTACTCATTATTCTGTAACTCCACTAAAGAGTTGGCCAGAGATAAAAACAGACAACCCACAGGAAGTCTCCATGTCTATATGGGGAAGTGAAGCCTGTCAGCTGCCTCAGTGGGAGGAGATGACAGCTTACAGTCATGTGTAGGTTTTGATGAAAAGACCTAAGCTTTTTGAAGGGGTAGGGCTGTCACAATGGGGGTGTTAATGTTTGCGCGTTAGTGTCAAATCAAGCATCCTAAGCCGTGCAGCCTGTAATTGGCTACACTATATTTGTCTCTGTGTGACTTTAAAAAAATTGGATGTTCTCTTTCCTTTAATGAGCAATAAACTGATTTTTGAGCTCGTTTAATGCTTGAATTGTTCTGAAAGCATATGCCAAAAACAACTTGTATTAAATACTAGATAATGGAGCCTGTGATCCACTGCTCCTGGTACCCCACCTTCAGGTTTATCCGCTCCAGCAGCTCCTCCACTGATGTGGGCTTGGGCGGTCGGCCCTTTCTCCTCCTCCTCACGGGCCTCTTGGGCTTCTCCTCTTCCTCACTCAGGACATCCACATAGATGAATTTGAAGGTGCCCACTTTGTTGTTGAGCAGGCCCATCCACGTTCCCATGGGGGGCTTACTGATGATGTCGATCACATCTCCTCGCTGGAGAAACAGGTAGAAAGGATTAACAGTGTTACCAGACAGAAGCATTCTGAACATGACTGTATGTTGTTAAAACAGTTAATCAACCAACATCAAGTGTCTCCTAAACTGTTGATGTTAGATTTGGTTCAGCTTTGAATCGACTGGGTAAATAAATATGGAAGAGGAATTTGACAACAATGCACAATTGCATTATCTCTGCAAGTCGCTCTCCCTCCCTCATTGGCTCATTGCCTTTTTGTTGGACCGGTCACATCAATGTACGGTGGCCCTAAGGTGTAAATGAAGAACATTTGAAAAAACAGAACTACATTTGAAAAAACACAACAACATTTGAAAAAACGGAATTACAATAGGCCAAAGCAGAAGTGGCCGGAATCACATTTGATAAAACGGAATCACATTTGAAAAAAGCAAATTACATTTGGAAAAAACAGAATTATATTAAGCCAAACCGGAAGTGGTGTTTTTTTGGTTTTTTTGTGTGCATTTTTTTTTAAATTTACTTTATTAACATTAAACAGAACAACAGAACAATGTACAGTACACACACAATGGAGGTACGGATAGCAGGTTAGCCTTTAGCCTGTAGGAATGGAGCACTATGTTTTGTTCAAACTCTAACCCTAACCCTAATCCTGATGAGTTTTTCCAGCATCATATCTTCGTCTTTAAGCTTGAACAAAACATAGCTCTCCATTTCTACCGGTTAAAGGCTAGCTTGCTATCTGTGCCTCTGTTGTGTGTGTGTGTACTGTACATTGTTCTGTTGTTCTGTTTACTGTTGTTAATAAAGTAAAAAAAAAAAAACACACACAAAAAAACAAAACAAACACCACTTCCAGTTTGACAATGTAATTCAATTTTTTCAAATGTGATTCAGTGTTTTTCAAATGTAATTCCGTTTTTTTTCTCCCAAATATGATTCCAGCAACTTCCGCTTCTGCCACTTCCACTTTGGCTTAATGCAATTCAGTTTTTTCAAATGTAATTTTGTTTTATCAAATATGATTCCGGCAACTTCTGCTTTGGCCACTTCCGCTTTGGCTTAATGCAATTCTGTTTTTTCAAACGCAATTCCTTTTTTTCAGATATTGTTCATTTACACCTTAGGACCCCCGTATGAATGAAGTGAAGATGCAAACCAAAGTTACCAAAAGTTCTCTCATGTGGAACAGACTAACAAACAACCCTCGTGGGAAGAGTGATTTGCATGTGAGCTCAGCTTGCTTAAACAGAACAACTCACTGCACTTTTAAAGCTAGTAATCAGAACTTTTAATTTGATTTGATCAAGCTTATGAATGAAAAGTGAAATGTCTTTAAAAAAACAGAAGTCCAGTGACCTTTAGAAATACATAAATAAGTAGTTAGACCTCGTAGCATCACCTGGACTGATAATCCACACAAATGTCCCTCAGTCGTTTTAATTTCAGTTTAATTTTGTTATCAAGTCAAAAAAATGAAATGGTTGTAAGAGTTACAATGTGGTGTGACTCTGGCTGTTAAATAAAGGCCGTACCTTCAGTTTGAGAGAGTCGGTATCGTAGGGGCTGGGAGTGAAGTCCGTATGGACTCGTGCCCGGCCGCAGAACGGTCCTCTATAAGGCGGCTCTTCATCGTCTCCGTCCTCTGACTTCACACTCTCCCTGTTGCTGGCTGATGAGTCAGTGGTGCTCACTGTCTGACCACCTGGACACAGAAAGGACATTTAGATAAACTTTAAAATGAATCAGTCATTTTCCATTTAAAAGAGGCAGGAAAAACTGTGGTTTAGCACTCGTACTCCACATAAACACCACCTAAATAGTCTACAAAACTTCTCTTTGTGGTTACAGTATAATAAAATGCATGTCTCTGGGTGCTTTAAATCACAATAACTAGGTTTCTTTGTTAGACTTAAATTTTTTCCAGCATTTTCTTGCTTCTCAAGGCCATTTTCACTTTTGTACATGAGAGAATTGAAGAGGAAAGACGTTCCACCAAATAACTGCTGTACATATCTCTGTGTTTTGAAGTGTTTTAACAGCCCAAAGGAGGACTGAAGAGCACTTTTATCCACAAAACACAAAGAATGAAATAATACAATTAAATAACATGACCTGGGAATTTAAACACGGTTGATATTTCTACAAGATCACAGCATGATTTAGAGCATGAGAGTCATGCTCTGTTTGGCAAACACCAGTTGATACCAACGCCATCTAGTGTTACATCTTCAGATTGAACAGAAGTAGATACATTACAAATATTTCTCTGCTTTAAAACAGGAAAGTTTTCATATCAGAAAGTTACTTCTCTAAAAAATAAAGAGGTTTCCTACTCATTGAGCTCTGTCCGCTGAGTGAACTCCGCAGGCTTTCCACCGAGCCTCCGGCTTTAAGCTTAGGTTTCTCCAAGGAGTCGGTGTCTGGCAGAGGTGACTGCGGGGATCCAGGGGCCCCATCAGGACTGGACTAAAAGATGAGAATAAAGTGAGAGAAAAAAAAAGTGAGAAATGAAGTTGATAAAACAGTATATTTTAATCCTCGCACTCAGAACGTATAAAAAGCAAAAAACGGAATCATGAACAATCAAAGTTCATGCTCAATAATCCAGGTAAAAAAAATCCAACCAATCCAAGTTAAGTCAGGTCCTCTGGATGGTTTCTTTTTGTTGTTGTTGTTGAAATGTTTCATCCTTCATCCAAAGGACTTCATCAGAATGAGGAGCTACAACAAACTCAGTTCCATAAGTGGCTTACTCACATATTGGGCCAACCAGTTTGATGGTGCTCAGATAGTTTCTGGAGTCCGCTCTCTCCTGTGTCGACTCCACCGAGGCAGTCATAGCCAAAGTGGTAAAAAAAAAAAAAAAAAAATCAAAGTTCATGCTCAAAAATCCAGGTTAAAAAAAACTTGGATTTAGATTTTTTTTTTTACCTGGATTATTGAGCATGAACTTTGATGTTTTGAACCACTTTGGCACTGGCTGCCTCAGAGGAGTCGACAGGGGGAGACGACAGACTCCAGAAACCATCTTATCACCAGCAGACTGGTTGGCCCACTATGTGAGTAAGCCACTTATGGGACTGAGTTTATTGTGGCTACTCGGACTGATGAAGTCCTTTGGATGAAGGACAAAACATTTCAACAAAAAAAAAAAAAACATCCAGAGGACCTGACTTAACTTTGTTGCACAAACAACCAGGATTTTTTTTTTTCAGAGTAGACATCCTGCTCAGTATTTATGAATATATATTTTTTTATTTGGCTAAAATATTATTCAGGATGCAAAACAAATAATATAAGCCGATGGTCTGTTAATATTTGATGTCCATTGGCATGACATTCAATCATTTCCATCCATCCATTATCTTTAACCTGCTTCTTCCTTTTCAGGTTGCGGGGGTTACTGGTGTCCATGTCCAGATATCACTGTGCGAGAGGCGGGGTCTGCACAATCATTTACTGTACAAGTTCAAATGATCCACTAGATGGCACTGTGGAGTCACTTAAACATCTTCACCGTTTGACCCGTTAGATGAAACAACTGTCAGCCAAATATTGCGTATAAACACATTTTCAACATTAGTCAGTCTACACGCAGTATTCGTCCTCTATTTTAAAACATGGAAGGAAAAAAACTGCATTTTCGTTACAGTTCAAGAGAACCCCATTTAAAAGACACAAATTATCCCATTCAGTCATATTTTCAAAACTTTTATTTTTTTAGGCTTTCTGCTTCCTACAATAGGAGGAAGCCCGAGGGACAATTACATCACTGTGAGCTCAACATGAAGCACACACTCCACCCAACTACAGGTCCAAGAAAAGAAGTGGGAGAACATGTTTAAAGAACCAGTGTTTGCTCTGTAACTAACACAAATACCCCCACCCACTCAGACATGTGTTTTATACTAAAAAATATTAAGCGTCTGCTTGACAGTTTACAGGCGGATCGCAGCAAACCATGTCTTCTCAGCTCCTTTTTAAATAAAGTTGTGCTTCAACTGTTTTTACTGTTTGAGTGAAGCTTCAAGCTCCTAAAATAGGAGACAGCATTAAATGCCATCTGAAGTTTCCACAAATAACGCCTTCAGAAAGCGTCCATCTAACCTGCTCAGACAGAGAGCTGCTGTATTTCTTCGACATGCGTTTCCTCATCGTCTCCTTCACGGACTTGACTTTCTTGCCTAGCGAGATCCTCGATGCGGTGGGAGATTTGACCACCTCTCTGTAAATCGCCTCCTGTTCTTTGTTCTGCAAAATTGAGAATGGGAGAAAGAAGCAAGTTGAGTCTCGGATCGAGACGAGGGACACGGCACAAAAAAAAAGGCAGGAGAGACAATGGGAAATGGTTCAGAAGCAGGTAGAATCAAAGGACACTGAGCGAATAAGTAAATAAATAATTAATTAAATGCTGATTTTGTGTGACAGTAAGAATCCAGGTTGTGCTACTCAAAGTCTTGTGTACTTCAGCAGGCTCCCAGCACTTACATTAGCCTCGGAGCACGTGTTGACCACATGGAGAGAACGGTTGGACAGGTCAAATCCCCCGAAACTGCATGTTCTCTGCAGGGGGAGCCAAAACACAAGTAAGTGAGTCACACTAAGAAGATCAAGTTAAAAAAGCCTTCCCGCCCACCCACCAGCTCTACTCACAATGACTCATGCTTGGCATAACGCAGGCAACGGTCTAATTAATGTATGGTTGTATGGTCTACACATATGTGGTGGCATGATGTCATATGGGATTGTGGGCAGCCAACAGACATGATGTAACAAACTTATTACATGAGCTCCTTTATAACAAGTGTGATACAGCATAGTCCATACGAGTTGTTATACTGTTGACTCATTATGGGCTGTAAAACTTGGCCTATATAACTTTGATTGAAGATGCAACTTGAATTTGTATTTTGTTGTTTGGATTGTACATATACCTGACTGTAAATATTTTTAGAAACCACTGTGATCAATATAAGCATGTGACTTTAAGATCAGGAGCCCCTCCTTTTTATTTCTTCTTCTGCTTGTTTGCGCTCCTTACACCATCCCCTTTTGTACGTGTCCTACAAAAAGGTGGGTGTTGTCTATTTTTCATCTAAATTAATCCTGTTTATTCATACATTTATTAAGTGCATTTTTGCTATCACTAATGTAATATATATATATATATATATATATATATATATATATATAT